>NC_073302.1:85782796-86106546 GCF_027595985.1 Sorex araneus | reverse complement strand
GACTTTCTGCGGTGCCCAACTTCACCGTGAAACAGCTGTCCAGTAACACATACTTTGTCATTTCCCTTATTCTTTTGTACAAATACCAAGGGACCTTGGTGGGAATCAACCAGACCAGATGAGTCTGGGTTTTCAAATAACTTCCTGGAAGAGTGGCCACTAAAAACCCATTGAACAATGCTGTCAACAAATAACCCTTTGTTTTATGAAGCCAGTAAGATATGATAGTTGTTGATATTGTCTGTTAGTATTCTTTACCATGAATAATACAAGGGATCACAGTTCCTTTTATTCAGAGTTAACTGCTGACAAACACTGCTGGGTTGCATTAAGATAACTAGGACAAGTACTCAGCATATGAGAGACTTATCACTTTTCTTACTATGCTGACACGGATAGGCAAACCAGACCTTGTCTGGGTTGAGTGATGATTCAGAGTCGGAATTATATATAATATTAGCAAGTGATTAAGTGGATTTTTAAAAAAATATGTCATCCCATTTAGACCTTCTTGTTTGGGATTTCGAAGAGTAGCTGACCTTCAGAGGTCCAAATGATATCAGATCTGGGTTATATTTAGCAGATGTGATATGATTTAGGCGATAGTATAATAATTTTATAAATGTCTGAATTGGTTATTTTAGGGTAAGCTATGCTTTAGGGTCAATGAAACAAAATAAATCAATTGGATGAAGGGGATACAAACTCCAAATGCTATTTTTATATATAAAATATGGAGAGAGAAATGGAAAGAGGAATCAAACCCAGGCTAGTTACAAACAAGGCAAGAACCTCTCCAACATTAGGTTTTTTAATTTTTCTTTCAATAGTCTTGATAAAGGTAGGACAGTGTTGGTGTAGAGGTGACTTTGTCTATCATCATACATTGCTCTTAACCCTTTGCACTTGTAGGCCAGTGAAAATTAGAAAAATATTTTTGCTGATTGCTAAGGTGGAAGTAGAATGGATATGCGTAATATAAATAAAGAATATTTGTGTAATCATATTCATGAGAGTATGGATACACGATGCAGGTGCTCTGTGTGTAAAGCGGCAATTACTTTTGATTTTCACTGGGGCCTCCCCAGTACTGCCAGGTGTAGGGGGAGCTTCTCCCAGGATACTTTGCCAGTGGTGGGGTGCTCTGCCTCTAGTGCTCAAGGGACCTGTACTGCCAGAGATTGTACTCAGGACTCTAGATATCAGATAACAGTATGAAGTCCTTTTGTTTTTTCTTTTAATTATTTTTATTGAATCACTGTGAGACATACAGTTATAAAGTTATTCATGATTTTCAGTCATACAATGTTCCCACACCCATCCCTTCACCAGTGTACATTTCCCACCACCAATGTCCCCAGTTTCCCTCCCTCCCTATGTCCCCTCCCCCACTGCATCCTGTCTCTATAACAGACACTTTTCTTGTTCCTTCTCTATATTATTTCCCTTTTAGGCACTGTGATTTGCAATACTGTTACAGAAAGGATATTATGCATATCACTTTACCTCTTTTCAGCACTCAGTTTTTGTCCAGAGTGGTAATTTCCAACTATCATTGTCACAGTGGTCCCTTCTCTGTCCTAACTGCATTCCCTCCTTCTTTGTGGCAAGCTTCCTACCATGTGGCAAGGTCGTGACATGAACCAGTCCTCCTAGCCCTTGTTTCTACTGTCTTTGTGTATTGTGCACATACTATGTTTTTTAAAGAAATATTCCACAAACAAGCGTAGTCAGTCTATGTCCTATTCCATCTGACTGATTTCACTTGGCATGATACTTTCCATGTCCATCTATCTACTTATAAGCAAATTTCACGACTTTATATTTCCTAACAGCTTCATAATATTCCACTGTGTAGATGTACCAAAGTTCTTTCTTTCTTTCTTTCTTTCTTTCTTTCTTTCTTTCTTTCTTTCTTTCTTTCTTTCTTTCTTTCTTTCTTTCTTTCTTTCTTTCTTTCTTTCTTTCTTTCTTTCTTTCTTTCTTTCTCTCTCTCTCTCTCTCTCTCTCTCTCTCTCTCTCTCTTTCTTTCTTTCTTTCTTTCTTTCTTTCTTTCTTTCTTTCTTTCTTTCTTTCTCTCTCTCTCTCTCTCTCTCTCTCTTTCTTTCTTTCTTTCTTTCTTTCTTTCTTTCTTTCTTTCTTTCTTTCTTTCTTTCTTTCTTTCTTTCTTTCTTTCTTTCTTTCTTTCTTTCTTTCTTTCTTTCTCTCTCTCTCTCTTGCTTTCTTGCTTTTGTGAGGCTCAGGGGTTACTCCCGGCTGTATACTTAGAAGTTACTCTTGGCAGAACTTGGGAGTCATATGGGATGTGGGGATCAAGCCTGAGTCAACTGTATGCAAAGCAAATGCCCTACTTGCTGGACTATGGCTCTGGCTCCTGTACCATAGTTTTTTTTTTATCTAGTAATCTGTTCTGGGGGCACTTGAGTTGATTGCAGATTCTGAATATCGTGAATAATACTTCAATGAACATAGGAGAACAGATGGCTCTTCTGTACTGTGTTTTTTGGCCACTAAAGCATATGCTCAGGACCGGTATTGCTGGTCTTATGGAAGCTCAATTTCTAATTTTTTGAGATATGCACTATTGTTTTCCAGATAGGCTGGACCAAACCATATTCCCACCAGCAGTGAATTACAGTTTCTTCCTCCTCCCCATCCATGCCAGCACTAGCTGTCCTTTCTGATGTGTACCAGTCACTGGCATGTAGTAATAGTTCATTGTTCTGATTTGTGTCCCCCTGAAAGTGATACAGAGCGCTTTTTAAAAATATTTTTTAATGAATCACCATGAGATACAGTTACAGACTTACACACTTTCGTGGTTATGTTTCAGTCATACAATAATCAAGTACCCATCCCTCCACCAGTGCCCATTCTCCACCACCAATATTCCAAGCATCCCTCCCGCCACCCCCACTCCATCTCCCAACCCCTGCCTCTGTGGTACTATGGCAGGCACATTCACTTTATTCGGGTCTCTTTTTGCTGGTACTCTTCGAACTCCTTGGATCTGGATGCCTGCCTTTTCCAGCTCTGGGAATTTCTTAGCAATGATGTCTTTGACTGTGTTTTTTTTCATTGTGGTTACTTCCCTCTGCTTCTGGTACTCCAATGATTCTTATGTTGTTCCTCTTGAAGTCATTCCCAAGGACTCTGATTCACTCTATAGCCATTTTGAGGTGTTTCGCCATTATTTGTTGTTGTCTGTAAGCTTTCTGCAGCTCATCTTCAAGCTCGCTGATTCTGTCTTCGTCTGTAGTCATTCTACTGTTGAGGGCATCTACTGTGATTTTTAATTCATTTACCGATTCCTTTATTTGTGTGACTTCTGTTGAAATTTCTGCTCTCATTTCTTCCTGCATTTTTTGGTAGACCGTTCCAATGCTTCATTCACATCCTCCCTTAATTTATTGGATGTCTGTTCCATGGTTGCTTGGAGTACGTCAACTATCCTCAAGATTTCCTCTCTGAATTCTTTATCTGAGAGGTCGTAGATGTGAGTAGCCCCTGTTGAGTTTCTGGAATCTTTTCTTCTCCCTCTCTTCATGGAGGGGATTTTTGCTGCTTCTTCATATTGTTATGGAAATATAAAGTTGGAACCTTGTAGTTGTCTATTTTTTTTTTTTTTGCTTTTTGGGTCACACCTGGCAATGCACAGGGGTTACTCCTGGCTATGCACTCGGAACCACCCCTGGTGGTGCTCAGGGGACCATATGGGATGCTGGGATTCAAACCCGGGTTGGCCGCGTGCAAGGCAAACGCCCTATCCGATGTGCTATCACTCGAGCCCTAGTTGTCTATTCTTATTCCCTCTTGCTGTGTGTGGGGGGGAGGGGGGCTCTGGCTGTGCTATTGCTGATGGCAGCCTTGTTCCTATTCTAGAGTTCTTCCTTACAGTCAGGCGCTCTTCCTGATTGATGTGGGGCCTCTAATGAAGGCTTAAGGCTATGTTCTCTTTACGATAGTTTTGCCAAGCTTCTTTTATTCACTGATAGTTTTTGTAAAGTTAGACTAAGCTAATGGGCTATTTTGCATACAGTGATTGAGATGGCTAGGGTGATTTTCAAAAAAACAGACTATACCTATTATGCTGAGGCAAAAAATAATAACTGCAGGCGCTCCTGCAGTTGGCCACGCCCCTTTGAGATCACGCCCCCTGAGATACAGGTCACGCCCCCAGTATCCTCTTGTAATTACCTGGAGACAGGGCCGATATTAGGGAGCCAGGCGGTGAGGCGGGGTCACAGGAGGCGGGGCTGGGTGGCTGCTGGACAACCGAGGCTCTGGCGGCCGCATGGGAAGCTGCGGGGACCCAGGGAGGCTTGGCCGGGGAGAAGGCACATTCACTTTAACTCTCTCTCTCTCTCTCTCTCTCTCTCTCTCTCCCCGCCCCCCCCCCCCCCCCCCCGCTTTGGGGTGTTATGGTTTACAGTACAGGTAGTAAGTGGCTTGATAAGGTTTGGTCTATAGTCAACTTTAAGCATGCATTTCCCATCCCAAGCAAGCCCTCCAGGCATCATTCACTTAATGGTCCCTTCTCTATCCCAGCCACCTTTGCCAAGCCAGTTTCCAAGCTGTGCAGGGATCCTCCTGACCCTTATCTCTATTGTCCTTGGGTATTAACCTCCCATTATGTTACTTTGTATTCCACAAATGAGTGCAGTCATTCTGTCCCCCTCTCTCTGACTCATTTCACTTAGCTTGATACTCTCCATGTTGATCCACTTATATGTGAATTTTGTGACTTCATCTTTTCTAACAACTGCATAGTATTCCATTGTATAGATGTCCCAAAATTTCTTTAACCTGTCATCTGTTCTCAGGTACTTAGTTTTTATCCCAGATTCCTGCTATTGTAAATAGTGGCTGCAGTAAACATACAAGTGCAGATGTCATTTCTACTGTATTTTTTTGCATCTCTGGGATATATTCCCAGAAGTGGTATTGCTGGGTCAAATGGGAATATAGAGAATTTTTTGGCCATCTGTAATTCTTTGAGTAAATTTTTGTTCTTCTCTTGGCATTTTCTGATGGGGTGGCAAGTTTTTTTTTCTTATAAAGTTATGTGTCAGTGCTTTGTATACCTTGAATATTAATATTCAATACTAATACTCACCTGAACTCTTTTCAGGTGAGCGTTGAGTAAATAATTTTTCTTTTTCATGAGCTGTCTTTGTATTCTGGTTATCATTTCTTTAGTTTAATGTGTTCCCATTTATTTATCTTTGCTTCTACTTTGCTTTGTCAGTGGTGTTTCATCCTTGAAGATGCCTCTATAACTTGTGGATTCAGGTCTGATTTCAAGGTTTTTATTCCATTTTGATTTGAGTTTTGTGCACAGTGTTAGAAAGGGGTCTGAGTTTCATTTTTTGCATATAGCTGACCAGGTTTTCCATCACCATTTGTTGAAGAGGCTTGCTTTGCTGCACTAATATGGGCTTATTTTCACCTTATTTCTTCTACAACATTTGTTTTGTTGTTGTGCCACACTCAGAAGTGCTCAGTGATCACTCTTGTCAGGACTCAGATGACCTTATGGGTACCGAGGATTGAATCCTGCTAGATTGCATGCAAGGCAAGCTCCCTAGCCACTGTACTATTTCTCCAGCCCCTACACTTTTCAGAAAATGGAATAATGGTCTGTCCCTTATCTTGTCTCGTGAGGATGATGGCTGCTTTCTTATAGAATGAGGGAGGAATGGAATTCTGAAAGCATCCAGTATCCCAGAATCCTGGACTGGTGGACTGACTTGCGTTTAAACTTTCAAACTATACTTTTGTTGGTGCCGGGAATCAACCCCAGGGGCTTGTACGTGCAAAGCAAATGCTCTATCACTAAGCCACATTCCAGCCCCTCTAGAAAGGGCTTGGGATGTGGACTTAGTACAATGCTTCTACTTTCAGTTCTTTATTATTCAAAACAAAATCTATATTCTAAATAATTTAACATCATTGTCCCGCACATGTGTGTCTGTATAGATCTGTGTGAGTTGGGGAAAATGTTACCCTCCCCCCCATCTTATTATGCTCTGTGAAGCTAGTGGGTCGCTTTCCCCTGACTTGGCAGCTATGCTGACAGGCAGGAAACCATTCTTCTCTCCATCCAGCTGTGACTTCATTCCATTAGACTAAAATTTAAATCAGGAGTGAGTTAATATGCTGAATTGTACCCCAGTGGCCTCCAATTTATTCTCTTTTCACTACTGGGTCAGACCCTATAAACTTATGTTTTAAACTAGCAGTACAAATTGTACAAGACTTTTAAAAAAGCACCAAGTCGATCAGAAGGAGCAAAATGATAAAATACAGCCTTGCCTCACTGTCGGGATTCTCAGTATATAAAAAATGTGAATGATCCACATCTATTTTGAGTGGAAACGGCTCTACAAAATGGATTGATCTCTAGACAAAATAATTCACTGAAGACTAGAGAACTAGCTCCATGGGCTGAGTGTATGCTTCTCATATGGGGGCCCAGGTTTGATCACCAGCACCACATGGTATCTGGAGCACTGCTGGGAGTGACGCCTGGCACAGAGCCAGGAGCTGACCCTGAGTGCTGCCAAGTATGGCCCAACCCCACCCCAACGTTTACCAACTGTCTAATAATTAGTACAATCCTTTGATATCTTTTAGTAGCGACATTTCCTAACACTTCTAATACTGTGCCCAAACCACCTCTAGTTTTTACATAATCCAAAGTTCCGTAAAGTGAGATGCACCAGTTCAAGCATTCATTATTGGTCTGTACGTAATAAAAAGAATTTTATCAGTGCAACATTACTTTAATAGTGCTCCTACTTTGACATGAAGAGACAAGTAATACTAATGAATTATTTTCTAAAGAAACAGTAGAGGAATTGCAATCGTATTTCAGTTTGCACAAGATCAAGCCATGCTCTTTTTTGTTACATTTTACCATAGTTTTGACAATTCTCCCACATTTTAGAGTCCATAGCTTATGTACCTTGTGATTTGTACTTTAGTTTTAATGCTATTAAAAACAACAACACCAAACCTCAACTAGAGACATATTCCCTTCCTACACTGTAGCTGTGATACAAAGATGGGAGCTAAAACAATTATGATTCGCCAGGCAAGGCCTCCAACTCTTGAAGTAGGCCAGACTTCATATCGAACATCTTTAACCTCTAATAATAACATAAAAAAAAACACCTACAAGGATAAACTAGCCTTTCACCTGGGCCATCCTTTAGTTAGAATTCTTGAACAAACCAGAACCAAACCAAACTGCTCCAATCATCTCTTGTTTTGGTTGCGGCATTCTTCTTTACTCATGATACCTCAGAGAAATTCACTTTTGCTAGACAACTAAAGAACTCGTAGGCAAGTTCTCTTCCATTTTCAACTGTGCTGTCACTTCCTATGGAGGAAGGAACCCGGTTCGCTTCCGAGTCTACGCAGAGGTGGGCGAGAAGGGGAATCGATAGGCATTGCTGAGTGTCATCTCAAGCATTAGCCATATCAGGGCTCCGGCCCAGGGGTCTTCTCATTCATTCCTGGAAGTGTCTTCAGAGAGGCAGGGTGGAGGAAATCTTCAATGACATGGTAGATGCAAGTGTAGAGAAAGAAATTCAGTGAGCAAAAAGCAGCCCCTCTCTGGTGAACAATATGAACAGCTATCCTGATGGTCTGCTCTTTTCTTTCCTTTTTTATTTTTTATTAGAGAATCACTGTGATTTACAGTTACAAACTTATGAACTTTTGTGTTTGCATTTCACTCATACAGTGATTGTTTACCCATCCATCCTCCAGTGCCCATTCACCTCCATCAATGATCCCAGTATCCCTCTCACCACCCCCCATCCCCCCCCCCCCCCCCCGACCCTGCCTCTGCAGCAAGGCATTCCCTTTTGTTCTCTTTCCTTTTGGGTGTTGTAGTTTGCAATAGAGGCATTGAATGGCCTTTATATTTGGTCTATAGTCTACTTTCAGTTCGCATCTTCCAACCTGAATGGGTCCTCCCAACGTCCTCTACTTGGTGTTCCATTCTCTATCTGAGCTGCCTTTTCCCCCATCATGAATCTGCTCTTTTCTTTCAGAATATCTGTGTGCCGGTATCCACATCCTTGCTTCAGGAAAGCAGGTGTCTCCCTGTCTAGATCTCCCCATCAAAGGCAGCCTTTCAGAGGCTAGAGAGACAGTACCCAGGGTCAGGGAGAGCCCCATGGAAACTGCATGGCCGCGTTGAGTGTTGCTGGGTATAGCCCTGGAGGATCTGGGGCACTAGCAGCAGTGGCCCGGCCAGGTTCCGGGCAGCACAGTGTCCTCTGACTCTCACACCGCATTACTGGTGTGCATGGCTGAGAATTGCCAGGAGGTTCCCTGAACACTGCCTGACAGACCCTAAATTAAAAAAAAAGAAATTTTGGCTTTATTTGAGACTTTACATTAATCTGCACTGACCTGGCCAGAGTTCCTGCAGACATTTCTCCAAGGCTGCAATATGCATTTGCATTGGGATTCTGCTTGCGTAGTTTTGAGCGTAATCTGTGTTGGTTTCTGAACTATAATGCATGCCACTAAGGAAGGGCGCCTAGAAAACCCTGCTCAGAGTCATTTCTGGAGTATTGCTTGCCTTTTTTTTCTGCCACCTTCCTATCTTCCCATTTCACATTGCATAAAGTTCACAACAGAAAGTCTCATCTCTCTCTCTCTTCTTTGTAAATATCCACAGAGGATGCTGGAGAGACAGCTCAGGGGTAAAGGTGCTTATCTTACATGTGGCTGACCACATTTGATCCTCAGCATCACATATGATCCCCCAAGCTCTGCTAGGAATGATTCCTGAGTGCAGAGTCAGGAATAAGCCTTGGCCAGGAAAGCAAACAAAGAAGAAAAAAACTCCCAAATGTCCAGCAGAATTCCAGCTACTTCCAGCAGGCATTCCTCAGCCTAAGGGACCTAGAAGCTCAGCTCTGGGATCTATTTCCGCCCCACCTCTGCTTAGCTCCTACACTAACCTCAGTTTCTCAGTGGAGTCAAAGGGAGAGAGCCGTGAAGTCAGACACACAGACAGACAGACAGCAATTTCAATGCTTCTGACTTAAGCTCTGTGTCTATGTGATCATCAGATGTGATTGCACCTTAGTGGGACTTAGTTTCTCCATCTGTAAGAAGACCACAGAGAACAGGGCCTTGCAGAGTCAGCACCAACTGATCTAGTCTTTTTAGAAGAAGTGTTACAAAGCCTTTTGTTTAATAGGATAAAGCCAGATTTATTTTAAAAAGCAAAAATGCTACAGGTATCACAATCTGAGAGAGTCTTGTAATGTGTTTTTTCGAAGTCAAATTAATTGATATGAGTAGAGTTTGCTGAGACAGTGGCTGGTCTAACAAGTTAGCATTCTTCTTTTCCTTTGTAACATTCTCTGCAAAGTCCCTTGGATACACTCTGGATTACTAGGTGGAAGTTCATAAAAATTAGGGATGAGAAAGCAAACCTTGTTATGTGCCCGTGAAAGACATTCAGAATCACTGGGTAATCGTCAGAATACAGCAGGCTTGTTGATAGGGGAAAAACAGTGAAAACAGAAAGGGACAGTGAAAGACCAGTGATGGAATTCTGATCAGGAGTGATCACAACAAGTTTGAGTGGCTGCCTCGTATCTTTTCCATGTTCCCGTGCCTCCTTATGCTCGTGATCTGCGGCAGCCAAGCCTGTGCTCCTCTGCATGTCTGTTAAGCCAGAAAGGCTTGGTCGGACATGTGGTCACTTGAAAAGCCACAGAACCACAGTTGAGCTGCAACGGCTCGCAAGAGCTGGTTTGGCCGGGAGGGGAGTGCTGAAGCGATTACTGAGGGGAATTCTCTCTTGAGAAAGACTTCCTCTGTCTCTCGGTGTGTGGTTTTGGTTAACAGCAAAGAGGTGGGAATCAGGCTTTGCCCTGCTTCCCTCCCTCCTGCCAATCAGCAGGGGGTTCTGTAGCATGTGTGGTATTAATTCCAAGAACAAGGCTGCCACAGCAAGATTGATGGCCGACCTTTTCTTCATTCATCCAGCGCACACATTTACTGGGTGCTGATTATATGCCACATATTGTTTTTTCAGTGCTCTACTGGCTCTAACTCATTCATTTTCCTACCTACTCTATGGGCAGCATTTTTTTTTTAAATCCCTGCTGGTAAAGAAAGAAACAGAGGCAGCCGGAGTTGATACTTTATTAAGGACCTTCTCTTATTGGGGATTATTTGAATTTTATCAATATTGATTTGAAGACGGGCGTAGCTAGAGACTTTTCCCCTAAATATCCAGCCTGGAGCATTTGCTCACTATGAAATTAGCATGGTTGTTTTAAACAATGACAGATGATCCCAACAGAGCAGAGATTAGCATGGAAGGTGTCATTACTGCCATTCGAGCTTCCTGTGTTGTGGAGCAAGCCTGGATGGCAACGTGTGCAGAGAACACCTGTAGTTGTCAGGGCCCTTATCAGTCTCTGATCTTAGGTCTGCGTTCTAGAAAACATCCCATGTTTTTGCCCAAAGCCAAGCATCCACGTGCACCCCTACACAAAGGACTTTTCAAGGGAGTTTTTATAGCCCATTCCATTTAAAAACCTCTGCAAAGTAGCCCCCAAACTGCAGAATATATCTTCAGACTTAGTTATCTGGAAGAAAACAAAAGGAGATTAAAAGTTTTTAGCTAACTCCCAGTTTCAACATTGGCGATGAGAAATCATTTGGGCAGCCCGGGGACAGCTTTCTCAGGGGACTTAGAACCACGCCTATCCAGTGAACTCAGAAGGAATCTGGTGGGAGATGGGATTGCAAGCCCAGCCTGCTAAGATGCCCAGAGCAAGGCTGGCTGGACAGTGATGACATTATTAAAACCTCTTCAATATCTGTTGCAGAGGTTCCCAAGCTTATTTGGCCTACTGCCTCCTTTACAGGAAAATTAATATTAGTGCTCCCCTGCCTGGTCCTCCACACTCCACACCCCCATAAGGAAATCTACCAACTATAAACAAACGAAACAAAGAATCCTCTGATTGTTTCCAAGGTGACTTCTTCCTCTTTGGAATATTCCAGTGCAGAGATCACCCACTTTGAAAAACATTATTCTAGTGGATTGATAAACTAGGACTATTATTAGGATGCTGGCAAAAAAAAATTGGAAAATGGGAATCAAGTAGGGAAGAATGTGGAGGGCACAGGAAAATTTATTAAGGCTAGTGATTCAAACTTAGGCTGCTAATCTCAACTCTCTTGCCTAGAAACTTGTATACACTGTACTACCACCAGAAAACTAGGCAGGATTGAGAGGAGAGAGAAAGAGAGAAAGAGAGAGAGAGAGAGAGAGAGAGAGAGAGAGAGAGAGGGACAGAGAGAGACAGAGAGAGAGAGTGCCTGCCATAGAAATAGGCCATGGGGAGAGGTGGCAGGAGGAAAATGGAGGACACTGATGGTGAGAAATATACACAGATAAAGTGATGTGTGTTGACAACACTATTTGACTGAAACCCAATCATGAACAACTTTGTGACTATGTATCTCCAGATTATTCAATTAAAAAAGGGGGGAAAATGGGCAGGATTTCACTGGACTCACTATGAGCCAATAGAATACTTGGTTGTACTAGTTGTTGGATATAACCTTAAGTGTTTTTGGCTTCACCGGTGAATTACCCCTCTCCTCCTCCCAGAGAAGCTTACCATGTCCTTGCTAACATCCCAAATTTTTTAAAGTCTATCTACAGTCTTTCCTTTGTGTTGGATATTAACCCTAAGTGCTTTAGACTTCATCAGTGAATTGCCCCCTTTCGTCCTCCCTGAGAAGTTTAACATGCCCTTGCTAGCATCCCTAACTTAGGGATGCTAAGTTAAAGTTTATCTTTAACCTTTTCCTGTATTTTACTTCTCATTGTCACAGTGCTCCAAGTCATTCTTGATTAATTGTAAGCCAAATCTTTCTGGTAATTCTGAACTTGTATTTGTACTGCTTTGTATTTGAAGTGTTGTATGTTTGTACCTGCTTATCTATTTCCCCTATAGTCTTTTTATATGTTACCATAGAGCAATGCTCTTTGGTTAAACACAGAAAGACCATTAATGCTATGCTCCTAATACTTGGGAGTTGATTGACGCTGAAATATATCTGCTCCTGGGCACAATTACTTGGTCATAACTGCTTGACTCAGGCTTCAGTTTCTGCAGTTCCTAACACCTCAAAAGGGAGGTCCCGCCGTGGGACTGGGATGGACCTGGAGCCAGTGGCAAAACTACCCGGCATCGAAATGGGACATTCTAGAATGCATAAATGCCTGGTCTTGATGCAAACTCTTACAACTTAAGAGACAGGACACCCATAGGGAAAGACTAGCTGAACTGGCCTGAGGACTTAGTCTGGGATTTACGGTAAAAGCCTTGCTTGCTCTCAGAGCCCAGAGAACTAAGTGTTAAAAGCCTTGCTTGTTCTCAGGCCAGAGAACTAAGTGTTTGGATCTTTGTCTCTTACTGTGTTTATCCAAGCAACTGCAAGTATTGATAATTAACACAACTAGAAGGAAAGATAAAAGCAATGTAGATGTCCCTGGGAGACAGAGTGTCTTGAGTTGATCTCCCCAAGAGAATTTCCTCAGCTAAATGTTTATCTATGTAAATGACCAATCACACCTGTCCTTACCTCAACTCCCCTTCAAATGTTCTATAAGTATGCTAGCAACTCTGCATTAAACGAGCCATTTTCAACATCAGACTGTGGTCCCCAGCCTCCTTCTCCCTCCCCATCTCTCTGTGTCTCTGTGGGGAGCCCTGGGGACATGGAGAGGCAGGGAGGTGGCTGAGAGCCACGGAATGCACACACGTGTCCAGCAGCAGCAGTAGCAGCCTCTGAGGATTACTTTGTGAATTTACACTAGTTGTACACATAACTGTAATTTTTAAGAGCAGAAAAGCAAGGCCTTATTTGGGGGAGGGGGTTTCTTTTTCAGCTTTTTCAATTGAGGGATAATTGACATGCATATTCTAATGGCTTCATGTGTACGACATAATGATTTGGTATTTGTATTCATCATAAAGTGATTACCATAATAAGTTTAGCTAACATCCATCACTATGCACAATTACAGAATTTTTCTCTTGGGATGAGAATTTTAAAGATTCACTCGGCCACTTTAAAATATGCAATACAGTACTGCTGATTACTTTTTGAGCAACACAATTGCTTGGCAAAAGTATTTCATGACTGGAGAAATATACCCTTTGAATGTTTCACCTTTCTTAAAATGCCCATCATCATCATCCCGTTGATCGTCGATTTTCTCGAGTGGTCTCAGTAATGTCTTATCCTTCCCAATGATGCCACATTGGAGGCTCTTTCAGGGTCAGGGGAATGAGACCCATCATTATTACTGGTTTTGGCATATGAATATGCCATGGGGAGTTTGCCAGGCTCTCTTATGTGGGCAGGAAACTCTCGGTAGCTTGCCAGGTTCTCCGAGAGGGAGAACTAGGCTATAAGATGTCGTCGCTTCTGGGAACTTGGTTTCATAGTCTCTGGATGTTGGCCATTGATGGGATTACACGGCACCGGGGACAGTTTCTGGGTGTGTACCACCTAGCTACTGGAAAATGGGGGATCTGGGCAGAAGAGGCCCAGTCCCAATCCGAGCAGGCTTGGAGATCTCAACCCCAGGTCCTGCACATTTATATACAATGAAATAACAAAAACAGAAAAAAATGCCCACATAATAAATTTATTGATAAACTAGTTTTTAATTGATTTTAATTAAATTAAAATTATTTAAAAAGACATACAAATGGCCAAAAGGGTCATGCAAATATGCTCAACATCAGTTATCAGTAGAGAAATACAAATCAAAACCATATTCACATCTATCTTTACACCTGATAGAATGGCTATTCTACAAATACAAGGATGGGGTGATAACTTAGGAGAGGGCTTGAGCAAACTGTAATGAGAGAGACTCAGGTTTGAACAAGTGTGGGATGGTCCCCTGAGCAATAAGAGGGATGAGCACTAGGCACAGAGCTGAGAGCGGGCTCCACCCTCTCACAGCACCGTCATGTGTTTAAAAGAGGCGACTTCTATCAAACACAGGAAAGATTGTGCACTGTTTGGAGTATGTATTGGTATTGTCAGCACAGGTATGGTGATTCCTCTAGCAATTAAAAGCATGACCCAGTACTTCTCTGCTTTGGTATGTCTATCAGGACTTGATTTCAAGCCTCATGTTCCTAGTGGTATTAATTATTTCCAACTTCACCTTGGTACCATGACCTTTAAAAATTCTGGTTAAATTGTGCCTTTTACAATGGGTATGTCCAAAACAGGTTGGAATTACAAATATTTCAGTCAGTTTTGGTCAGTCTTACAGGCTCTTTGTTCCAACTTCCTCTTCCCGCTTCTTGAAATCCTTAATGCCCTTCAACCAAAGGCCGCTTTGTCTACAAGGCTTCCCCACCATTCTGTCTCCTGCCTTGAGCTGATTTAATCTTCTCTCCTTTTTGCTTTCTGTATTGTAGCATGCACCAAAAACTAGCTTGTATGTATCTTTATTATTTGTGTTCATGTCTTGACCTTGACCTGAAGCCCTCTGGGGGATTTTTCATGTTGTCTTCATTCCTGCTGTCTTTGTATTGCCCTGTAGTGCCTTGTACAAACCGAATGCCTCCTCACTTCTTGTTGAGTTGAAGTCGATTAAAAATCCTCCATAGTCTAGGTTGAACTGAGAGCGTCAAACATTTTTGAAAACATGAAGCTTTGTGTGGTGGATTGAGGCAGCAATAAATGTACCATCCAAGGAAGAGAAATACTTGTTGGTCTCGGTGTTTCAACACCCAGTGCATCCTTACAGTTTTTCTTCTTAAGAACAATAATCTTACTCATTTTCAATGCTGGACTCTTTGTCCTTTATGCCCTTTCAGAGATTGAGCTGGCTTTGTTTTTCTGGCATGCTTGAAAGACCTTACTAGCCTCTCCTTTGCTTTATGGCCAACTTAGTTTTTTAGCAGGGATGACGTACTCTTCAGCTCCTGGTAACTTGCTCCCACTATCTCTCTCTCTCTTCTTTTGAGTTTAGACTTAGTGCAAAGTGAGGAGGCAACCACATCTGGGTGAGGACAGTGCTGATCTGAATACCAGGCCTGGACCTATGTAGCTTGATAAGAAGAAATAATACTGAAAGCAACATGCTACCTTAGATATCAGCTCACTGAGAATTAGTCTCATCAACCCACAGCAAATTTGCCACAACTACATTAAAGTAGATATCTGGGGTCACGTTTGAAGCTCTTAAGTACAGGGTCATCCTACTAATTTTAAAATAAAAAATGGATATATTGGTGTGGATTGATAGTATAGTTGGTAGGGCTTGCACAGAGTTGACTAAGGTTCAATCTCCAGCATCTCGTAAGGTGCCCTGAGCAATTCCAGGAGAAATTCCTGAGTTCAGAGACAATGAGATGCCCTGAGCATTGCAGAGTGAGGCCAAAAAACCAAAACGAAGAAAAATAAGAGAAGTAAGCACTAAGGTCTTTTGTTTTCTGTTTAACTATTTAATTAATGTATTGGTCATGGTTTTAAAACCTAGGTAATGTTTTGTATCTATAACCACCTCGACCTAAATGTTAATCTCTACAGTTTGATAGATAGTAATTTCCAATTTCTACTTTCTCAAGGTAGCCTGATTTATAACTATTGAACAGAACTGAGAAATGCAGAAACCCAGATTCCAGAAACTTAGGTAGACCATTTAAATTATGTAAGACTAAGGAGAAGAGGTGTTAGGAAGCTGGAGTTCCGAGCGAACACAGTAGTCCATGTGATCACAAGAAAGTGCAGAGAAGGTTCCAAATATTTCTTAGTCTCTATTGTCAGTTGTATCACTTGTCATCCCGTTGATCCTCGATTTGTTTGAGCAGGTGCCAGTAACATCTCCATTTGTCCCTGTCCTGTGCTAGTGTAGTTCAGTGGTTCTGCTCACTCCAGAAACAGGAAGAGCCTCAAATCATTCTTTCACGGTTTTGACGAAGAAGTCTGACCATCTCCTTGATAGGCAGCGACACAGTCTTTTGACATCTCGTGGAGTCCAGTCATAACAGCCGTAGTCCAGAGGTCATCTCTGAATCGCATTACCTGTCCGGCCCATCTGATTTTCGACACCTTGGCAAACTAAACGAGACAGCATCCCTGATTCTTGACGATCGCGTGATATTCCTAGCATAGCTCTTTCGATTCCTCTTTGGGATACCCGAATAGTGTTCTCATCCTGTTTGCATAGGGCCCAGGTCTCTGAGGCATATGTTATAGATTTTATTTTATTATTATTGGGCTGAAGCAATAGCACAGCGGGCAGGGCATTTGCCTAGCACGTGGGCGACCCTGGTTCGATTCCTCGGCCCCTCTCGGAGAGCCCAGCAAACTACCGAGATTATCTCATCCACATGGCAGAGCTTGGCAAGATACCAGTGGTATATTTGATATGCCAGAAACAGTAACAAAAAGTCTCACAATGGAGATATTACTGGTGCCTGCTCGAGCAAATCAATGAGCAACAGGATGACAGTGACAGTGATACAGTGAGCGATAGCACAGTGGTAGGGCTTTCACCTTTCATGCAGCTGGCCCAGGTTCGATTCCTCCACCCCTCTTGGAGAGCCCGGCTAGCTACCGAGAGTATCACACCTGCATGGCAGAGCCTGGCAAGCTACCTGTGGCATATTGGTATGCCAAAAACAGTAACAATAAGTCTCACAATGAGAGACGTTACTGGTGCCTGCTCAAAAAAATCGATGAACAATGGGATGACAGTAATAGTGATTATTATTATTATTATTATTATTATTATTATTATTATTATTATTACTTTGCTTTTTGGGTCACACCCGGCAATGCTCAGGGGTTACTTCTGGCTTTGCACTCAGGAATTACTCCTGGCGGTGCTTGGGGGACTATATGGGATGCTGGGAATCAAACCTGGGTCAGCTGTGTGCAAGGCAAATGCCCTACCCGCTGTACTATCACTCCAGACCCTCTATTATATATTTTAGATCTCAAAGTTCTTTGATTCTGACCAAGTATCATTGTCTACAGTGTTTTCTGGATTATAATATAGGTCTATTACTGAAAGCAAAATATTTTTTCCTACTCTTCCATGCAAATAACACATTGAAAAGATTATGTAGAAATTATCAAGGTAGAAAACAGTTTCAACAATATTTAGTGAGTGAGTTTAACAGATGTCACTTGTGACTTAAACCAAACATGATGTTTTGTTTTTTATTAAACATAAGTATAAGCTTGATTCTGTGGGATGAATTTCTTCTCTGGGTTTTCCAACTCTAGCAGGTTCCACCATATTTCCTTCCATGTTTATATAAAAGATATTCCAAATTCACTTTGGATCACAAACATAATCCTAATTCATTAATTAGAATGTCTTGATAAAGATGCTTATAAAAACCTTGAACTGCCCTGGCAAGATAGTACTGAAAGGAGGGCACTTTTCTTGCAGGAAACCGACTCAGCTTGTCTACCCACTTGGTCCCCTGAGCCCTACCAAGACTGACCCCTGATCATAGAGAGAGGAGTAAGTCCTGAGCACTTCTGGGCAAGAACCAAAAACACCCTCACCCCCACAAAACCAAACAAAAACGAAACAAAACACTGAACATGATAGCTTTCAATCACTTGTATTTCTTCAGCAATGACCTCCTTTGATCTTGGTCTTCCGCTTTCACTCCCCAAGACACTATCCCTGATCATATTTTCCTCCCTGTGCTCATTGTCTCACACAGGTTCCTTCCAGTGGTCAAAGATAGGACAGAAGAGGGAGAAAGTGTAATGTTTTTCACTAGGCAGGCAGCAGCAGCTGGGCTGGAGTGATAACACAGCGGGTAGGGCATTTGCCTTGCATGCAGCCGACCCAGGTTCGATTCCTCCGCTCCTCTTGAAGAGCCCGGCAAGCTACCGAGAGTATCCCACCCACACAGCAGAGCCGGCAAGTTAGCCATTGCGTATTCAATATGCTAAAAGCAGTAATAACAAGTCTCACAATGGAGACATTACTGGTGCTGCTCAAGCAAATCAATGAGCAACAGGATGACAGTGATAGGGACACAGGCAGGCAGCTCTACTAGACCTAGACCTAAAGCTGCTGCTCCCAGTTCCAGGACTGATGCTTAAAACAGACTCTTTACCAAGAGTTGTTCTCACTGGATCTTTGGAATATTCTGATAGTTTTTCTGTCTGCAGCTTCCATTACCTATTATGAATTTATTTCTATTTCAAGTGACCATTGATACATTCGCCCTCATCATCTGTATTTCTCTCTTGGGCAGGATCCAAGACAAAATGAGTGGTCCTCTCTCTGGCGTGATTCAGATCAGCTTTTAGGATCTTTTGCCCAAGAAGCAAAGGATGCAGGATACTAATAGAAACTTAGGTGATAGTTTGACTCCTTTAAGGTACTCTCTAACTCACCAGTGAAGAGTAACACAGCTCTTTGCCCTTTGGACATAGCTCCCAATTAGGAGCAGAACTCAGAGAGTCAATGTGGGTTTTCTTTTTCCTTAGTTGGGAATTGGATCTTTGTGATTTTCAACCACATTTCAGAATTTTCTGAGGTATCTCTGAAACCCTCTCCACCAGGAACACTCTGTCCTTCTTTCCTCAGCAATATAAAGTGTAGCACCGCACGGTAGCACTATTATCCTGTTGTTCATCGATTTGCTCGAGCGGGCACCAGTAACATCTCCATGTGAGACTTGTTGTTACTGTTTTTGGCATATTGGATACACCCCGGGTAGCTTGCTAGGCTCTTCTGTGCGGGCAGGATACTCTTGGTAGCTTGCTGGGCTCTCCGAGAGGAGAATCAAACCCGGTCGGCCGTGTGCAAGGCAAACACCCTACCTGCTGTGCTATCACTCCAGTTTATATAAAGTGTATTACTGATTACTTTCCCACAAAAGGGATACAAACAAGATTTAATAAAGAGGGAGAGAGAAGGCAGGCAGAAAGAAAGGAAAGAAGAAAGAGGAATGAAGGAAAAGGGAAGGAGATAAACTTGTAAAATCAGCCAATTTCTATTTCTATCCTCTAATTTTTTTTAATCTCGCTAAAATTTCAAGTTTCATCAGATACATTTTTAGTCCATTTACTTTATTTATATGTGATTATGAGACTTCCTTATTCTTTCTTTAATATATGGTTTATGCTATATTTTCCCAGTTGAGACAGACGATGGAAGAATTTGATTCTAACAAGCTGCACCACATACTATCTGAAGCACCTGTGATTAGCTAGTTTTTTGCCTCTATTTATTTATTTTTTGCTTTTTGGGTCACACCCGGAGATGCACAGGGGTCAGTCCTTGCTTTGCACTCAGGAATTACCCCTGGCGGTGCTCAGGGGACCATATGGGATGCTGGGAATCAAACCCGGGTCGGCTGCATGCAAGGCAAATGCCATACCCACTGTGCTATCGCTCCAGCCCTAGTTTTGTGCCTCTAATCTGCATTTCTGCAGGAATATTGGAGAAACCACTTGGGCCTGTCAACTTTAGGGGCTAAAGAAAAACAACCTTATTCAAATCATTCCTTATTATTTATATTAATAGTCATCTTGGCAATACCAGTCCTTGTACCAAATATAATAATAGGTAGAGACAATAATACACCATTAAGAAGCCTCAGCTTGGGGCTGGTAAGATAGTACAGCCGGTAAGTCAGTTGCTTTGAAAGCTGCTGACCCTGCTCTGATTCTCAGAACCACGTATGGTCCCCCAAGCACTGCCAAGAGAGATCCTTGAGTGCAGCCCCAGGAATAAGACCTGAGCACCACCAAATGTGGCTCACAAACAGAAAAATATAAGGGCCTCAAATCATTTCTGAGAGGCAGAATGGATACCCTTCCCAAGTGTTTCAATATATTAGTGAGCTGGGAAAGCAGAGGTCCTTACTCACTGGCATTTAGATGAAAATCACAAGACCCTTTCATGATTAGCACATTTCG
Organism: Sorex araneus; assembly: GCF_027595985.1. Lineage (NCBI taxonomy): Eukaryota > Metazoa > Chordata > Mammalia > Eulipotyphla > Soricidae > Sorex > Sorex araneus. The sequence continues at coordinate 86,086,551 of NC_073302.1, read as the reverse complement.
GCACATTTGTAAACCCAACTATAGCATAACACTTCTCCTATAACATAATTATATTTAGCTATATTAACTATATGCTAAAATGTTAATGCCACAGTGCAGCCACCTATCACAAGATATGTTTCTGTAATAAGAGATGGTCTTTGTTTGAAGGGATCCTTGCTTGGTTGACTAGATGATTCAGCTGATCTGTTGGGATACTCACTGGACTAGAGATTGAATGAGTGTTGGCTGATATATTTTCTTATCAGCTATAGTGATGTCTCTCTCACTCACTCACTTTCTCTCTCCTTCCCTGCCCTCTTCCTGCTATAATAGGAGGAGAATAGAATAATATTCTCTAAACCAGCATGACAAGCAGAGACAAGTCAAGCAGAAACAAGATTCTTTTTTTAAAAATTATTTTTATGTTTTTTTTAAATTGAGTCACTGTGAGATACAGTTAGAAAGCTTTCATGTTTAAGTTTCAGTCATACAATGGAGGAACACTCATCCCTCCACCAGTGCACATTTTCCACCACCAATGTCCTCAGTAGACTTTCCCCTTCCCAACCTTCCCTCTGCCTCTATGGCAGACAATTTCCCCCATACTCTCTCTACTTTTGGGCATTATGGTTTGCAATACTGTTACTGAGAGGCTATCATGAGAAATGAGATTCTTGATGCCTAGCCCTGAGCAATCTAATCTCTTGAAGTCAGTTCAATAATGCTCAATATTTCATATAAAGTTCAGTATTATTTGTGTTAATATTTGACACTGATTTTACCCACCCAAGTAAGTCACATGTTTACACTGAGGTGAAGGCCTAGAACAGATAACTTTGCCCACAGAAATATCACATTGTGACGATATAGGGCAAAGGGCAAAAACTTAGGGATGTTAAAGTCTAGAGAAGTCCTGTACACTTTTATTCTCTGGATCATAAGTTTCATGTTGAACTTCCTTATGTTTTTTCCTCTGTATTACAAGCAGTATGAATTGACTTTATTCTGAGAACTTTTGTTTAAGTGGTCCAGAAGAGCTGAGAAGGCATGTTCCCTTGCTAAAATGACTCTTGCCATTATAAAGTTTTGTAATATAAGTGGATTCAAATTTCTGCCTTGACCACATGAAATTTTATCACCCTTTAACTCTTCTTGGTTCCCCTAACGTCAAAATCATAAATGCTAGCTGGAGATTATTGACAAATGATGGCGACAGAGTTGTGAAGACTGACAAGGTGAGTAGGAAGAAAGAGGCACAGAGCCAAATCAAAGTGCGACAATCTGAAAGGCAGAACAAGCAGTGCAGGGAGAACTCAGCAGATGGAATGTGCTTAAGGTCATGCTTTCCAAGACTGTTGAATTGTGCTATTCTCCCTCTCCCCCCTCCACCCTATGTGTGGGTCGGGGAACACACTGGACTATGTTCAGGCTTACTTCTGGTTCTGTCTCCCAAGATCATACCCAGTAGAGTTGGGGGACCACATGGGGTTCCAAAGATCAAATCTGGGACAGTAGTGTGCAAAGCAAGTACCCTATCTACCACTACACTATCACTCTGGCCCCTCATCAATGCTCTTCTATGTTGGTTAGTTACTCATGAAGGTCTGGAATTTCTCTTTTCTTTTTAAATTTTTTTTTAATGAAACACCATGAAATACAGTTACAGACTTGCACACTTTAATGATTATGTTTCAGCCATACAGTGGTCAAGTACCCATCCCTCCACCAGAGCCCATTCTCCACTAATAATGTTCCCAGTATCCCTCTGGCCACCCCCGCCCCCCTGCCTCTGTGGCAGGCACATTCCCTTTTATGCTCTCTCTCCTTTTGGGTGTTATGGTTTGCAGTACAGGTAGTAAGTGGCCATCATGTTCGGTCTATAGTCTACTTTCAGCACGCATCTCCCATCCCGAGCAAGCCCTCCAAGCATCCTTTGCTTGGTGGTCCCTTCTCTATCTCACCTGCCTTTCCACCCAGCATGTGAGGCCAGCTTCCAAACCATGGAGGAATTCTCCTAATACTTATTTCTACTATTGTTGGGTGTTAGTCTCCCCATTATGTTGCTCTATATTTAAAAAATGAGTGCAGTTATTCTATGTCTGTCCCTCTCTTTCTGACGCATTTCACTTAACATGATACTCTCTATGTCGGTCCGCTTATATGCAAATTTCATGACTTCATCTTTTCTAACAGCTGCATAGTATTCCATTGTGTAGATGTACCAAAGCTTCTTTTAACTAGTCATCTGTTCTCGGGCACTCGGGTTTTTTTCCAGATTTTGGCTATAATAAGTAGTGCTGCAATAAACATACAAGTGCAGATATCATTTCTACTGTACTTTTTTGCATCTCTGGGATATATTCACAGAAGTGATATTGCTGAGCCAAATGGAAGCTCAATTTCTAATTTTTTGAGAAATGCCCATATTGTTTTCCAAAAGGGCTGAATCAGTAGGTATTCCCACCAGCAGTGAATTCCCGTGGCATTCTCCCTACATCCATGCCAACACAGGTTGCTTTTGTTCTTTTGGATGTGTGCCAATCTCTGTAGTGTGAGATGATGTCTCATTGTTGTTTTTATCTGCATCTCCCTGATGATTAGTGATTAAGAGCATTTTTTCATGTGCCTTTTGGACATTTGGATTTCTTCTTGGAGAAAGTTTCTCTTCATTTTATCGCCCCATTTTCTGATGGGATTGGATCTTTTCTTCTTGTAGAGTTCAACCAGTGCCTTGTATATCCTTGATATTAATTCCTTATCAGATAGGTATTGGGTGAATATCCTTTCCCATTCTGTAGACTGTCTTTGTATTCTGGTCACTATTTCTTTGAGGTACAGAAGCTTCTTAGTTTAAGGCGGTCCCATTTGTTTATCTCTGTTTCCACTTGCTTGGTCAGTGGTGTGTCAGCTTTGAAGATACCTTTAGCTTCAATGTTGTGGAGAGTTTTGCCAACCTTTTTTTCAATGTACCTTATGTATTTTGATCTGATGTTGAAGTCTTTAATGCATTTTGATCTGACTTTTGTGCATGGTGTTATGTAGAGGTCTGAGCCCATATTTTTTTGTGTGTACCTGTCCAGTTTTGCCAGAACCATTTGTTAAAGAGGCTTTCCTTGCTTTCTTTCAAATTTCTTGCTCCCTTATCAAATATTATATGATCATATATTTGAGGGTGTATGTAAGACAAGAAAAAGATAAGTAGGGCATCCAGTGGAAGAAATCAAGCTCTTATTATTTGCAGATGATATGATACTATAGGGAATCCTAAAAACTCTACAAGACGCTTCTAGAAACAATAGACTTGTATAATAAGGTTGCAGCCTATAAAATCAATACCCAAAAGTCCATGCTTTCCTATACACAAATAATGAGAGATAAGAAGATGATATAGAAAAAGTAATCCCATTCACAATCATGTCCCAGAAAATAAAATACCTCATAATCATCTTAACTAAGGAGGTAAAGGACCTGTACAAAGAAAACTACAAAATGTTTCTTCAAGAAATAAAAGAGGGCACGAGGAAATCGAAGCACATCCCCTTCTCATGGATTGGGAGAATTAACATTGCCAAAATGGCAATACTCCCCAATGCATTACCCAGATTCAATACGATCCCTATAAAAGTACCCATAAAATTCTTCAAAGAAATGGATAAAACACTCTTGAAATTCATATGGAACAACAACCCCCCCCCCAAAAAAAAAATAGCTAATGCAGTTCTTGGTAAAAAAAAAGCTGGGAGGGATCACCTTTTCCGACCTCAAACTCAACTACAAAGTGGTAATAATTAAAACAGCACGGTATTGAAGCAAAGGCAGAGCCATAGACCAATGGAACAGGATTTGGAATTTCTCTTCAGTATCAAATCAGGTGGGCTGGAGCGATAGCACAGCAGTTGGTCTTTCGCCTTTCACGCGGCCAACCCGTTTTCGATTCCTCCGCCTTTCTCAGAGAGCCTGGCAAACTACTGAGAGTACGGAGCCCACACGGCAGAGCCTGGCAAGCTACCCGTGTGTATTGAATATGTCAAAAACAGTAACAATAAGTCTCTCAATGAGACACGTTACTGGTGCCCGCTCGAACAAATCGATGAGCAATGGGATGACAGTGATCAAATCAGGTGTTTTGTTATTTGGTTTATTTTTAATTTTTTTGGTTTAGTTTTAGGGTCACAGCCGACAGTGCTCAGTTTACTCCTGACTCTGTGCTCAATGATCACTCCTGAAGGACTCAGGAGACCATATAAGGTGCCAGGTGGATGCTAGATTGACTGCATATGAGACAAAGTGTTTCCTACTCACTGTACTATTGTTCTGGTCCTTCAGCTTAGGTTTTGAAACCTGCGAATATAAGAAGAAAAATAGGTTGGAAATTTTCTGTGTGAAAAGTAATACACATACAACAAAACCTCTATATTTTTTTAATGGCTTCTTGTTAACTTTAAAACCAACACTTGTAGACGCTAGAGAAAATGAATAAAATTTTGTTACCTTGCCCATTGTATATTCTTCTACAAATTTTAGTTTTGACTTCTCCTCAAGAGAATTTACATTACTACTCTAGTAGTGTGGAATTGTCAGAATTTGATTCCTATTCTTGTTTATATCCATAGATAATGTCACATTTTTCCCCCGATGTTCAGGTATTTGCTTAATATTTATTGCGTTTGAAGTAGAAACTATTCATTGACATATTAGTAAATTACTTTATTTCTCTGAAAAAATGTAGTGTATAATGAGTGAGGGTTGATTCTTTTCCTGATAAGCAGTTTAAAGAAGATTTCTAAATGTAAAATGTCAAGCAATCCTTAAGAGCCGAATTCTTCAGAATGACCTATTGCACCCTTTCTGTTTCCTTGTTGAATTAATCTATTTAGGAATTTTTCTCTTTTGCAACAAAATACTATATAAAGCAGTTTCTTTGTATGTATGCTTAAATTCCCATTTGGCTCATTAAAATGCACTTTTAAGAGTTCTTCTGTAGCATAAATTTATGACTGTATATTTAAAATCAACCCTATATCAAGTCTGGTATAGTTGATGGAGCAAAGAGAATATTTAGAACCAGAAACTGAAATTTTACAAGTTTTGCAATAAAGAGTGAAGAGCTGTACTCATTAGGAAACAAATATTAGAAAATGATGCTTTTTAATTTTATAGCCCATCATATATGCTGACTCTCTGAATAACTCTTGTAATATATAGGCAGGCCAAGACTTTCATGATCTCCATGATAATGACAAGAAAATTGAGGCTCAGAAAGATTAAGTGACTTTGGACACCGTTATCTATCCTCTTGGAGTATTGAAGAATCTGAATAGGATCAAGAATCCTTGTCTCCAAGATCTTGCTTTCTTATTATAGTATTTTAATTCTCAAGACAGAGTAGTTAAGGTTAGAAAGATGTATTATACACTGCTACTATTTCAAGGCCAGTGGTTGAGAATAAAAATGTCATGGAACATATGTGGTGATTTGATGAGGATGATAACGAAAGCCATAGAATGAGGTATGAGGCTAGAAGGTCCTAGTTTTCTCAGGGCGGGAGTGGGAAAGAAATTTAGGCTCTTGTGACAAGAGAAGTAGGTTTTTCTTTGTTTGCCTTTGGGTCACATCCAGAGGTGCTCAAGGTTTACTTCTAGCTCTGTACTCAAGGATCACTCCTTAGAAGACTCAGGGAACCATACACAGTGTTGGGGATTGAACCTGGGTTTGATGTGTGCAAGGCAAGAATCTTACCTGTTGTACCATTTCTCCAGGAGAGAGTTTTGGTTGACTGAAATAACTATTTTCCAAAGGTCATGTTTTCCTTCTTTGTGATCTGAAGACTGAGGGATTCAATATTTAAGTTGATGGTATTAAATATTGTGATCTCAGATAAACAATGAAGTCTGTTGCAATCAAAGACTTATTTGTCAGCAAGTAAAGGTCCATTAGAATTCAAGGAGTGCAAGGCCACTTTTGCGGCTGTGCAACACCTCATGATATTCATATCAAGCTATAGAAAATAATTTATCTGGCATCTGCCTGTGTCAGGCAGGCTTGATTGTGGTGGGAAAATTTGAAATAATGGTGGTGGGGCAGGTGTAATGGTGGTAGGATTGGTGTGGAAATATTGAAAGTAGTCAATTAATGTGAACAAACTTATGAAAATAAAATTTAAAAATTAAAAAAATTGAAAAAGAAATCTCTGGATCTTTAATCCCCATGCAAGCTTCAGAAAGTCATTCTGGCAGATGGTATTTCCCAAAGATGATCACAACTGTATCTTTCGTCTTCTTTCAAGCTTTTCTGCGTGTGACCTCTGTTCTCATATCAAGAGGTGAGTCTGATTCTTCTTGCCTTGATTATGAGTGGACTTCAAGGTATGCAAAAGAGAAGCTGTATTTCTAATATGGGTCACTCACAAGAAGGTAAGTGAAGTATATTTTACTGAACGCTCTTATTTTATCCAGGATACTCTCCATTAAAATGAAATAATACTGACAAGGATAAGCAAAGAATTTCTGCATCATATTTATTTAACTTTAACTCTATTATCTCTTAACCTATGGTCTATCTTATCATTTTTACATTGAATACGATAAAATATTCATGTTGGCATTGCATTTACTCAACAATTTGTTATTTTACTGTTGGAATCAAATTATGGATAGATAGATTAAAATTTGTCCATACAAAGTATCAGAATGAAAGTTCAACCTGAATATGGATCCATTTGCTTATTAAAAAGATTAGGCATAAAGACGAAAGCTATTGAAATGGGGAAGTGTATTCTACCCTAAAATTGTCTAGTGCTTGGTCTTTCTTTTTTAAAATTTTATTTTAAGCACTGTGGTTCATAAGTCTGTTAATGGTAGATTTTCATGCATAAAAATGCATACAAAACATTTCAATACCACACCCTCCACCAGAGTGTTCACTTATCCCACCATTATCCCAATGTCCCCTACCCCAAACCACCGTAAGATAAGATTTCTACTGAAGATTAGTTAAGTTTTTAACTCCATTACACATGTATTATTCTCCTACCAAGTTTCTTTGTGTTCCATATATGTGAGAGATCACTCTGTTTCTGTCCCTCTCCTTCTGACTAAATTTCCTCAGCACGAAACTCTCCTGAATCACTTAATAGCAGCAGATTGCATAATTTGAGATTATGTCTTTGGAGTCTCAGTTCTGTTCCACTGATCCCAGAGTCTGTCCCTAGTCCAGTACCATACTGTTTTGATTACTACAGCTTTGTAGCATAGTTTGCATATGGATGAAAAGAGTCCTCCCGTCTTCCTTTTTAGCTAGAATAGGTTTTGACTTTTTGGTATGGAGTAGTGTTACTATTCTATATAAGTTTCAACAGAGTTTAGTCTATGTCTTAAATAAATTTCATGGAGTATTAAAATTTATTTTATTTTATGCTGTCACCATGAAATTGAAAGTTTTTCATGATTGGGTTTCAGGCATTAAATGTTTCAACACCAATCCCTTCAGTGTCCACCTCCCCCTACCAATGCCCTTCCTTATTTGCCTTCACCAACCAGTCTGCTTCACTGAGAAACATTTTTTTTAAATATATATATATATATATATATATATATATATATATATAAATTTTTTGCACTGTGATTTACAGACCTCTTGCTCTTTCATGCATAACACTTTGCTAAATTTCAGCACCTCCTCCTCCTCCTGGTTGAACAAGTCCCTCCACCACAGATATTGTCCTCTCTCTCAAATGGCATGTTTTCTACTGACTACCAGTTCCCATGGTCTTTGTTTCCATTGTCTTTGGGTATTAGTTATTCTATATTAGGTTTCTTTATATCTCGTATCTGAAGGATATCATTCTGTGTTTGTCTCTCTCCCTCTGACTAATTTCACTCAGCATGATACATTCCAGGTCCCTCCATATATAAGCAACTTTCACTACTTTATCTTTTCTTGTGGCTGAGTAATATTTCATTGTGTATATGTACCATAGTTTCTTTATCCAGTCATTCATTCTTGGACACCTGTGTTGTTTCCAAATTTTGACTATTGTGCATAATGCTGCAAGAAACATAGGGATACAAATGTCTTATCTCCATTTTATTTTTAAGCCTGTGGCTTATATTCCAAGAAGTGAAGTTACTGGATCAAATGGAAGGTAAATTCAGAGATGTTTTAGGAATGTACTGTTGTTTTCCAGAAAGACTGGACCAGTCTACATTCCCACCAGCAGTGAGTGAGAGTGCCTTTCTCCCTACATCCATGCCAGCACTAGTTTTTCTGTTATTTTTGATGTGTGTCAGTCTCTTAGGCGTGAGATACCTCATTATTGTTTTGATTTCTCCTTTACCAAAGATTAATGGTCATATACCTGAGAGTTCTTCTCAGGATATTCAACCATAGTCTATTGATCTGTCATTATTTCAGGACTGTGCTATTTTAGTTACTACCATTTTAATTTAGTTTGAAGTTGGGGAGATTGATGCTTCCCATATTTTCAAACAAGGATTGCTTTATCTGTTTGGGGGGTTTGTTGTTCAATATGAATTTCAAAAGTGTTGGATTTATTTGAAAAATATCATAGGTATCCTTAAATGGACTCTATTGAAATTGGAATGACTCCATTGTAACCTGTACAATGCTTTGGGGAGTATTGCCATTTGAACGATATCAATCTTCCCAATCCATGAGCATCAGATGTATTTCTATTTTGTCTTTTATTTCCTGAACCAGTGTCCTGAAATTTTCTTTGTGTAAGTATTTCACCTCTTTAGTTAAGCTGATTTTGAGGTACTTGATTTTATGTAAGGCAATTATGTATGGGATTTTAAAAAATATTTCTCTCTTCTCTTTCATTATTTGCATATAGAGAAGTCATGAACTTTTTCATATTAATTTTGCAGTATTCAGCTTTACTATAAATCTGTTGTTTCTAGGAGCATATTTTTGGTAGAGTCTTTAGGATTTTCTAAATGTAGTAGCGTGTCACCCGCAAATTGTGAGAGCTTGCCTTCTTCCTTTCCTATCTGGATGTCCTTGATATCCTTTTCTTGTCTAATTGCTATGGCAAGTACTTCCAGTACTATAATGAGTAGAAGTGATGAGAGTGAGCAACGTTATTTGTGCCTTATCTTAGAGGGAAGGGTTTTAGGTTTTCCCTATCATGCATATTTTTATAGTGACTGTTGCATTGTATATGCATTGTACATCACTCTGGAAATGATTGAAAATTTAACAATATTAGTCCTTCCAACCCATAAGCAGGAGATGTATTTATATTTCCTTCTGTTATATTTATTTATTTTACTAGTGATTGATTGTTTTCTTTGTATAAGTCTTTCACTCTTTTGGTTAGGCCAATACCTTTGTACTACTTATTTTTTTGAAGTACAATTGTGAATAAGCTTGTTATTTAAATTTATCTCTCTTCTAGGGCATATAGAGATAGTATGGCAGTTAAGGTGCTTGCCTTGCATGTGGCCAATCTGGGTTCCATCCCCAGCATCCCATATGGTACTCTGAGCACTGATAGAAGTAATTTCTGAGTGCAGAGCCAGAAATAATCCTTGAGCATCACTGGGTGTGGTCCCAAACAAACAAACAAACAAACAAACCTCAGATTTATCTGTCTTCTATTTCATTATTTGTGTATAGAAAAGTCAAAATTTCTGTACATTAATTTTATAGCCTTCCACTTTGTTGTAAAAGCTTATTGTTTCTACAAGTTATTTTGTGGAGTCTTAGGGGTTTTCTATGTATGGAGCATGTTTTTATGTGCCTCTTTTGGCTTGGATCCTTTGGACCTCTGAATCTGGGTGCCTACACAACTCAACTCTGGGAACTTCTCAGTTATTGAAATCACCTCCCATTCCTCAATGACGTTGATTGTATGTTGTCCCTCTTAAACTTATTCCATAGTTGAATAATGGAATAATGAATATGAATAATGGAATAATGGAATAAGTTCCTCTTGAACTTATTCCATAGTTCTCTTTTGTGCTATTCATATTTTTGAGTTATTTCTCCATCTTTGGTTGTTTCCTGAAAGTTTCCTAGATCTAATCTTAGAGTTCATTTATTTTATCCTCAGCTGCTTTAATTCTGCTGCCAAGGTTTCCATTGAGATTTTATTTCACCTACCAAATTCTTTAGCCTTGTCATTTCTGACTGTAGCTTTCTCATTTATGACCTCAGTATTTCTTGTACCTATATCATTTCTTTGAGCTCATTAAACATCCTCAGCATGTTTTTTCAGAAGTCCTTATAGGACAGGTTATTGAGTTGGTTAGTTCTAGTTGAGTTTTTTTATTACTATTTTCACTCCCTAAGCTCAGTGGTGTTTTGCACTAAGCGTTCTTCCATTTGTTTCTACTGAAATTTGGAGGTGAGTCTTTCTAATTTGCCTACAGGACCCTGCCTCCTCACCCACCCCATTCAGCGAGCTCTCTGAGGGATTCAAATGAGTGTTGCTCTCTTCCTTTCCTGATAGAGCAACCTATTTTGATGTCTCTACCTAGTTTCTTAGATTTGTGTGTGGGTTCCAGAGTGATTTATAATGTCATTGACCCTGCCTCTTCTCTAGCTACAATTTAAAGTTCTAAAACGTCATTTTAGCATGATTTCCTTTGTAAGTTTTTGTGCGAGTTTTTGAAGCTAATATTATTACTAGCGTGGTGTGATCGATGTTTTCTTGTCTGGGTGAGTCCAATGACATCATATTTGAACTTCTGCTCTTGCAACATCAGGTCCTCGATAGATGCTTCTGATGCCAGCATTGTGTGTTGAAAGTACAGACAGTCATTTTAGTCCTTCTTCATTTTGGCAGCCTAGTTTGACCGTGAGATTTTATCAGCCTCTCCTTGTTTGTCCTTCTTAACGCTGCTGTATTGGGGGCTCTTTCAGGGGCAAGGGAATGAGGCCTATTGTTGGTACTGTTTTTTGGCATATCAAATAAGCCACGAGTATCTTGCTAGGCTCTGCCATGTGGGCGGGGTACTCTTAGTAGCTTCCCAGGCTCTCCGAGAGGGATGGAGGCTTTTAGGGAAGCCTATAATTGCCCTTACAGGTATTCCTATGGTTCCTCGGAATATGCGAAATAGAGGCACCAGTAGCGTCGGTGTCCTTGTCAACAGGAACTTGACTATGAGCATTGATTCATCTGAATGGCTAACAACCCGAATTGAACGGTTACACTTGAATAGATGTGGCTCATTGCCTGAAGTTTCTACCTTTATTGTCTACGCACTAACATCCAAATAGGAGGAAGAAACTGAGAAATTCTACACGGAGCTGGAGACATTCTACAAAGAAGACCAATCCTTCTATAAGATCATTGTTGGTGATTTTAACGCCAAGATAGGACTGAGAAGGTCGCCTGTAGAACTCCACATCGGGACCAATGGCCTAGAATGGAACGAACAGGATGAGACACTGTCTGAGTTCATCATGTTGACCAAGACCATCATGGTAACTCACAGTTCCAGAAGGCTGAATCAAAACGTTGGACATAGGAGTCTCCAGGTGGACAGTTCCACTGCAAAATTGAGCACATCATATTCAATCGATGGTTTTGCGTGAGCGATGTTGCTGTTGTCCCAAAATTCCAAACAGGATCAGACCACCTTTATGCAAAATTCTACACGGAGAGGGAAGAAAGGGCTGCAAATTTTAAGAAGAGAGCTCTCAGAATAACCACCAACTGGAAGCTGTTTGGCACTATTGCGGCAATATGGGAAGATGCTGTCATTGACAAGATCAATGAGGAATATGATTGACTGGTTCAGTACCTCTATGACTGTGTGAGGAATGCAGAGAGAGAGAAAGCCACAAAAAGACGCCTGTCTTTGGAAATTCTCCAGCTCATTTGACAGCGTGGTTTTGCACAAACCTCAAGCAATCACAAGCTAACTTCTGAGCTCGCAAAGCTGTGCAAAGAAGTGATAAAGGAAGACCTCAAAAGGGAAGAGCAGCAGTGTTGGCTGATGTGGCATAAGCTGGGAAAAGTATTTGCAACACCTGCCTGTCCTTGGCCAACTATAAGAGCAAGATGACCGCCCTCCAATGATCTGATGAATCTATCACATCTTCCAGAAGGGAAATGGAGAAGGTTATCCACGATTTCTACTTGAATCTCTTCAATAGTCACATCCACCTGCCCCCATACCAAATTCCGCAGGATGGATATGTCATTCCCAGTGTTCTCCCTTCAGAAATCCGACACACCATTTCTTTGGTAATGGTCCAGACAATGTCAGACCTGAACACCTGAAGAATACTCGTCAATACACTGGTTCAGCTCTTCACACGCTACTTGTCAGAATGCAAGGTTCTGTCCCAGTGGAAAACCAGCAGGACTGTTCTGTTATGCAAAAAGTTGCTGATCCATGACATCAGCAACTATAGCTTGATCTCTTGTTGTCTGTCCTCTGCAAGTTGTTCACTTGAATCATCCTGAATAGAATAGGCAGAACACTAGATGAAGGACAACCATGCGAGTAAGCAGGGTTCCAAAAAGGATTCGGCACGATCGACCATATCCACACAGTAACCAAGCTCTTTGAGGTTTTGTGAGAGTTCAAGATGCCACTTTGTCTAATGTTCATTGATTTAAAGAAAGCCTTTGACTTGGAAACTGGCCTCACATGCTGGGGGAAAGGCAGCCTGGATAGAGAAATGGGGTTGGAGATCCCACGTGGGAAGGGAAATGCGTGCTGAAAGTAGGCTAGAGACTGAACACGATGGCCACTCAATACCCCTATCACAAACCACAACACCCAAAAGGAGAGAGAGAACAAAATGGAATACCCTGCACAGAGGCGGGGGGGGGCGGGATTGGAGGGTGGGAGTGATACAGGGTACATTGGTGGTGGAGAATGGACACTGGTGGAGAGATGGGTTATGGAACATTCATTGTATGAGGGAAACACAAGCACGAAAATGGGTAAATTTGTAACTGTACCCTCACAGTGACTCACTAATTAAAAAAATAAATAAATTGAAAAAAATAAAGAAAGCCTTTGATCCTTTTGAGACTGAAGCTGTCATGGAAGCCCTAGCCAAACAGGGTGTTCAAACTCAGTACATCAGGATCCTTCTCAAGCTGTATTATGGATTCACCACCAGGATCTCACCATTATACAAGGAAGTGATAATCAACGTAAAGAGAGGGGTTCAGCAGGGTGATACCATTTCACCAAAACTCTTCAGTGCCACCATCTAGAACATCATGCGATGACTGGAATGAAAAGGAATGAAAGTGAAGATAAGATGGTTGGCAACTACATCACCTTTGCTTGGCTGATGACATTGTTCTAATAACACCAAACATTAGCCAAGCGGCACAAATGCTGGCCGACTTTGACCATGAGTGTGGAAAGGTCAGACTGGAGCTGAATCTTATGAAGACAATGTTCTTGAGAAACGAACTAGTCCCTGACAGTCCATTGGCTCTCAATGGAATGAACATCTCCGAATGCAGCAGCTATGTGTACCTGGGTAAAGAACTCAACATGGGGAACAACTTGGCGCCAGGACTGCACAGGATGAAGAGAGCAGCATGGAATGCCTTCAAGAGCATGGAAGAAGTTGTTAAGAGGACGAAGAACCTCTGGTTCTGGGCACATCTTTTCGACTCCATCATTCTTCCGGCACTAACATATGCCTCAGAGACCTGGGCCCTATGAAAACAGGATGAGAATGCCATTCGGATCACCCAAAGAGGGATCGAAAAGCTGTGCTTGGAGTATCACTCAAGTGAGAGAAGTAATCTGGAATTCTGACCTCATCGAAGATCAGGGATGCTTCGTTGTTTGCCAAGGCATCAAAAATCAGATGGGGGGCTGGAACCATAGCACAGCGGGTAGGGCGTTTGTCTTGCACGCGGCCGACCCGGGTTCAAATCCCAGCATCCCATATGGTCCCCTGAGCACAGCCAGGGGCAATTCCTGAGTGCAGAGCCAGGAGTAACCCCTGTGCATCGCCAGGTGTGACCCAAAGAGAAAAAAAAATCAGATGGGCCAGACATGTAATGCAATTTGGAGATGACCGCTGGACTAGAGCTGTTACCAACTAGATTCCACGGGATGCCAATAAAATAGAAGAAGAAGAAGAAGAAGAAGAAGAAGAAGAAGAAGAAGAAGAAGAAGAAGAAGAAGAAGAAGAAGAAGAAGAAGAAGAAGAACAACAACAACAACAACAACAACAACAACAACAACAACAACAACGCGTGGCCGCCCACCTACAATATGTTCTGACTTCTTTGTCAAGACCCTGAACAAACTGTTTTTTTTTAAATTTTTTAAATAATTTTTTATTTTTAAAATTTTTTAAATTTTTTAATTAGTGAGTCACAGTGAGGGTACAGTTACAGATTCACACATTTTCGTGCTTGCTTTTCCCTCATGCAATGTTCGAGAGCCCATCCCTCCACCAGTGTCCATTCTCCACCACCAATGAACCCAGTATCCCTCCCACTCCCCAATCCCATTCCCCCACCCCACCCCACCTCTGTGGCAAGGCATTCCAGTTTGTTCTCTCTCTCTCCTTTTGGGTGTCGTGGTTTGCAGTAGGGGTATTGAGTGGTCATCCTGTTCAGTCTTTAGTCTACTTTCAGCACGCATCTCCCTCCCCGCGCAAGATTTCCAATCACATTTTACTTGGTGTTCCCTTCTCTATCTGGGATGACTTTCCCCCAGAGTGTGAGGCCAGCTTCCAAGTTGGCTTCTATGGAGCCAACCTCCTGGTATTATATACTACTATTCTTGGGTATTAGTCTCCTACTCTGTTATTTTATATTCCACAGATGAGTGCAATCTTTCTATGTCTGTCCCTCTCTTTCTGGCTCATTTCACTTAGCATGATACTTTCCATGTTGATCAACTTATATGCAAAGTTCATGACTTCATCTTTTCTAACAGCTGCATAGTATTCCATTGTATAGATGTACCAAAGTTTCTTTAACCAGTCATCTGTTCTCGGGCACTTGGGTTTTTTCTAAATTCTGGCTATTGTAAACAGTTCTGCGATGAACATATAAATGCAGATGTCATTTCGACTATACTTTTTTGTTTCTCTGGGATATATTCCCAGAAGTGGTATTGGTATTGCTGGATCAAATGGAAGCTCAATTTCTAATATTTTGAGAAGTATCCATATTGTTTTTCAAAGGGGCTGGACCATTCGGCATTCCCACAAACTGTTTGATACTCTTCATGTTCCTGGGGGCTGGAGCAATAGCACAGCGGTAGGGTGCTCGCCTTTCACGCGGCTGACCTGTGTTCGATTCCTCTGCCCTTCTTGGAGAGCCTGGCAAGCTACCTAGAGTATCTTGCCCCCACGGCAGAGTCTGGAAAGCTACCCATGGCATATTTGATATGCCAAAAATAGTAGCAATAAGTCTCTCAATGAGAGACGTTACTAGTGCCTGCTCCAACAAATTGATGAGTAGTGGGACGACAGTGACAGTGACATGTTCCTGGAGTAAGCAGATACCACTGGGCTACACTGGCATACGACAGGGTTGAATGGAGATGTTACTGGCGCCTGCTTGAGCAAATCAACGAACAATGGGAAGACAACTGATTACAAGTGATTACTACTAGCACGATGTGTTTGGGGGCAGCCAAGTCACTCCAGAGTCTATGAGTCCAACTGTATTCCCTGTGAAATATGAAGAGGTGGCCACTTGTTTCAGTAAAACCCAATGGATGATCCTATTGTTCTGTGGGCCAAGATCTGGGAAAGGAGGGTGTGGTGACACTAGGTGGGAGGCAGTAATGCTTACCTATGTTAGCTTTGGGGAAATAGTGCTGGGATGGCCTATTTACATTTTCCTCTTTAGGGCCCAAAGGCCAAATGTTTATTCTTTTGCATAAACAGTTTTTTCTAGACTTTTCCCTCCACCTCTCTGGCTCTCCAACTTCTTGTTGGTACTCTTTTTTTACTTGTTCCAGCTCTTACTTTTTGGAGGTTTTTATGGTTCCTTCCAAGGCCTTGTTCACCTTCCTTTATATTCATTCCCATATTTCCTTTTCCTTTTCCCTCCCCACACTGTCCAAGGGAGATCTTATTCCTTTCTTTGGCTTGCTCTCTGTTTATTGTGGTCATTAATTCTTCAACGTTTATTGAAGGCCTTCTATGTGTCTTAGGTATTATTTTAAGAGCCGGGAACACAGTTATAGCTTCATTTTTTTGGTGGTTTTATGCTTGTAAATTTTATTTTCAACTGGCAGTGATCACCACAGAAACTCAAATATTATTGTATAAATTTACATGAACATAAAATATGTGTTCTGAAGATGATAAGTGTTTAGGAAAGAATGAATAACTGGTTAGCTGCTTGAGCCAGAAGACTTTCCTCTTAACTTGGAAAGAGTATATGTTTATTCTGGGCAGTAAAGCAGCACGATTGATGAGAAAATAATTTTCCCATTTGACACATATTGCACTGGGTAGGGTGCATTTGGGAAGTCCTCTCTGATGACAGCTATTAATGGCACTAAACCTGTTTGAGTCAGATGCCAAGCAGAAAGAACTAGGAAGTGTCATTTTACTCAAGTCTACTTGGCGCTTGTAAGTTGTGACTTGCACTGGATCACTGTGAGCCAGGTTCCTGGACTTTAGATTATCTTGACTAACTTATTCCTCGGACTGGAGTTATTTGGTAATGTTAATTGGGACTTTCCAGAGAAATAACTAGGAAAAATACTGTAAAAACCATTCAAGTAGTTAAAAACAGACATCGTGAGTGATATTTTTATTGGGCAGAGACTGTGCCTTATTTTGCAGTACCTACAAGGACATTCTTGGCTTCTAGCAAATTCTAACCCTAATGTAATTTATAAAACTATTTGCTTTGGAAAGGTTCAGGAAAGCAAATTTTAAATCATCATGTAGCTTTTACAACTTCAATCCATTAAAAGCTTAAATATCAACATGAAGCCACACTCCCATCAGTTTTGCTAAAAATAAAAATATATATTTTAGATTTACAAGATCCATATAGATAAAATGAGCAGTCAACATGTTTTCTTAGAATATTTGTTTTTAGATGTTCTGAAATTTCTTTTTATATTGTTTTATTTCTATACTTTCATTTTCATATTGTTTAAAACCTCTTTTTCTGTCAAACTCAAGGGATCCAAGTTTTTGCTCTAAAATCATCTTCCACCAAAGCAGGTCCATTACATGTACGCTTAGAATCTGTTTCTTACATCCTGGTTTCACTGTTCTCTAATATCAGTTGTTACTAGTTACCTTCAATGGTGGCAATACTGTCTCTTGAGATGCTTTCTTGTTTTTTTTTAACTTTAATTTTATTTCTTATAAAGTTGCTCACAATAAGCTGCTTTCTTGTATTATAATACCAAAGACACACAGGCAATTATTAAATTGCACCCAAACACAGCCATGATTTTGTTGCAGGCAGTAAGTATCAGTTCTGTTTTGATTGGTTAAGACATTTCAAATTAGACTGAAGAGAAGCACAAATGTGACTTTGCTCAGGATGGACTCAAATATAGGCAGAAGAAATTAATAATACAGTGGAGTGCATATTTAGGAAGTAGTAAAATCAAAGGGTGTAGTATTTCTCTGAATGTGATAACTGTTGAGGATTGCAAAGTAGGAAGGCACAGCACACTGAAATACCTACCAAGTAAGTGTAAGATTTTGTGGTAAAATTTTCCTAATCTTTCTTTAAATCTCACCCCCTTCTCATTAGGAAGTGATTGCATCCAATTAACAGATGGGAAAATAGAGTTCAAAGCTATGAAACAATTTGTGCCAGATTATGTAACCATCAATGTATAGAGTCAGAAATTGAACTCAGTTTTGCAACCAAAACATTCCTCCACTGCCCAATTTCCTGGAAATATATTGTGAACAGCATTCTATAAGTGGCATCCATCTACCGATTTTACTTCATGATATCCCAAGAGTAGACTGACATCTTCATGGTTATGTTCATGTAAACTTTGATATAAGTAAAAGCCATCAGAGGACAAATAATAAAAACAATTTAAGATTTCCAAGCATTGGCCCAAGAAGTAGTCTTAACCCAGATTGACAATCTCCGTATATGCCATAAAAAAATCACTTTAAGTCTCAATCTTGTATTTCAGAGTATAACAAAGTAAAAAGAAGCTTTTCTGTGTTGAAAGAAGAGATAAAATTACTGATGGCAAAGATGAGTTGCTGCATTTTGATGGTATGGTTAGCCCTTTACTTCCCACTGTTGACTTCTGAATGTATTTTCTCCAAGACTGAATTAGAAACTTCTTACCTGAAGCTTTTGCAATATGAAGCTTTTCTTCACTGCTGTTGTCAAGCAATTCTTGGAGAAAAAGAAGGAAACTTAATTCAAAGTTTAGTTTCAGTGTGCTTGAATTTTAATATCATATTTCTTAACTGAAGCATAGTTTTTTTTCTTTTGGACCAGAAAACACTCCTGGCTGCTATTGAGAGAGAATAAGAAATGCTGTCCCAGGACATATGTCTGGGAAGCACTAAGGTATTCAACATTCTGCCTGAAACATTTTTTCTCACCCGAATGCTCCTGCCACATTCATGTCTTTTAAAATAACAGTAAGATGGCTCTGAAAGTAGATGGTATTTGTGTGAGGTGAGTTCCCTAAAGGGTCTAAATTTGTGAATCACACTTTTTCTTGAGAGTGCAACAAGCTTCCAACTATATCAAATCTGAATTTAAAACTCTTCTTTATATCTGGTAAGATAGTTTTCACTTTAGTTATGGGACAGAATGGAAAACAATCTTTTTCAGTGATATTGGATTTTTTTGTTTGTTTTGGGGCTACATTTAGCTGTGTTCAGGAATTGCTCCTGACTTAGCAGTCAAGGATCACTCGTAGTAGGCGCATAGGCACATATTGGATGCCAGGGACCAACTCCAGGTCAGAGGATGAAGGGAAAGTGCCCTACTCTCTGTTCTATCTCTCCAGACCCATGATAATGAAATTTGTATTAAGGCTTATAAAATAAATACATTGGGTTAAAAGTGCCTGTACTTTGAGAGGAGAAATCTAGATATTTATTTGTAGGTTTAATTATGAAGTAGTAAAACCAGTTTTTTTGTCCCCATTTTCCAATCTCTAAATGGGAAGGTGATTGATATAACAATGAACAGGATGACTACTTAAGGGTATAAATAGGATTGAACAATGCTGGATATTTATTTTCTTCCTTTTGGTCTCAAATCTGGAAATCCATTTTTAGATATCAAGACATCTAATGGAAAACAAAAATGACCGATATTTTTACCCTCTGAATGATCCCAATTCCAATGATTATCAAATGTTACAGCCTTCAAATTCATTAACTCACTTAATTTATGGTTATTATTTTTTATGGATCAAGAAAGAGCTTTTGCCAAAGATTCGAATATGACTGACTCATGTCCTCAAAGCAACCATATTTTATAAATTGTCATAATAGAATTTTTATAGGGAAAGAAAAGGCAAGGAGGGGTAGGATGAAGATGAGTGGATACCATGATTAATAATAAAATACTCTTCTGGAGACTTTTGCATCTAAGCTACAACACCTCCCCCCAACCCCGCCAAAAGAACTGAGATTTTGGGGAAGGGTAAACTGAGGATAAGTTGGCTTTACCTTTAGGCTCTTAGTTGAGCACTGTTGTCCATGTAAAATATTAATTTTTCACCCATTTTTAATCTCCAGTATGAGTTCTTCCTTTCTTTTCTGTGAAATTTGGGAGTTTGGAATCAAAATTGACCACATCATGGTGAAATAACCCTTTTACCCAATTCCTGAGAAACCTAATGTAAGGGGAAGTTGTTATCTATAAGATATTTCCCTTTATTCTAATTCTTCTAGTTCAAAGAAACTGAGCTCATGGTAAAAGAGGGTGAAGTAGAACAAACTGACATGGGGGAAATGTGCAGACTTGAACAGTATTCTACATGTACATCCCCTTACATGAAAATAACCCTTTACCCAAGTTCTGCCTGGGAGAGATAAAGCTTTTGTTGTTTTACAATTCTGACTTTTGAACTTTTTGAGAAGTTCTGTAACTCAGAAGATGTTTCATTATAGAGTTAGTCTCTCAGACTTGATGATAGACCAGTCTACCTAAGGAATTTTGTCTAGATCCTTGACAGAAAAGGAGGAAAAACATAAAATGGAAGTAAGCTGGAAAGAGCACCAACTTCAGATTCTACATCTCAATCAAAGCATCTTCACATGACAGGCAGGTCTGGCTGACATGCCTCACAGGCATTCAGATGTCCTTATACATTCAGAAAGAGTAGTTACTGTGGTGGTACTATCTGCAATATATATCAAATTCTCCATCTCCAGGCTCCGTGGTCTTTAGAAGAACTAATCCTTCATCAGTTTGTTCATCAGTTCGAGTCAACTAGGGAAAAATCAAGTCAAATCTGGAAACCCTTGGGCCTGAGTACAGTGGGTAGGGTGCTTAACTTGCATTTGGCCAACCCAGGTCTGATTCTGGCATCTCATATGGTCCCCTGAGTACTGCCAGGAATGATTTCTGAGTTCAGAGCCAGGAGTAATCCTTGAGCACAGCCTGATGTGGCCCCAAAACAAACCAAAACAACAACAACAACAACAACAAAACAAAACAAACCTGGAAACTCTAGTTCAGAAAGTCACAGGCAGTTAGAAGATACTTCAGGATTTATTTCAACTTACGAGCAAAAATCATCAGTCTTTTCCTTAAGTAGCTCAGTTGGTTGGAAAGCTCTTTAAAAAATAGTGGCTTGGCTAACATTTCTGTTTCTCTTTTATGTGATGATAGACTAACCTTTTTTCCCGATCATCTGTTGCAACGTATTACTGTGTAATTTCCCCTATTTTACCTAAGAACATTAGTTCCATTATTAAAAGGAGTACTGGAGTGGAATACACACATATTTATTTTAAATTATAAAGTGCTTGTCCCTGAGTGGTTTAATCTACAGATTTTATATATATATATATATATATATATATATGTCTGTGTATATACACATATATGTGTTTCTGCTTTAAGTCATGACATATTATTTGTCATGCATCAGAGTAAAAATGCCACTTCTGGGGATTGATTTACATAACTATCAGAAGTTATTATTATTAATTTTTGAGCAAGAATTCTCTCTTGTGCTTCTTACTTAGGATCACTGTATCATTGTCATCCCGTTGCTCATCGATTTGCTCGAGCGGGTACCAGTAAAGTTTCAGTTGTGAGATTGTTGTTACTGTTTTTGGCATATTGAATATGCCATGGATGCTTGCCAGGCTCTGCTGTATGGGCAAGCTTGCCAGGCTCTCTGAGAGGGGCAGAGGAATCGAACTCAAGTCGGTCGTGGGCAAGGGGCAAGGCAAACACCCTACCCGCTGTGCTACATTCTGGTTATTTTAATCTGCTGAAAAACTGTATACAATGTATTTGGTCTGGGAACCATCACCTATTTTTGACTGGATATTTTCCAAAAGTCCAAATATCAGTAGAAGAGATATGGTTTTATTTTTAATCATTCCTTTTCTCTCAAAGACTTTACAATACAATTTTACTTTGTAAAAAATTACACAATACAATTTTACTTTGTAAAAATCATCATCAGTGTATTGTGATGGTAAAAATTTCCCAAAGAAAGAAATAGTGATAGGATATCTGGAGAAACCTAAAAATTTCTTTAAAAATTTCCTAAAAAATTCTTTCTATCATATTCATGATTAAATCAACTGCTCATGAAACACTCAGAGAGGCTCTACAGTTATCCAGACTTTAACTCATAAAGGCATAGGGCCTCATCAGCAGAAGCAGTTGCATATCACAAACTGACTTATTCTAAATATGTGAAAAACTAGAAAAAGCCTTAACTGTCAGGTGGCTCCAATGGCAAATCCCAAGTCAAGATAATTTGACCCAGGTACATTTTGGTTATGATTTTATCCTTCCCCTCATCTCTATCATCAGTTTTATCTTCATCAAGCTCAGATTTCTCTATGTCTTGACATCTGGTACTGTGATTGGCCATTTAGTAGCCCCAAGGAGTGTTTGTTGAATGAATAAATCACTCATCTGAATAGCTAAAGGACTTACAGCTCATTTACCCTACTGTGGCCAATGAGCTTTTCAACCCTCACAGAACTCTAGTTTCCTATCTGTAGGCCATAGACCTCACAGGAAAGATATTACAGTGGTTCTTGTTTCCACAGCATTTAGTTATAACAGAGAACCATTGCAAATTTACATTCCTATAATGTATAGTCTACATTTTTTCAATGTTATGTATGTGAAATTTGAATTAAAATAATGAAATAATGCCTCAAGCCTTACAGGACTTTAAGATCCTGCATCTCTGTATTCATTATCATAAGAAGATGTTGATTTTCATTCTGTAGCAAAGTAATCCACAAAACAGAATACAAAAAATATTCATTTTTAGGGGGTACGGTGCTGCCAACAGGTCAACCTTTACCTGAGGGGTGAGTGCTTCAGTATCCTGATGGTGCCTTCAGGCTTCCCGATACCCCAAAATTTCCGCTGTGCCTTTGGCCAGATCCCAACAACTTGGGACCAAGTTTACCAAGAAATTAAATGGTCAAAAGCTAGGTATGTGGGAGCCACGCCCACATACCACCTCTGGCTCTGCTCTACAAGCTCATTTATTGGCCTTATTTCAGAAACCCATAGATAATCTCGAAAGAGATCAAAAGCCACAGTTAATCTCAGACCTGCGCATGACTGAACAGACTGGGGCAATTGGAGGGCGGCAGGTTGACCTATTGGTCCACCCAAGCAGAGCCCCCAGCAGCCACTTGATTCCACAGTCCAAAATCGCTGCCATACCCCTGGCCTTACTCCACCGTCTCAGGACAGACCTCACCAAGATATAATCAGCTGAAAATTCTGGTGTATGGGTTTTATGACTGAAATCTCCAGGTTTTCTCAGTCTTGGGGTGGGCTAACTCCCACCACTTCCCAATACACATGGAAGCACTGGCAGTCACCTCCATGAACCAAATCCTGCCACCCTATAAGCTCTACCACCGGCCTTGCTTCAGAGACCCCTAAATAAATCTCAAAAAAGATCAAAAGGTTCAGTTAAGCTTGGGCCTGTGCAAGGCTGAACAGACTGAGGTAAATTGGAGGGGCGCGGGTTGGCAGCCACTTGCTCCCACAATCCAAAATGACCACCACAGCCCCAGCCTGACTCCACCTCAGGATGGACCTCACCAAGATAAAATCTGCTGAAAATTTTGTAATGTGGATCTTAGCGCATCAACAGTCCTGGCCCAGAGACACAGCAGCAAGTCTCTGAAGACACCACAGTGCCGGAGATCTCTCTAGGCCCTGTATTGAGCCAATTTCACTGGGGCACCCTAGATGGAGCAGGTGCAGCCTCCCTGCCTACCCCAGATGTAATCCCAGTAACCAAGAGCTTCCACAAGCAAGCTCCCTCTCCCATCCCCCAGTATGTGGGTTCCAGGACTAAATCTCCAGGCCATGTGGCAGCAGAGGAACTGGGCTGTCCCTCCTCGGGTCCCCGCCTGCCCAGCAGACTGGCTGTCATGCTCTTAATTTGCCTTCATGTGCCATCTTAGTCCACCAACAACCCTGACCCAGAGACTCCCAATTGAATCCCCAAATGGATTGGTGCCATACAGAGATGTCTCTGGAACCCAACCATTTACATTTACATTTACCATTTACAACTGCGTGAGCTCTCATGATATTCAAGATGAGAAATGGAAAATAAATTATCTAGTGTCTGCCCCAGCAGGTAGGCTTGAATGGTGCTCAGAAAATTTGAGCAAAACATAATGCCTAAAATTATAAAGAGTATTGGGGAAATTGTCTGCCATAGAGTCAGGGTAAGGACTGGGATGGGGGTGAGGGTGGGTATTTGGGACATTAGTGGTGGAAAATGTGCATGGTGGAGGGATTATAATTCCATCATTACATGGCTGAATCTCAAACATGAAATCTGTGTAACTCTATCTTATGGTGATAGAATACAAAAAAAAAATCTTAAAGTAATGTGGAGTTCATGCCCAATTCAATCAGCTTAATCAATGGCTAAACAAATAGCAGAACTCGTACATTATTAAAAAAAGATATTCATTTCTTGTTTCACAGAGATGAGTATCTCAAGTCTTTATTGTTTTTTGTGTTCTATTCTCTAATATATTTTTTAACTTTTATTTTTATAAAATAGTTCGCAATGTTTGATTACATTAAATATTTGAACACCAATCCCACCACCAGTACATCTTCCCACCATCATATTTCGGAAGTTTCCATCCCAAACCCCAATTCCTGGCTCAAAGCAGAACTAAAACAATTTACTTTTTATAGTTGGTCGTGAAAACTGCTGAAAATGACCCAAAAAACTTTCCTTAAAGTGTGTGAAGATTGTTGTATTTCAAACCCAGGAGCTATTAAGCCTTACTATAAGAGATCACTAACATGTTGTTAAAGGTTGAGCCTTGTGTGCATATATATACATATATAATGTATATAAGCATGCATATATACATTATATATGTATATATGCATGCATATATGTGTGTATGTATATATGTATCTGTAAAAATATATTTCCCTCCAAGATTGGTTGCCTTCTACTTTAAACCCCACCAAACATGGTGCACTACTCTTGGAATATGAATGGTGTGAAGCAAGAGATGTCCAGGAAAAGTCCACTCCTGGGTGAGGCTTGGCCTCAGTATGTGGAGAGTGGCTTGAGCATGGCAGAGGTTACGTTCTGGAGGTTCAGTTCTATAGGTTTTCCGCTATCGGAGCTGGCTCCTTGGAGAGGGGAGGGGCCTCACCCAGAACCCTCTAGGTTGCTCCCCCCCTAAAATAGCCTGGAACAGGGTCCGGTGGCATGGCTATGGTGAGTCATTTTGTGCTCTCTTCTGAGAGATTTGTAGTGAGTCTCTGGGTCATGTTTGTTGATGAGATGATCTGGTGCCAGCCAGAGGTGGCTTGTGGGCATGACTGCCAATCTGCCAAGAACAGGGGAAGACGTGGGGGAGGTCACCCATTCTTGGTTCTGGTGAACCTGAAGTTTTCAGTTACAAGTCCTGAATACCAGGATTTTCTGCGCATTCACTCGTGGGTGAGGCTCGGCCTGAGTGTGTGGAGAGCAGCCATGAGCATGGTGGTGGTTGAGTTCTAAAGGTATTCGGCTGCCGGGGCGGGCTCTGTTGGGGCAGGGAGGGGCCTCACCCACCCCCCTCCAGGGTGCCCCAAATGAAACACCTTGGAGCGGGATCCAGAGCATGGGTATGGCCAATTCTCTATTCTCTTATTATTTATAATTGTGTCTAGTTTGCTTTGGACTTGGAGTTTTATATTTATAATTTGTTTTGTCCTATAGCACACAAAATACTAAATTGATGGATAGATTTATGTAAAATTTGATAAGTACTTCTATTTTCAGTTTACTTCTTTATTTTGGCAGGATAGATCATTTCCATTGATTTCTGAGACTACAAGCATTAGAATCTAACATTTTAGACCATTCATTTTTTTCTGTCATATTTTTACTTGATACATTTTTATACTTTCTCTATATTTCTTTTTAAACATGACATTCATTTTTCTTGTTTCATAGAGAAGAGCGTCTCTAAAGTCCTTAAATTATTATTTTTGTATTCTATTCTCTTGTATTTATTGTTGTTTCCAGTTTGTTTTGGGTTTGGAGTTTCATATTTATAATTGGTGAATCTTGGTGAGCTTTAAGTACAAGACACTAAAATGAATGGACAGTCCAGGGATAAGGGTCATTGTCAACTAATGGCGCTTGGTAGGCGTATTCCCAAAGGAAAATGACAGTTTTATCTAAATTCTAAAAAATTCTCAAAAATTCTTCAATTTATGGAGTTGGAGACGTAGTGTAGAGGGTAGGGCTCTTGCCTTGCACATGGCCAACTCGCATTCGATCCCTGGTATCCCATATGGTCCCTCATGTACTAGCAGGAGTAATTCCTGAGTACAGGGATAGGAATAACCCCTAAAAATCTCTGAGTGTGGCTCAGAAACCAAAATTTAAAAAAGGAAGGAAAAAATCATTTGTTAATTGTTAACCTCTTACCAGGCAGAGTAGGAGTGGAGTGGGGTTTAGTGGGGAAGGACACATTTGGAGTCTGTGTCTCCAGGAAGACTGGGAAATCACTGTGTCCTCTGTATGTTTTTACTTCCTCTTTTCCTGATCTTGTTTGATCCCAATGATCAACAATGTACCATACAATTAAATCTAGAGATTCTCTCACTTAAGTGCTCTAGGAAAACATCTCAAATTTTCTAGTGGAAGTGACTAGGTATTCAATTCCTTGGTGTAGAACCAACCTTTGAGAATGTAATAAAGATATTACAACATAATATTCATTATGCATAAAAATATATTTGATTTATATGTTCTGTATGTTAAGTACATGAAGTGTAAAATGTGAATTTAAACTAATTTACATCTACATTTTAGGTCTATTTATTCACAAAAATAAAAAGTACTTTTATTAGTTTACATGACTGACTAGGGTGTTAAGAGGCAAAAATAAATAATGCTCTTATTTGTTTGCTTTTGAGTCACACCCAGAATACTCTCGGTAGCTTGTTGGGCTCTCTGAGAGGGACTGAGGAATTGAAACAGGGTCGGCTATGTGCAAGGAATATGATAAAATTATAATTAAAACAAATGAATAGTAAATTATAAAATTAGCAAGTTAATATAATTTTATAGTTGTTTATACTATAGTTAATGTGATGAAAAGAGAACCCAGGATCTCATTCATGTGAGGTAATATATATATATATATATATATTACCATCACGTGAGGTAATCACGTGAGGTAATATATATTGCAACTGAAGCACATCCCTGTCCCCAACACATGATTAAGTTTTAATATGTTCTCTTATATTTTTATAGTACTTAGGATTATAGGAAGCAAGTATGGTTGAAGAAATAGTATAGGGATTTAGCACTTGCCTTGCACATGTCAGACCCCAATTAGATCTTTGGCACTGCCTATGGTCCTCCAAGCATCACTAGGAATAAATACTGGGTACTTCAGAGTGTGGTCCCCAAACCAAATAAAAATGATTAAAAAAATTCACTGTGTAAAATATTACACTGATGTTGTGAGATATTCAGTGGAAATGGAATGTCCCTTTCACCACGCTCCTTACTCCCCTCCCCCCACTGCCACTTACATACTTCTTTCAGAGGGAATCACTTTTAAGAACTTCTATTAAAATTCTATAGCTAGACATCTTTATGGCTATTATTTCTGTTTAATTAATTTAATTTCAATTAGCATGTTTACTAGAGCAAAGGATGGGATAGATTAGGATACTGTATCTCTGATTATATAATTTATTTGAATATTGGAAAAATTTGGTGGAAACTAAAGAACTGTGCCTAACTTGAATTCTGACTCCCTTGAAGAGATTTTTTTTTCTTTTTGGGTCGATGATGCACAGGGTTACTCCTGGCTTTGTACTCAAGAATTGCTCCTGGTGGTGTTCGGGGTACCATATGGGATGCTGAGAATTGAACCAGGGTCTGCTGCGTGCAAGGCAAATGCCCTACCTGCTGTACTATAGCTCCAACCCCATCCTTAGAGATTTTTATTAATTATAATGAGCTAATATTTCCTCAGTTATTATGAATAACTAGATGCTATCACACAGGTTGCTTGTACAGATCATAACACTAGGTATCAGAGTTTAAGAAAGATAATTCTTAAAGAATTTCTTTGAATTCTGTGCTAGGAGAAAGCCATTTGGGAGAACAGGAATGAACTGAAGAATCTAAACTGACACCAGAATGAAAAACTAAGCTTTGAGAAACATTCAAATAATTTTTTAATGAACTGCTTTCTGTGATTTATTTTAAGATATATATGTAGGGGGAAATAAAAGCATGACAGGAATAGAATAGATAGGAAGGAATGGAGCAAGATTCTTCCCCATTAGTTATGACTGACAAGGAAAAGATAATAGCCAAAAAGCAAATGGAGTTTATTAGCAGGTGGATATAAAGATAATGGGACTGGTTCACAAATATATCAGAGAAGTAGGTGAAAGTTTTTAAAAAGTTTAGTAATTAGAAGAATAGGTAAAAAAAAAATGACTCCAAAATAATGAGGTATTGCTGTTTAAGTTCTTCCACTACCAAAAGCAATAAAGATCACTAATGAATAATAAAAAAATTGCAAACATGGCTACAAAATATGCAGATAAGTCACTGTTTACATTTTGAAAATTTGAACTTAGATATATCAGCACATCTGGTTGACATGTGTCCTCTGGGGTAATATGAGAATCAGCTAATGTGCTTACCAAACTACTTATGAAGCACAATTTTCATGCAAATTGTGCTGATTGAACATGAACTAAATATCTAAATGCATAGACCTCTGGAACAGTCAGTTTACTTTTTCTTTTTATTAATTGAGATTCTGAAATTTACAATTCTATTAATGATGGTTTCTCATGCATGTCATTCCAATATCACATGTATTATCAGTGCACCTACTGGTGCTGTCAGTTTTTTAAAAAGAAACCAGAAAATTTAAATAACAAATATTTGAAGATTCTACAGGTGTATTCTTTATTGTGACCACCTATTTATTAAGCTTAAGACAACACTAATCAGGCATAGTTTCTTTTCCTTTTCTTTGGCTTTTTGGGTCACACCTGGCGATGCACAGGGGTTGCTCCTGGTTTTGCACTCAGGAATTACTACTGGCGGTGCTCAGGGAACCATAGAGGATGCTGGGAATCAAACCTGGGCAAGCAAATGCCCTACCTGCTGTTATTGCTCCAGCCCCCAGGCATAATTTCTTTTTTAATGTAAATTGAAGCAAAGAAAATGTAACTGCACTTGCCATCTCAATTCCTCTTCACCTTCACTTGCAAAAGAAATATTTAAAAATGGTGATCAGTAATAAATTATTTTTTCTTCAACAATGTGACTTTAAAATGCATAGACCCCAGTTATTCCTGAAATTTTCTGATATGGGCTTGAAATATTGATTAATACAGTATTAGAATGCAAGTATATTTTCTGTTTCTTATAATTTTCTTAAAAGATCTTTTATCTAGTTTTCTATATTGTAAGAATATAGTATATAATAAAAGCAACATACAAATATTAGTAACTTTTTTTTTTCTTTTTGGGTCACACCTGGCGATGCACAGGGGTTACTCCTGGCTCTGCACTCAGGAATTACTCCTGGCGGTGCTCAGGGGACCATATGGGATGCTGGGATTCGAACCCGGGTCGGCCGCATGCAAGGCAAACGCCCTACCCGCTGTGCTATTGCTCCAGCCCCCAAATATTAGTAACTTTTTAAAAAAATTTATTTATTTACTTTTAATTAGTGAATCACTGTGAGGGTACATTTACAGATTTATACACTTTTGTGCTTATGCTTCCCTCATACAAAGTTCGGGAACCCATCCCTTCACCAGTGCCCATTCTCCACCACCAGTAAACCCAGCATCCCTCCCACCCTCCCCAATCCCGTCTCCCCCCACCCCACCCTGTCACTGTGGCAGGGCATTCCCTTTTGTTCTCTCTCTCTAATTAGCTGTTGTGGTTTGCAATAAAGGTGTTGAGTGGCCACTGTGCTCTGTCTCTAGCCCTCATTCAGCCCGCAACTCCCTTCCCCCACATGGCCTTCGACTACATTATAGTTGGTGATCCCTTCTCTGAGTTGCCCTTTCCCCAGAATGTGAGGCCAGCCTCCAAGCCATGGAGTCAACCTCCTGGTACTTATTTCTACAATTCTTGGGTGTTAGTCTCCAACTCTGTTATTCTATATACCATAGATGAGTGCAATCTTTCTATGTCTGTCTCTCTCTTTCTGACTCATTTCACTTAGCATGAAACTTTTCATGCCGATCCACTTAAATACAAAATTCATGACCTCCTTTTTTCTAACAGCTGCATAGTATTCCATTGTATAGATGTACCAAAGTTTCCTCAACCAGTCATCCATTCTAGGGCATTCGGGTTTTTTCCAGATTCTGGCTATTGTAAACAGTGCTGCGATGAACATACAAGTGCAGATGTTGTTTCGATTATACTTTTTTGCCTCTCTGGGATATATTCCCAGCAGTGGTATTGCTGGGTCAAATGGGAGCTCAATATCTAATTTTTTGAGAATCGTCCATATTGTTTTCCAGAAGGGCTGAACCAGTCGGCATTCCCACCAGCAGTGTAGAAGGGTCCCTTTCTCCCCACATCCTCTCCAACAGTCGTTGCTTTTGTTCTTTTGGATGTGTGCT
Organism: Sorex araneus; assembly: GCF_027595985.1. Classification (NCBI taxonomy): domain Eukaryota; kingdom Metazoa; phylum Chordata; class Mammalia; order Eulipotyphla; family Soricidae; genus Sorex; species Sorex araneus. The sequence goes on along the minus strand of NC_073302.1, from coordinate 86,056,295 downwards.
AGTCTCTGTGGTGTGAGGTGGTATCTCGTGGTTGTTTTGATCTGCATCTCTCTGATGATTAGTGATGTAGAGCACTTTTTCATGTGCCTTTTGGCCATTCGTATTTCTTTCTTGGTAAAGTTTTTGTTAATTTCTTCGCCCCATTTTTTGATGGGGTTGGATGTTTCTTCTTATAGAGTTCAACCAGTGCTTTATATACCATTGATATCAACCTCTTATCTGATGGGTATTGTGTAAATATCCTTTCCCATTCTGTGGATAGTCTTTGGATTCTGGTCACTGTATCTTTTGTGGTGCAGAAGCTTTTTAGTTTAATGTAGTCCCATTTGTTAATCTCTGTTTTTACTAGATTGCTTAGTTCTGTGTCACCTTTGAAGATACCTTTATCTTCAATATAGTGGAGGGTTTTGCCGACCTTGTCTTCAATGTACCTTATGGTTTGTGGTCTAATGTTGAGGTCTTTAATCCATTTTGATCTGACTTTTGTGCATGGTGTCAGGTCGAGTTCTAAGCCCATTTTTTTGCATGTGGTTGTCCAGTTGTGCCAGCACCATTTGTTAAAGAGGCTTTCCTTGCTCCACTTCACATCTCTTGCTCCCTTATCGAAGATTAGATGGTCATACATTTGGGGTTTTGTATAGGGATATTCCACCCTGTTCCATTGGTCTACGGCTCTGCCTTTGTTCCAGTACCATGCTGTTTTAATTGTTACTGCTTTGTAGTAAAGTTTGAGGTTGGGGAGGGTGATGCCTCCCATCGTCTTTTTCCCAAGAATTGTTTCAGCTGTCCTTGGATGTTTGTTGTTCCATATGAATTTTAGGATTGCTTGATCTGTCTTTGAAGAATGCCATGGGTATCCTTATAGGGATCGCGTTGAATCTGCATAATGCTTTGGGGAGTATTGCCATTTTGACAATATTGATTCTCCCTATCCATGAGCAAGGTATATGTTTCCATTTTCACATGTCCTCTTTTATTTCATGGAGTAGCGTTTTATAGTTTTCTTTGTAGAGGTCTTTTACATCCTTGATTAGGCTGATTCCGAGGTACTTGATTTTCTGGGGCACGATTGTGAAGGGGATTGCTTTTTTCGTGTCCCTTTCCTCTCCCTCATTGTTTGTATATAGGAAAGCCATGGATTTTTGGGTATTGATTTTGTAGCCTGCAACTTTACTGTATAAGTCTATTGTTTCTAAGAGTTTCTTAGTAGAGGCTTTGGGCTCCTCTAGATATAGTATCATATCATCTGCAAATAGTGAGAGTTTGATTTCTTCCTTTCCTATATGGATGCCCTTAATCTCTTTTTCTTGTCTAACAGCTATGGCAAGTACTTCCAGTACTATATTGAAGCGAAGTGGTGAGAGTGGGCATCCTTGTCTTGTGCTTGATCTTAGAGGAAAGGCCCTTAGTTTTTCTCCATTGTGGATAATGCTTGCCGTAGGCTTCTGGTAGATGGCTTCGACTATCTTGAGGAAAGGTCCTTCAAAACCCATTTTGGTGAGAGTTTTCATCATGAACGGATGTTGAATCTTGTCGAATGCTTTCTCTGCATCTATTGATATGATCATATGGTTTTTATCTTTACTTTTGTTGATATGATGGATTATGTTGATTGATTTCCGGATGTTAAACCATCCCTGCATCCCCGGGATGAATCCCACTTGGTCATGGTGTATGATCTTCTTGATGAGTTGTTGGATCCTATTTGCTAGTATTTTGTTGAGGATCTTCGCATCGGTGTTCATCAGGGATATTGGTCTATAATTTTCTTTCTTAGTGGTGTCTTTGTTTGCTTTTGGTATTAGGGCGATGTGTGCTTCATATAACTGTTTGGGAGAGTTCCTGTTTTTTCAATTTCCTGGAAAAGCTTGAGGAAAATTGGCAACAGGTCTTCTTGGAATGTTTGAAAGAATTCGCCAGTGAATCCATCTGGGCCTGGGCTTTTGTTTTTGGGGAGATTTTTTTATTACAGTTTCAATTTCCTTAACATTAATGGGTCTATTCAAGTATTCCAAGTCTTCTTTGTTCAGACTTGGGAGATTGTAGGAGTCACGGAATTCATCCATTTCTTTTAGGTTCTCTTGTTTTGTGGCGTATAGACCTTCAAAGTAGTCTCTAATGATCTTTTGAATCTCACTGGTTTCTGTTATGATGTTCCCCTTTTCACTTCTGATTCGATTTATTAGGGTTCTCTCTCTCTCTTTCTTTGTGAGTCTTGCTAGTGGTTTATCAATCTTATTTATTTTCTCGAAGAACCAGCTCTTTGTTTCATTGATCTTTCGGATTGTCTTTTTGGTTTCGATGTCATTAATTTCGGCTCTAATTTTTATTATTTCTTTCCTTCGGTCTGGTTTGGGTTCCTTTTTCTGGTACTTTTCTAAGGTCTTGAGCTGTGAAGTCAAGTTCTCTATGTGGGCCCTTTCTTCCCTCCTGAGGAATGCTTGGAGAGCTATAAATTTTCCCCTTAACATGGCTTTAGCTGCGTCCCATAGGTTTTGATAACTCGTGTCCTCATTTTCATTTGTTTTTAAGTATTTCTTGATTTCTTCTTTGATTTCCTTTCAGACCCACTCATTGTTCAGCATTGAGTTGTTTAGTTTCCAGGTGTTTGATTTGGTTCTCCGTGTCGGTGTGTGGTTGGTTTCTATCTTGAGCGCTTCGTGGTCTGAAAAGATGGTTGATACAATTTCTATTTTTCTGATTCTATTGAGGTATGTTCTGGGGCCCAGTACATGGTCAATTTTGGAAAATGTTCCGTGTGCCCTGGAAAAGATTGAGTATTCTTTCTTTTGGGGGTGTACAGCCCTGTATAGGTCTATTAGGCCTCTCTCTTCCATTTCTTCTTTCAGAGTCAGTGTTTCCTTGCTGAGTTTTGTTCTTGTTGATCTATCCAGAGGTGATAGGGGGATATTGAAGTCTCCAACTACTATTGTGCTGTTAGTGATGTCCTCCTTGAGGTCTGTAAGGAGTTGTTTTAAGTATTTAGCTGGTCATTCATTGGGTGCGTATATGTTTAGGAGTGTGATTTCCTTCTGTTGTACATATCCCTTGATGAATAGAAAGTGGCCTTCGCTGTCCCTTCTAATCTTTTTCAACCTGAAATCTATATTGTCGGATACTAGGATGGCCACTCCAGCTTTTTAAAGGGAGTTGTTTGCTTTCAGGATTGTTTTCCATCCTTTGACTTTGAGTCTGTGTTTACTCTGTTTGTTCAGGTGTGTTTCTTGTAAACAGCAGAATGTTGGGTTTAATATCCGGATCCATTTTGCCACTCTGTGTCTCTTGATAGGTGCATTTAGGCCATTGACATTGAGAGAGATTATTGTGATGGGGTTTTGTGTCATCTTTCTGTGGGGTTAGTTGTTCTTATGGGGTTCTTCCTTAGCTTACAGTAGCCCCTTTAGACCTTCTTTTAAGTTTGGTTTTGAGTCTATGAAGTTCCTGAGCTCTTGTTTATTCGAGAAATAGTGTATGGTTCCTTCGAGTTTGAGTGAGAGTTTAGCCGGATAAAGTATTCTTGGTGTGGCATTCATTTCATTGAGTTTTTCACTATGTCCCACCATTGTCTTCGGGCTCTGAGAGTTTCCTCTGACAGGTCTGCTGTAAATCTGAGGGGTGCTCCTTTGTATGTGATTTCCCTCTTTGACCTTGCTGCTTGTAGAATTGTGTTTCTATCTACAGCATCCGCCATTCTGACTATGATATGCCTTGGAGTCTTTTTATTTGGGTCTCTTTTTGCTGGCACTCTTCGGACTTCTTGTATCTGGATGCCTGCCTTCTCCAGCTCTGAGAATTTCTTAGTAATGATGTCTTTGACTATGTGTTTTTCATTGCGGTTACTTCCTGTGGTTCTGGTACTCTAATGATTCTTATGTTGTTCCTCTTGAAGTCATCCCCTAGGGCTCTTATTCGCTCTATAGCCATTTTGAGGTCTTTCGCCATTATTTGTTGTTGTCTGTAAGCTTTCTGCAGCTCATCCTCAAGCTTGCTGATTCTGTCTTTGGCTGTAGTCATTCTACTGTTGAAGGCATCTACTGTGATTTTTAATTCATCTACTGTTTCCTTTATTTGTGTGACTTCCGTTTGTAGGTTTGAAATTTCTGCTCTCATTTCTTCCTGCATTTTTTTGGTAGATCGTTCCAGTGATTCATTCATCTCCTCCCTTAATTTATTGGACGTCTGTTCCATGGTTGCTTGGAGTAGGTCGACTCTCCTCCAGAGTACCTCTCTGAATTGTTTATCTGAGAGGTCGTAGATGTTGGGAGCCTCTTTTGAGGTTTCTAGTATCTTTTCTTCTCCCTCTCTTCCTGGAGGGGATTTTCGCTGCTTCTTCATATTGTTATGGAAGTATAGGATTGGAACTTTGTAGGTGTTTATTCCTACTACCTCTTGCTGAGAGAAGGAGGGGCTGTTTGTGTTATTGCTGATGGCAGCTTTATTCCTATTCTAGAGTTCTTCCTTACACTCAGCTTTTTCTTCCTGATTGATGTGGGGGCTTTAATGAAGACTTAAGGCTAAGTTCTCTTTATAAAGGCTTTGCTAAGCTTCTCTTATTCACTGATAATTTTTCTAAACTTAGAGCTGATAGGCTAGTCGAATAAGTGATTGAGATGTGTTAAAGCAATTTTCAAAGCAAGAAGACTATAACTAATGTGCTAAGGTAGGAAATAATAACTGCGGCCGCATTAGTGGCCACCGCTCTGGCAGGAGGCCACGCCCCCTTTAGGCCACGCCCCCTTTAGGCCACACACCCTAAGATACAGGCCACGCCCCCGTTTCTTCCTTGCAGGGGCTCCTGGGACGTGGGTCACCCGGGTTGGAGGGAGCCAGCCGGACGGGAAAGCTGGGGCGGTGGGACACGGGAAGTGGCGGCGGCAAGGGAAATATTAGTAACTTTTTAATGAAATGTGTAAAGCTTTAAGGAAATAGCAGGTTATTAGTAAGTTTTGTGGTGCGTCAATGTAGACTTCTGACTGGATTGGAAGGATCAATGACATAACCTCTGTAACGTTCAAGGGTCAACTCTGATAGTAGTTAGTAGTCTAGAAATCATGTCATCATAAAAATAGCCACTGATTTGTGGTAAAAAAAGATATCTGTATGTTAATTTTGAATCCTACCCATAGATGATCTAAAATGAAAAATAAATGGGGTTCACTAATGTTCAGTTTACTTGTTGACACTGAGATTCTTATTTTGGATTTCTCTGTAAGAGAATGGTTTTGGGTAGGTGGCTGATCAATTTTTTGCTTTTAGCATTCTACCTGTTTGCTTTCAGCAGCCTTTTATAACTAATAAGGGCATGAAGTGGATTTTGTGCATGATTTATTATGTTTGCATTTCAATATTTATGTGGAAAATGTTTTTTAAAAGATTACTGCAAGGACCCTGTAAACAAAATACAATAAATGAGGACAATTAAGGGGAGGCAAGAACCCAAATTATGGCGAACTGATATTTTCTCCCCCTCAATGTGAGTTCATGTTTAGGTACTTAAGAGGTAAACCAATAGCAATATAATCACATGGCTATTGGAAAAAATGTTTTTAAATTGCATAGATGTCAGGGGCTGGAGTGATGGCACAGCGGGTAGGGCATTTGCCTTGCACGTGACCAACCCGGGTTCGAATCCCAACAACCCATATGGTCCCCTGAGCACTGCCAGGGGTGATTCCTTAGTGCATGAGACAGGAGTGACCCCTGTGCATTGCTGGGTGTGACCCAAAAAGCAAAAAATAAAAAAAATAAAATAAATTGCATAGATGTCTTATTTTTGACATGTGAAGTTATATCTGCAGCTTTATCAATTGAGAGTATGAAATCATGATAATTCACAGGATGTTTTAAAGTAGGTTTTTTATAAAATTTATTTCATTTTATACATCGTCTAACTTTGGTACATATATGCATATATTAAAATTATATTCCATATATCATCATCATCATCATCATCACGTTGATTTTCAATTTTCTTGAGCGGTCTCAGTAATGTCTCCATTCGTCCTAGCCCTGAGATTTTAGCAGCCTCTCTTTACTCGTCTTTCCCACTTTACTCGTGCCACACTGGAGTCTCTTTCAGGGTCAGGGGAATGAAACCTATCATTGTTACTGGTTTTGACGTATGAATACACCACGGGGAGCTTGCCAGGCTCTTCCATGCGGACAGGAAACTCTCAGTAGCTTCCCAGGTTCTCCGAGAGGGAGAAGTAGGCTATAGGAGAGCTTCTGGGAGCTTGGTTTTATAGTCTCTGGATCTTGGCCATTGAGGGGATTATATGGCAGTTTGTGGGTGTGGCTGCCGAGCTATTGGAAAATTGGGGTGGCTAGGTGGAGGAGGAGGAGGCCCAGTCTTGATCCAAGCAGGCTTGAAGATCTCAGCCCTGGATCCTGCACACCTGGGTTCCTCTGCCTGTTCCTTCATGTGTGAGGCTCATCCAAACGTGTGGAGAGTGGCCTTGAGCATGGCTGTGGCTGGGTTCCGTCGGTCTTCGATTGCCGGGGCTCTGCTCGGGGTGGGGAGTGAAACTCAACCCACCCCCTCCAAAGGGCCCCTGTGAAGACAGTCAGGTGCGGGGGCAAGACACTCTATTTGGTAAATGCTTGGTCAAATTTAATGATGACATACATAGTTAAAAATGCTAGGTATGTGAGAACGTAAATTAAAAGAGACATTGCAATGTTTCTCAAAGGAGGTTCTCTGTAATACTCAAGTGTGTTTATTATCTTCTATGTCAGACTGAGTAAGAATTCCAGGATAAAAGACACACTTTCCAATGTCTAAATTATTTTTATTTGTATGAATTTTACTATAAGTTAATCATGATTTTTTTTATTCTTTTATGGTGTAGAAATAAATGAATGGCAAGCAGTCACTGTCACTATCATCCTGTTGCTCATCAATTTGTTCGAGCGGGCACCAGTAACGTCTCTCATTGAGAGACTTATTGTTACTGTTTTTGGCATATCCAATACACACGGGTAGCTTGCCAGGCTCTGCCTCTCAGGCTTGATACTCTCGGTAGCTTGCCAGGCTCTCCGAGAGGTGCGGAGGAATCGAACTTGGGTGGGCCGAGTAAAAGGCAAATGCCTAACTATTGTGCTATCGCTCCAGGCAAGCAGTAAGAAAAGTAATAATTATTTTAATCTAAGGCAAGGCTAACAGACCCTATTATTTGCATGTGAAAGAGACGCAAAGGCTGGAAAAAAAGAAAGGTTTCACATATGCCGTGCTTGGAAACTCCTGGTCTGGAGAAGTTGTAGATGAAATAACTTTATAGTTATGGACATTCTTTATGGTTAATCAATGATTGGTTCTAAGTTGGAAGCAAGGATTAAAATAAGAGAAACAAGTGGTCCAGTCACTTTGGACAGGTACAAAAACTATGCCTCCTGGATTATTACTAAGGATATCAACCTGATTTTCTGAATTTGCATAGCATGCTTATGAGTCCCAAAGCACATACACAACCCTCATCCCCCAAACAAAAACAAAACGCTTCCGGGATGTTTCACTAATAATTTATGTTTTAACAATTTATTAAAATATGTTTAAAATTGGGCTGGAGCCATAGAACAGTGGTAGGTGTTTGCCTTGTATGTGGCCAACCCGGGTTCGATTCCTCCACCCCTCTTGGAGATCCCAGCAAGCTACTGAGAGTATCTCGCTTGCACTGCCGAGCCTGTCAAGCTCCCCGAGTCGTATTCGATATGCCAAAAACAGTAACAAGTGGAGATGTTGCTGGTGCCCGCTCAAGCAAATCGATGAGCAACGGGATGACAGTGCTACAGTGCAGTGCTATGGCTTTCCAGCACCCTCCCCACTTCACTCCACTGAATGTCTGCTTCCCTCTCCACTGTCCCAGTGACCCAACCCCACAATAAGCTTAGTTTTGTAGAACAGTTCTCATGTTTTGTTGCTTTTAGCCATTTATTATTCCCTAAGTATGTTTCTTTTATATTCTACATATGAGAGATAATTCTGTACTCATCTCTTTTATTCTGACTAACTTCACTCTGTTTGATACTCTCTGGATCCATTCACATAGTGGCAACTTGCACAATTTCATCTTTTCTTCTAGTCAAATGGACTTCATTGTGTATATGTACCATACATTATTATTACAGTCATCTGTGTCTGGACACTGGATTCTTTTCAGATTTTGGTTACTGTAAATAGTGCAGCAATGATCATAGGATTGCAAATGTCTGTTTGGAATAGATTGTTTTTGACCCTTAGGGTACATAGCCAGAAGTGGAATTGTTGGGAAGCAGCTGAATTTCCCACCAGTAGTGGTTGAGGGATTTCCCTGCTCTGTCCCCTCCCCCGCCCCTGCCCCCACCTGCTCCCCCATATCCATAACAACATTGATTGTTTTTTTCCTGTATACTTTTCTTATTATGTGAGGTCATATCTCATTTTTATTTTTATTTGCAGGTACCTTATGATAAGTGTTAAAGAAAAATTTTCTTTCATATGTCTATTGGCCATCAGAATGTCTTCTTTGAGAAAGTGTCTGTTCAGCTCTTGTCCTTTTTTGGTTTGTTTTTCTTGGTAAAGTTCTACTTATTTGTCTTGGATATTAACATTTTTGTCATAGGAGTGGTGGGAAAATATTTTATCTCAATCTGTAGTGTGTCTTTTCATTCTGTTCATCATTTCTTTTGTTCTGAAGAAGCTTCTTAATTTGAGGTAGTCCTATTTGAAAATAGTATTTTTTTCTGGCTGTGGAAGTATGGGGTGTTGTCTCACATCCAGTATTGCTTACAGACAATCTTTGACAATGTTCCAAGGGATTGTGCACAATGCTGGGGATTTGAACAGGGTTTGGTGGGATGCAAAGCAAGAGTCTTAAACCCCTGCAGTATCTCAATTATTTCTTAAAATCAATATTTAAAAGACTGGTAATCATCTTCTGAGCAAGTTTTATAAATAATATTTATTATGTCTAATTAAATATATTAGCTGCCACGCCCCAGGCCGCTTTCTGGACCCTCACACATGAGTGAAGTCCCACAGAACCAGGTAATATGGTACTTTGTGACCTTGGACTCTAGGCTCAACAGGACCCGGAAACAAGGATCCTCTGCCTGCTTCCACCAATCTCCGGCGACCCAGGGGTCACACCCATAAGACCCACCCTGCCAGCGCCAGATAAATTCCTCATTGACTGACCTCCACTACCCAACTGCCGCCACGTTCCAGGCCACTTTCCGAGCATTATAAACACTTCCTACCGATTTTCCATCATTACAGGACCATATTTGATGGGGTTCAAGTATGGTGCGAACCATCAAAACATCTATAATGATGATTTGAAGCTGTCTTAAAAGCCTCCATCACTCTCAGAGAGCCCAGCAAGCTACCGAGAGTATCCTGCCTGCACGGCAGAGCCTAGCAAGATACCCTTGGCGTATTTGATATGCCAAAAACAGTAACAACAATGAACCTCATTCCCCTGACCCTGGAAGAGCCCCGAATATGGCTGTGTTAAGAAGAACAAACAAGGAGAGGCTGACAAAATCTCAGGGCTGAATTAGGCTGTCAAAACAAAGAAAGACTATAATGACTGTTTGCACTTTAACGCATGTACGCTGGCATCAGAAACATCCATTGAGGACCTGATGGTGCAAGCGCAGAAGATCAGGTATGATGTAATTGGATTGACTGAAATGAAAGGCATCACATCACGCCATTTTTGACACTGGAGAAATGTTCCTTGGAACATGTGACACCAGAGGCGTTGGTGGCTTTGGTGTCCTCACCAACACGAACTTGGCCATGATCATTGATTCATTCAAATGCCTAACAGCCCGAATTGGATGCTTACGTTTGAATATATGTGGCTCGTTGCTGGCAGTTTCTATTTCGTCATCCACACAACAACATCCAACTACTATGAAGAAGAAATTGACAAGTTCTACATGGAGCTGGAGAAGTTATATAAAGAAGACCACACTTCTATAAGATCATTGTCAGTGATTTTAATGCCAACATAGGACCGAGAAGGTCACCCAAAGAACTCCACATTGGAACCCACAGCCTATAATGGAATGAACAAGGTGAGACTGAGTTCATCATGTTGACCAAGACCATCCATGGTAACTTACAGTCCCAGAAGGCCAAATCTAAACATTGGACATGGGAGTCTCCTGGTGGAGAGTTCCACAACAAAATTGACCACATCATATTCAACAGACAGTTTTGCTTGACCAATGTCGCTGTTGTCCCAAAATTCCAAATGGGATAAGACCACCATCTCCTTCATCCAAAATTCTACTTCACAGAGCGGGGAGAAAATTCTGCAAAATTTAAGAAGAGAACTCCCACAATGACCACCAACTGGGAGCTCTTTGGCACTACTGAAACAATATGGGAAGATGATGTCATTGACAACATTGACGACGAGGAATACAGTTAACTAGTTCAGCACCTCCACAATTGTGCAAGGAATGCAGAAAGAGAGAGAGAGAGAGAGAGAGAGAGAGAGAGAGAGAGATCCACAAAATGTCGCCTGTCTTTGAAAACTCTAGAGCTCATTCATCAACATGGTCTGGTGCGAGCCTCAGGCAATCACAAGCTAATGTCCAAGCTCACAAAGCTGTGCAGAGAAGTGATAAAAGAAGATATCAAAGAGAGAAGAGCAGCAGTGTTCACTGATGCAGTAGAAGCTGGAAAAAGTATTTGCAACACCTGCCTGTCCTTTGCCAACTATAAGACCAAGATGACTCCCCTCCAATATCCTGATGGGTCTATCACATCTTCCAGAAGGACAATGGAAAAGGTTACCACGACTTCTACTTGGACCTCTTTGAGAGCCACACCCACCTGCCCACATATCAAATTCCGAAGGATGGATACATCATTGCCAACGTTCTCCCTTCCAAAATCTGACACACCATTTCATCAGTAAAGAAACATATAGCACCCGCTCCAGACAAGGTCAGACCCGAACACCTAAAAAATCTGTCGCCAGTATTCATTAATACACTGACTCGGCTCTTCACATGCTACATGTCTGAATGCAAGGTTCTGTCCCAATGGAAAACCATCAGGACCATCCTGTTGTACAAGAAGGCAGGCATCCACGACATTGGCAACTATCACCTGATCTGCCTGTTGTCTATTGTCTACAAGTTATTCACTCGTGTCATCCTGAATAGGATTGCAGAACACTAGATGAAAGACAACCATGCGAGCAAGCCGGGTTCTGAAAAGGATTCAGCATGACCAATCATATCCACACAGTGACCAAGCTCATTGAGGTTTCACAAGAGTTCAAGATACTGCTCTGTCTAATGTTCATTGATTTAAAGAAAGCCTTTGAATCTGTTGAGATTGAAGTAGCCCTCGAAGCCTTAGCCAAATAGGGTGTTCAACTGCAGTGCATCAGGATACTCTGTGAGCTATATTACAGATTCACTACGAGGATCTCACCATTCTACAAATAAGTGATCATCGACATAAAGAGAGGGATTTGGCAGGGGGACACCATTTCACCGAAACTCTTCAGTGCCACCCTAGAGAACAACATGCAATGACTGGAATGGAAGAAATGGGAGTGAAAATAGATGGTCAGCAACTTCACTACCTCCATTTTCCTGATGACATCATTCTACTAACACCAAACATTAGCCAGTGGCAAGAATGCTGGCCAAGTTTGACCATGACTGTGAAAAGGTCAGACTGGACTGCAGCTGAATCTCACGAAGACAATGTTCATGAGAAACAACCTAGTTCCTGATGTTCCATTTGCTTTCAATGGAACGAACATCTCTGAATGCAGCAATTATGTGTTTATAGGTTGAGAACTCAACATAACTAATGACCTGGCACCAGGACTTCGCAGGATGAAGAAAATGGAGTGGAACACCTTCAAGAGCATGGAAGAAGTTGTTAAGAGGATGAAGAACCGCTGGTTCCAGGCACATCTTTACGACTCCACCATTCTTCCTGTACTAACATACACCTCAGAGATCTAGGCCCTATGAAAACAGGATAAGATCACTATTCGGATCTCCCAAAGAGGAATCGAAAGAGCTATGATTGGAATATCATGTTTCACTCAAGTGAGGGAAAGAATCCAGAGTTCCAGAATCAGGGCCACTGTCTCATTTGCTAAGGTGTCAAAAATCAGATGGGCTGGACATGTAATGTGATTTGGAGATGACCGCTGGACTAGAGCTGTTACCCAGAGGATTCCGCAGGACATCAAAAGAATGTGTGGCTGCCCATCTATGGGATGGCCAGACTTTTTCATCAAGACCCTGAACAAATGGTTTGAGGCTCTTTGTGTTCCTGGAGCAAACAGACCCCACTGGGCCACACTAGCATGTGACAGGGACAAATGGAGATGCTACTGGCACCCACTTGAGCAAATCGATGAGCAATGGGCAGACAAGTAATACAAGTGATGGTATCATGGAATGTAATGATGTATTATGAATTCTTCTTGTTGTCATTCTTAATGCAAGTAGTCTTTTATTCCTCAAGCCTGTTTCCAGCTCTCCTCAGGTTTAAAAAGGTGGTAAGGAATCATAGAAGAATGTTGGATTTACTGTATTTGAGGGGGATTGTGTCCAAAATATGCATTAAGACTTCTGAACTACCATAGTATTTAATATATCCTTAACTATTTCCAAGCGTTCAGTCAATATCAGTTACCATTTCTCATGATCCTGAGGTACTTCATAAACACCTGCCCAGAAAAAGGGAGTGATTACTGAAATCAAGACTTTCCTCTGCAGTGTTGCAGGCAGAAGTTAGGGGGTTCCTGGTAACATATGTTGCGTAAAATGTCTGAAACTTAAAGGAGCTCGGCGGTATGAAAGTCTTTGACACAAAAGACCCATCTCTGGTGTCCATTTGAGTTGCAAAATTCCAGTCCAAGTACTGGTGGATCATCAGAGAGAGATTCCAGGAGTGAACAAAGGCTGCAATAGGAACTCAAAAACATATCATCAGAAGTTCAATGCTTTCCCCAGAAAAGCCCCACTAACTCCTACTTGTGTAAAGAATTTGCAAAACTTGCAGAAGAGCTGGGAAATTTTTGGCATTGACTGGGAAGATAGAGATTATAAAATAACCAAAGTACAAGAGAGTTCTCTGAACATCACTATTTCTGATAAAGGGCGGCTGCCCTATTCAGGGAAAGAGAGGAGTAGGAAGGAAATGGGAGTTAGGGAGGATTACAGAGGATGCTATGGGATTGTATAGGGTTGTAGAAAATAAAAGAAAGAAAATCACATGCAAATAAATGAAGTTCACTATTGAGGGAACTGTGCAAATTCTTGCTCTTGTTTCTACTCAGGTCCTAGAGTGCTGGGGATGACTAGAGCCACCTGGAAGGACCTTAATTGCACCCTGAGATGCTAGGTGACTATGTTGTACTAGCAATCAAATACGGGTGGACCAGAATGCAAACCATAAGCTCTTCTGTATTCTTATTCCAGCCTTCAGGCTTGCTGCTTTAACCTGCTGTCACCATTTCAGAACTGAGACCCAACAAGTCTCTCAAAGGAAGTGACTACCTGCAATCTCTAGTTCCTCTTTCAAAACTTAGCCCTGCTCTTCTGCTTAGCCTTCCTCTTTTACTCTGACTCTCCAGATTTGCTTCCCCGAAGGCAACAGATGGATGCTATTGCACAGATGACCAGTGATGATAACATATGATCTATGATTGGTATTTAAGATCACAGTCACCTGTGATCTTAAATACCAATCATAGATCACTTCATCTGTTTTCCTAACTTGCCTGACACTCATTGCTCTTGTTCTGGAAGTCCATGTTTTCTTCAGTGAAACAGCTTAATGATGAGGTTTCACTTATTTTGGACACCTGTCACCTATTTTCAGGGAATCTGAGCTGTCAAGGTACTGTCACTGTCACTGTCACTGTCATCCTGTTGCTCATAGATTTGCTCAAGTGGGCACCAGTAACATCTCCATTGTGAGACTTGTTACTGTTTTTGGCATATCGAATATGCCATGGGTAGCTTGCCAGGCTCTGCCGTGCGGATGAGATACTCTCGATAGCTTGCCGGGCTCTCTGAGAGAGACGAAGAAATTGAACCTGGGTCGGCCGTGTGCAAGGCAAATGCCCTACCCGCTGTGCTATTGCTGCTGAATTGTGGAGTATATGAAAATACAAAGATAATACCACATAATCCCACCACTTGGGGTATTTTTATTATTATTTTGGTGCATAAACTACCAGAGATTCTATAAGATATGATCAACTAAAAGACTAGATTTTTTTTCTCATAGGTGAGATATAAACAAACATAGCAGAGAATGAAAAAATTATCAAAGGCAGTAGAGTCTGAGAATTGACCTTCAGAACTGAGCTTACCAAAGGGTGGAAGGTGAGGAAGAAAGCCTAAGAAAGGACGGGGGACTTTGGAGGGATGATGACACTGTTAGTATTAGAACATTGCACACACGAAAGTCTATCATTGGGACACACAAAAGAATCTCAGAACGGAGCAGCTCACTGCAGAGATGACTCCAGACTGCAATATTTTGATTTCACCGGGCTACTCCAAATGGGAGCAGGTGCTGTCCCTCTGCCTGCCCCGTAGGGATCCTGGTGGCTGTCATCTTCCAGAACCCAGTGAGAAGCCCAGGTAGTAACAGCAAACACCAGGCCTCCCCGGATGGGGGAGGAGCTGGTCCCTCTCATTCTCCACGCCCCAGTGGGACCCTGAGATGATGCCCACCAACTGCTTTGGGCTACGACTTAAGCTCCTTAACGTCCGTGATCCAGAGACACACACAAAAAATCTGTGACCCGAAAAGCTCTCTGCAGAGATCTCTCCATAACCTAATTATTAAAATTTTAGAATTTAAGGAATGTGTTGCCGCTCTCATGACCATGTGACATCATATGCTATTCATAACAAGCAGTACAAAATACATTGTCTAGCATTGCCTTTTCGGCAGGTTTGAGTGATGGCAGGAAAATTCCAAATAATAATGGTGGGATTGATGTCAAAATATTGACTGTAATTGAAATGGAGAGAAAGTATTGTGGAAATTTACTGCCCCACAGGCTGGGGAATGGTTGGGATGGGGGAGGCACATTTGATGGTGAAAAATGTGCACTGGTGAAGGGATGGGTGTTAGATCATTGTATGACCAAATTTCAAATATGAAAGCTTTTGTAACTATCTCACGGTGATTCAATGAAAAAAAGAGAA
Source organism: Sorex araneus (assembly GCF_027595985.1). Taxonomy (NCBI): domain Eukaryota; kingdom Metazoa; phylum Chordata; class Mammalia; order Eulipotyphla; family Soricidae; genus Sorex; species Sorex araneus. The sequence goes on along the minus strand of NC_073302.1, from coordinate 86,041,100 downwards.
ACTCTATCGTTACAAGCAACATAAATTGTGGTTCCTCCATAAAAATTGTGGGAGATTTGATTATGTTGTAGATATTTTATTTAACTTTAAGAAAAATATTTTATAAAAACATATATACATTGTTTAATGATGGCATAATATTCCAGCATATGTGTGGCATTTAAACCTTTTAAACCTTATATTTTATTCTCTTTTTAAATTTGTGTATTTTTCCCCAAAAAGTTTTATATTTTTCCTAGTAGAGTAATGGTACTTGGTACATGATTTATTTCTTCATAAGGTCAATGTCTTAAGTTTTTATTTTTTTAAAGGAAGAATTAAAATGCTGTGCTTCTTAGGGGCAATAATATTTCCTTTGAGACAAAGATTCATTGTTTTTGTGCTTAATGATATAGGGTCTTATTAGCTTGTTTTTGTTTTTGATTTTGTGCTTTTCATTTTATTTTTTAATGAGGTATCCTGATTTATGATATTATTAAGATTAAAGTTTAGCACACAGTGTTACTTTACCACAGAGAGCTTCTGTGTCTCTCCTGTTCCTGCTTTCTTTCTCTTCTGCCCATCCCATCCCTCCCCACCCCTGTGCTTGGCAGATTCAGCTCTGTTGGCAGAAACTCAGGCTTTATATTTGTTGGCCAGTTGTCTATTTATTCCCCTGCTTTGTTTTGTTGTATCCACAAGAGAGCTCATCATCTGGTATTTGTCATTCCTTTGACTTGTTTTTCTTGACAGGACACCCTCCAGTCCCATCCAAATCTCCCAACTCATAGCAAAGTGCAAGATTTCATCCCTCTTATAGCTGAGTAATATTCCATTTTGTAAAACTACCACAAATTATCCACTTGAGTATTTGGATTGTTTCTGAATTTTGGCTTTTGTGAATAATACTATAATGAACACAGGTCTTTACATACATTTATGAGTTAACATTTTTCTGTTTTTTAATAAATGACATGTAATTGTTTGTTTATCTGATAGTTCTATTAATTTTTTTATACAAGTCTCAATTCTATATTCCATGGAGGTTGAAGCAGGCAACAATCCCACCAGGAGTGAATGAGGGTTACTTTTCAGTGTCAGTTCTTTTTACTTTTTCTTTCAGGAGCTTCTGTTGTAATTTCTTCCTTTTCATTTCTGATTCAACTTATCTGAGCATTTTCTCTTTAATTCCTCGTGAGTTTAGCTAAGGGTTTATCTATCTTGTTTATTCTTTTGAAGAACATGCTCCTGGTTCTATTGTTTGTACTCTTTTCTTGGTTTCTATATTGTTGATTTCTGCTCTGATTAATTTATTATTTCTTTTCTTCTACTAGTCTTTGGGCTCACTTGGTACTCCAGACTTTTAAGGTGTGTATTTAGGTTGTTCTTCTTTCCTTAAGTAGGCCTTAAGTATGGGTTTTCTCCTAAGCACTGCTTTTGTTGTATCCCATAGATTTTGGTAACTTGTTTCTTCATTATTATTAGCCTCAAGGAGTTTTTCATTTCTTCCTTGATTTTGTCTTTGATCCAGCTGTTACTTAACGGTAAGTTGTTCAGTCTCCAGGTGTTACAGTTTCTCCCCATATTCGTTTTATGGTTAATGTCTATCTCCAATGCATTGGGATCTGATAGAATGCTTGGTATGACTCTTATGTTTGTGAAATTATGTAAGTTAGACTTATGTTCTAAAATGTGATCTATCCTGGAGAATGTTCTATATGCATTAGAGAAGAACATGTATTCAGTTTTTGAGGATGGAAGGCCCGGTATAAATCCATTAGTCTCAGCTCTTCAAGTTCCTAATTGAAGGCTCTTGTGACTTTATTGATAGCGTGTCTAGTGGATCTGTCTAAAGGTTATAGTATTGATGTCTCCAATTACTATTGTGTTTTCATCCATGTATTTCTCTAGGTTTATGAGAAAAAGTTCTACACACTTTCCTGACTTGACATTTGGTGCCTATATGTTGATTAGAGTTATTATTTCTTGGTCTATTGTTCCTTTGATCAATAAATATTGTTAATCTCTGAATCTAAAGATTGCAATCTTTAGATTGCATGAATTTAGTCTGATGTAAGTATGACTGTTCCAGCTTTTTGTCCCTCGCTGGCTTGTATAATTGTTTTCCATTCTTTTACTTCCAGCTTGTATCTATCCTGTGAATTTAGATGTGTTTCCTGTAAACAGAAAATGGATAGATTTTTGTTACCTGATCCAACCTCAACTCTGTGCCTTTTGAAGGGGGAGTGTAGTCAATTGACATTCAGGGATATTACTGACACATAGGGCTGTGTTGCCATTTTACTATGTAGTGTTGTGTCTTCTACAACAGGTTATTTGGTTTATATAAGTGACCTTTCAGAAGCTCACTCAGAGTCAGTTTAGTTATCACAAATGTTGCCAGCTCTTGTTTGTCTGGGAATGTTTTTATCCCTTCCTCCCATCTAAGTGAGAGCGTTCCTGGGTAGTGGACTCTAGATTGAAACTTTCTTTTGTTGGGCAATTTGGATATGTCATTTCACTCTTTTCTTGCCTGTATCATTTCATGTAGGAGGTCTGTTGTGATTTTTATGTTATTTCCTTTATATTAGGGTTTTATTGCATTTTTAAGTATAACAGGTACTGAATCTAAGTGCTTTTTCTATACCAATTGATATTATCTTATGATTTTTCTTTTTATTGATGTGGTATATCATATTAACTGGCTTGCATATATACAGATACAATTGTATCCCTGGAGCAAATCTCATTTGATCATGGTGTACTATCCTTTTGAATGTATTATTGAATTTGGCTTGCTAAAATTTTTCTGAGGATCTTTATATATATATTCATCAGGGATATTGGTTTATAATTTTCTTGATGTCTCTGATTTTTGAAATGAGGGTAGAGTTTGTCTCATAGTACAGCTTGAAAATGTTCCTGTTTCGTCAGCGTTCCAAAGTTTAGAATAATAAACTAAACTAATAAAACTCTAATAAACCCATCTGAATTTGGGCTGTTTTTGGAAAGACTTTTGATTACAATTTTGATTTCCATGCTAGTGATTGCTGTTTAGGTTTTCTAGTTCTTCCTGATTCAATATTAGGAAGGTCTAGGACTTAAAACATTAATTTTTTGGTCTAGTTTCTCTAAGTTAATGCCATAAAGGTTTTTTAGTATAGAAAACCTGTATGATCTTTGTATTTATGTGGTATTTGTTGGAACTGTTACCCTTCAATTTCTGATCCAGTTTAATAGTTTTCTCTTGGTGAGTCTGACTAAATATTTGTTAATTATTTTATTATTTTATTTTTTTTAAATTTATTTTATTGAATCACCAAGTGGAAAGTAACAAAGTTCTCAGGCTTATATCTCAGTTACACAATGCTCAAACACCCATCCCTTCACCAGTGCCCATATTCCACCACCAATAAAAACAAAAACAAAAGCAAAAACAAAATAAACAAACAAACAAAAAAACAGTATACATCCCACCCCCCCCAACCCACCCCATACGTGAGTGATAATTTCACTTCCTTTTCTCTTTACCCTGATTACATTCCAGATTTCAACACATAACTCACTATTGTTGTTAGAGTTTCAAAACAGACTCACTATTTTTGTTGGAATTTATCCCCTAAGAATACAGCTCTATTAACAGGGAAATATTTGATAATAAGTTTTCCCCTGATGAGAATGAAGAGATAAAATGTCGCGCGGCCGCAGTAGCGGCCGCGCAGTTTACAATTTCTGTATTATAGTAATTAAGTCCGCAAAGATTTAAGTTTGAAAATGAATCATTTCCCTTCCTGGAACAGCATGTAGCCAAAGTTAGTTCACAGTCTCCATACATGGGTGCAAGCGCTTGCTGGAACCCCAATTCCTAAAGCTGTCTCTGGTTCCCGCTCGTTCCACATCCACCGGCTCTGCAGAGGCATGGGCACCCGGGCCGAAAACCCGGCCGGCCGGAGCCGAGCACCGTCCCAGGCTCTTGTTAATTATTTTAAAATTATATTTATTCTTTATAAAAACAGCTATAAAATTTGTTTTACTGATGTTTAATTTTTTTATTTCTGTACTTTGATTTTCCAATCTAATTTCAATTTTTTCCCATTGTTTGAGATTGATTTGTTGTTCTCGTTCTAGCTTTTTAAAAAGTGAGGTTTTTCACTTGCACTGTTTCTTATATCTTGAACAATTTTAATTACTTTATTAATTTAATGGAGCAAGAACCAAATTTTTATTCTCCAAATTATTTTAGAATAAAGCTCATATTTTTACAATATTATCAGCAACTCTAGTAGACCCAAACTTCAGCTTCTCTTTACTTTTTATTTTTAAGTAAATATTGTAGTACTGTTGTCCCATTGTTCAGCGATTTGTTCAAGCGGCCACCTGTAACATCTCCATTGTGAGACTTGTTACTGTTTTTGGCTTATCGAGTATGTCATGGGTAGCTTGCTGGGCTCTGCTATGTGGGCGGGATACTCTTGGTAGCTTGCCGGCCTCTCTGAGAGGGACAGAGGAATCAAATCTGGGCTGGCCATGTGCAAGGCAAACGCCATACCCGCTGTGCTATCGTTCCAGTAAATATTACACTTCTAAAAATATTCCAATTGTTTCTAGAATAATGGCTATTTTCTTTACAAATAGAAACTTAAGGAATATAATTCTTCTCTGTTTCTGTTTCATTTCTTTGCCCCCAGTTTGAGCCTTTCCATTTGCAGGCTGATTGATAGGGGAATGCTTAAACATCGTTAATCCTGTTTATTCATGTATAAACAGGAATAATGATAACTACACCCTCCTCATTGATATTTGGTAAGGATTAACTATTTCTTATATTGTGCTTGACTAGCCCGATTAGTCAAGTTTCAGGTATTATTAACATTGTTATTGTGACAATAGTGGCATTGGCATAACATGGTGGTTATCACAGTATAAGGATGCCAGTTAAAGCTGGTTTTATCATGGATTATTTCTATGGTCTTAGAAAATCATTTATGTCATGCTTTTTCTCTTCCTGTAGAAAGGACACAATGATAGGATCTACTTTATGAAACTTTTCTGAGGATTAAATATCTCAATACATATGAAAAGTACTCAGAACAAAGACTAGCATATACAAAGCACTGCATAAGATTACTCAAGATAAGTCAACTGTTACCCAATACATTGGGCAACATGGATAGAGAACAAAACTTAACCTGTCACTCTTTTCACATGTCAATATTTATTTTTCTCTACTTCTCAGTGAACAGAAGAATTGTATGAGCAGAGTTGTTGACCAAACAATGCTTCCTTTGACTAATAACCAAAAAGATCCTGCAAGATTGCTAGGAAAAAGGTTACTGCTTCTGAATCACTGACATCCAAGTCAAGCCAGTTAGTTCCTCCTCTTAGATTCTCTAGTAGACCATCCAAGAACTCAAAATGAGTTTATGAATAGGAGGCCTTTTATATATGTGCTAATGGGACTATTGCCATCTTTTTAAGTGCAGAAAAGTAGTTGTGGATTAGAGAGATCAATTTGCTTTTAGAGATTAAATGTTTTAGACTCTCCTTGGGCAAAAAGGAATTCACATAGAATGAAGAAAATACACAGTTACTCTATTCCACCTACATTAAGAGTCTTCATAATAAATGAGCCAATAGGCTAGCCGACTTTCAAGCAAATCAAAAATAATTTTCCACAAGGCAAATGAGAATTTTCATTGCCTCCCCATCATTTAGAAGTATTAAGAGTTCTTCAAATGAGGTCCAAAGTGCAGCAAAATATAATCATCCAACTTGGAAGGCAGCCACAGAATGGGATGACTGAATAAATATTACCATCTAGCATCATTTATCTCAGAGTTTAGTTGGAATGAGAGGAAAGTTTGCAAGGATTTCCTGCCAAAGTCCAAGGTTAAAGCCTAAAAGAAGTTAGCACTCTCCTGAGGCCGCCCATGTTTCCCCCTTTTAACAGTTGGATATGATTTTATTTCACTGGCTGCTTTTTAAAAATTGTATTTTGAATGGGGATATGTAGAGCTGGCTTTGAACATCTGTACTTTGAAAACTTGTCTGAAAATGTGATGGTCAGTCTTTATAGATTTGAATATATTCTGATGTTTATCTTTTTTATGTTTATCTTTCAACAGATTTATTCTGCTGACAAATTAAGTCTACTAAAAATGCACTGCAGTCAAATAATTTGAGTACAGTGAGATTGTGACTACCTCATCAGCCTATGACAAGGGATAAAACACATAATTTGGACACTATAATCCAAATCTCCAACCAAGTAATTTAAAAGACTCGAATCAAGAATAAACAATGAAGTGGTTTGCAAGGACTCGTCCCCTGAAATGTCACGTTCCATGGAAGAATGCTTTCTCCATTTGATCTGTCACTACAGCTCTCAGAGCATGACACTCCTTGAACATAATACACTTTGATGATAAACTAGATTAACTTTCCCAGTACAAGTGAAAGGCCACCTGTTGCCAGAATGGCCATACTCCTCGTTGGCTGTCTTGTAGCTGTCATCACTTCAATGCAATCTGCAGCCGACATGCTGGAATATAATGAATATGTCAGAAGTTGGAGGTCAGCCATCCAAGTACATGAAAACTTGGCTTGTCTACAGTGTCAGTGTGGAGGCCTCCCCGCTCATCTTGTGCAAAGGATTTCTACACCACTTGATTTGTTTGCACAGGGTTTGTTGCTATTGGAAGGGGTGCATTTCTGAGAGGCTTTTTGACAGCCCATTCAAATATTTTCATTGTGGAAAAACAGGGCTTCTGGTTTCAAGCTCTTCAAATAATAATCGGTGGTGTGAAATACTGTGGTTTCTGATGGTGGTGGGGATCTGTGTTTGGGTTTTGCTAGGGAAATACCACAGAGACTGTTAGAAGTGTTTTGATTTTAGTGGCGAGAGGTTGGTTGGAAGATTAGAGCTGCTGAGAAATCTAGAGATACTCAGTTTCTGCCTTCTCCTGCCCACCCTTAACATGTGGTGTCTGGCCAGTTGGGCACAAGATCTTGACAAAGAGAAGTACAAGATGATGCATCACACTTATATAATCTATATAAAATATCAAATATCCATTTTTACAAGTTATATTGAGGAAAAATATGAGATTTTTCTTTATCAATAGCATATTTTTTCTTTTTTTTTCTCCAAAAGGAATACTGTATCTAGCAGTATCAAGAGGAGTGCCTCTGAACTCTTGGCCAGTATGATTAAAGAACCATGAGTAGATCCGTTGACTGAAGGTAAGAAAGATAAAAAACAGTCTTAACTGTTGCTAAATGCTTTCTCCAAACCTTTGAAGGCCAAGTAAAAGAATGTTGTGCTTGGCTTTTGCTAGAGTTGATTTTTTCTACCTCAGTGCTACCAACAGTTTGGATTGGGTAATTCTTTATGCTTGCCATGGAGAGGACGATTTTGCACTTTGTTGTGAATTTAGTACCATCGCTAATATCAATCCAGACATTTAAGGGATGCTTCTTAATCATGGGAAAAATAAAAAAATGTCTACAGGTGTCCCGAATTGCTAAATGTCTTCTTAGGTCCCCCAGAGGACAAAGCTAGGCCTACTGCGAATGGATGAGCCATGGAGACACTGGAACTCCAGTAATACGTAGCATTGCATTTTCCTTTCTTAACTGGATCACTGTTACCTACTGGATTCCATGGGGCATCAAAAGATCACATGGCCACCCACCTACGAAATGGTCAGACTTCTTCGTCAAAACCCTAAACGAATGCTTTGAGGCTCTTCATGTTCCTGGAGGGAGCCGATACAATTGGGCTACACTAGCACAGGACAGGGACAAATGGAGACGTTATTGGCGCCTGCTCCAGCATATCGAATATCAATGAGATGACAAGTGATACAAACTGGATCACTGTGCAAAACATAGTTACAAAATTGTTCCTGATTGGGTTTCAGTCATACAATGTTCTAACACCCACCCCTTCACCAGTGTGCACCAGTGTCCCCACCACTTTCCTTCCTGCCCACCACTGCCGCATCCCTCCTGACCTGCATCTATGGCAGACACTTTCCTTTTTCCTCTCTCTCTCTCTCTCTCTCTCTCTCTCTCTCTCTCTCTCTCTCTCTCTCTCTTCCCTTTTGGGCATTGTGGTTTGCAATACAGGTGCTCAAAGATTCTCATATTTGTTCCTTTACTTACTTTCAGAACTCAGTTCTTGTCAAGAATGATCATTTCTGACTACCATTGTCATAGTGGTTCCTTTTCTATCCTAATTTCTCTTTTCTCCTCAATTTGTGGCAGGGTTCCAATCCTGGACCAGTCCTCCTGGCCCTTATTTCTACTGTCCTTGGATATTAGTTTCATTCTATAGCATTGCATTTTCACCAAGAGGCAGAGTTTCTGAATAAACCCTTATGAACTCTAGTGCCCAACTTTGATGTCAAAGCCAGGAAAGGAGTGAAAGGCCCGTTGCACTGTAATTCACACTATTATATCTATTAGCATGAATTTGGGGAGCTGAAGGCCTAAGACAATTTTCTTTTGGTTTGAGTTGCATTAAGAAAAATGGCTCTGCACTTGTATGTTTATTACACTATTTACAATAGCCAGAATCTGGAAAAAAACCAAGTACCTGAGAATAGCCACATGGAAGAGCCTGACAAGCTCCCTGTGGCTTATTCATATGCCAAAACTGTAACAATGATGGATCTCATTCCCTGAACCTGAAAGAGCCTCCAAAAAGCCACTGCTGGGAAGGACGAGTAAAGAGAGGCTTCTAAAATCTCAGGACTAGGATGAATGGAGACATTACTGAGACCGCTCAAGAAATTTGATGATCAACGGGATGATGGGATGATGATGATGATGATGATGATGATGATGATGATGATGATGATGATGATAATGATGATGACCTGAGAACAGATGACTAGTAAAAGAAACTTAGGGATATCCTCACTGTAAAATACTATGCAGCTGTTAGAAAAGATGTCACTGTCACTGTCACTGTCATCCCATTGCTCATCGATTTGTTCAAGGGGGCACCAGTAATGTCTCTCATTGTGAGACTTATTGTTGCTGTTTTTGTCATACCAAATACGCCACAGGTAGCTTGCCAGGCTCTGCCATGCGGGCGCGATACTCTCGGTAGCTTGCTGGGCTCTCAGAGAGGGGCGGAGGAATCGAACATGGGTTGGCTGCCTGAAAGGCGTCCGCCCTACCGCTGTGCTATTGCTCCAGCCCTAGAAAAGATGAAATCATGAAATTCGTATATAAGTGGATCAACATGGAGAGTATTATGCTAAGTGAAATGAGCCAGAGAGAGAGGGACAGACATGGAAGGACTGCACTCATTTGTGGAATATAAAGTGATATAATGGGAGACTAACACCCAATGATAATAGAGATAAGGGCAGGAGGATCTCTGCATGGCTTGGAAGCCGGCCTCACATGCTGCAGGGAAAAGGCAGCTCAGATACAGAAGGGCCCACTAAGTTAAATGATGTTCAGAGGGCTTGCTTGGGATGGGAGATGCGTGCCGAAAGTAGAATATGGACCAAATATGGTAGTCAATTACTATTTGTATTTAAAACCATAACACCCCAAAGGAGAGAGAGAGTAAAAGGGAATGCACCTGCCACAGAGGTGGGGGTGTGGGTGGGGGGATTGAGCGGTGCTGGGAGGGATACTGGGAACATTGGTGGTGGAGAATGGGCACTGGTGGAGGAATGAGTACTCAATCATTGTATAACTGAAATATAATCATGAAAGTTTGTAAGTCTGTTTTAAAAAAAACCCCAAAATAACAAAATGTATAAGGAAGAAAAAAACCCCAAATGGCTCTGTTCTTTAACAAAAGAATAGGGACAATTATGGTGCCCTATTGTGTGCCACGTCATCTATATAAGAAATTTTGCTTGGTTCACATAACAAAAGAAGTAGTTGGGTACATTTCTCTGGCCTCCACTTTTATTTAATTTCATTTTTTAAAAAAATTGAGTCACTGTGAGATACATAGTTACAAAGCTGTTCATGATCAGGTTTTAGTCATACAATAATTCAATACCCATCCCTCCACTAGTGTCCATTTCCCACCACCAATGACCCCAGTTTACCTCCCACCACTCCCCCACATCTCCCCGAGCCTGCCCCTATGGCTCTATGGCTGGCACTTTCCTTTCTCTCTCCCCCTATTTCTCTCCCTCCTTCTCTCCCCACTTTTGGGCACTATGGTGTGCAACAAATACTGAGAGTTATCATGTTTGTTCCTTTAACTACTTCCGGCACACAGTTCCTATCCAGAGTGACCATTTCCAACTATCTTTGTCATAATGGTCCTGCGCCCCCTACCCCCAGGGGTGGGGGTGGGGCAGGCAGCTAACGTACCTGACTGCTAACACAACCGACAAAGCTGTTACTTCTGGACACCCCAAGTTAGAAGCCCTGGTATATGGTCTTCAGAGTGGGCTGAGAGCTCTGTGTGTGCACAGCCCCTGAGTACATTTTGTGATTGTCTTATCAGATGAGTGCACTGGAGCTAGGAGCACATAAAGCACTTGTCCAAAGTTATACTGTTAGTAAGAGACACGGCTTTTATTGAAATTAGGACAGCTCTATCCAGAATTTGTATGTTGAACAATTTACATAGCAGTGGAAAGAAAGCAGCTGCGAGGGACCTAACTATTAAGGGTCCTCAACAGTTGAAGCTCAGCAGTTTTTTTTTTCTAGCACTTTCACATAATTTAGGCCTCTGTGAGTCACATCCTATAATCGTTTTATGAGAACGAAGTGGCAAATAGCTAATTTAAAATTATTCCTGTCAAAAGAAGATAAGAAAATTATGTGTGGGTTTGCAAAAAAAAAAGAAAGAAAAAGAAAAGAAAAACAATAATAAAAAAAACCCCACAACATTTTCTATTGCTTCTAAAACACTTGTTAATTTGTTTCTAGATGTAACCATATAAACTTAGACCCATACTATATCAGCAAGCTGCATACTCAGTAGGAATTCTAATCCCCCACTCAATATTTAATTTGTGTTAATTAACTCAGTGCTTCAATTTTTGGCTATTTGTTTCCATCATCTCTAACATATTCTACACGTGTTGGCATGGGAAAGTATCTGACTACTCAATAACATTTCTTTCTCTTGTCTTGCTGGTGAAACATCAAAAGTATGTACAAAAGGGTGAAAAAAATTAGGCACACATTTGGAAATTACGATAACAAAATTGTATTTATGATTTGTGAGTCTGATGCCCAAGCATCTTTGCTCCCTTTTAAAATTTATGTACTGAGACACACAAAAGAATCTTGGAACCGAGCAGCTCTCTTCAGAGATGCCTCCAGACTTTCCAATAGGTTCCTTTCCCCCGGCTCCTCCGCCCAGCCCCTAGGAGTCCTCAAGGCTGCCATCTCCCAGGACCCAATGAGAAGCCCAGGTATGCATGCGGGAGCAGTAATGACAAACGCTAGGCCTCACGGGACAGGGGATGGGTCACTCCCTCTGGATCCCTCACCCCAGTGGGACCCTGAGATGACACCCACAATCTGCATCTGGCTACTATTTAAGATCCTTAACGACCATGACTCAGAGACAAACAAAAGAATCTCTGAACCGAGCAGCTCGCTGCAGAGATCTCTCCAGACCCTAGTTATCTAAAATTTTAGAATTCCAGGAGTGCCTGGCTGCTCTTGTGGCCACATGACATCTTATGCTATTCATACCAAGCAGTACAAAATAAATTGTCTAGCATTGCTTTTTCAGCAGGTTTGAGTGGTGGCAGGAAAATTCCAAATAATAATAATGGGACTGGTGTCGAAATATTGAATGTAATCAAAGTAGAGAGAGAGAGAGAGAGAGAGAGAGAGAGAGAGAGAGAGAGAGAGAGAGAGAGTATTGTGGGAATTGTCTGCCACACAGGCAGGGGAAGGATTGGGATGGGGGAGAAGGAAGATACTGTGGATTTTGGTGGTGGAAAATGCTTGTTGAGGAATGGGTTCATGAACATTGCATGAGGGAAACACAAGCACAAAAATGTGTAAATCTGTAACTGTACCCTCATGATGATTCACTAATTAAAAAATAAATAAATTTAAAAAATTTTCAAAACCTAAAAAAAAAGAGAAGAAAATGCGCACTGGTGAAGGGATGGGTGTTCGATTACTGTATGACTGAAACTCAAATATGAAATCTTTGTAACTGTATCTCACAATGATTTCAATAAATGAATAAATAAATAAATAAAATTTACATGCCCTCTAAATCATCACTTCAATTTCTGCTTGTCATTCCCTGATTATAAAATTAATGGAATATTTTTAGTTCTTTTAACTTTGTCATTAAGACATTTCTTCAATAGTTTTTAGTACATGTGCAGTAAATATTTATTGTCTTATGAACCCAATAGACAAATTAGTAAAGGAAATCCATTAAAATAATGAAACAAACGAGGCATATGAAAAACTATAAATGGAACTATAGTGAAATTAAATTGTGGAAGATTAAAAAGACACTGGATTATTTTTCATTTGCTTTGTTCTGTGATCAGAAATGCTTTGGATGCTCCCAGCTCAGTGCTCAGAGATGCAATTCTGCTATTACTAAGAGAATGAGTATGCTGGGATCCAGCCAGGCTGCTCATATACAAAGCCTGTAACTAGTCTGACGATTTTCCTGCCCCAGGCCACTGCATTCTTATTCCTTTCTCTAAATTCTGTGTAGTTATTTACTTAGGCACCGTGAGTTAAGGAGATGTCGGCAATGGAGTTTCAGATATACAATATTCCCGACTCCAATCCTACCCTTGTGACTTCATCTTTCCACCATGACAGGACATTCCCTCCCATGTCCAAATTGTCTCCTTGATAGACACTTCAAAAAATTTAAAAAATATATATTTATTGATTTTCTGTGATTTACACTGTAGTTAATAATGGTTCCTCCTGCACATAATTCCAACATCACACCAATCACCAATTTACCCAACCCCCTTCCCCAGCATTTTTAGTGTTACTATAGTTTGGGTCCTAGGCTTGCAGTTGATTTAGATGTATACAGGCAACTTGTTTCTATAATGCAGACAAGTCCAAAACTCCAGAGCCTTGCCCCTGTGCCTCTGTGCCCCTGTGCTTCTGGCTCTGAGTTCTGTTCTTTTGCGAGGATGGGATGGGGTTGGTTGTGCTCAGGGTATACTCTTGAATTAGCCATGGCATTTCTTAGAGGACCACCTGGGGTTCCAGGGATCAAACCTGGGCTGGTCTCACTCAAGACAAGTGCCCTACCCACTGTACCATCATTCCAATGCTGTGGCTTTGAAGTCTTATGTCTGTATTTCACTGACTGCTTTTTCAAGAACCTTTTTTGTTATGGAGAATTTGAAACACATACAAAGTGAAAGAATAGCAAATGAATCCCCATATACTTTTTCACTTATCACAAGAGTTATCAAACCACAGCCAGTTTTATTACACAATGTATTAATAAAGTCTACTGGGGTTAAATAAACTATGCTGAAATGTAGCATATTAAAACAAATAACTATAATGACAGGATAGCACCTAATATTTCATAAAAATTTTAGTTTCCAGATGTCCAGTGGTCACAACTGGAGTTTCATCATAATTATACTAATTCATTTTGAATGATATATTTTAAATGCCTTATAAGTCTTTTTAAACTTATTGCATCCCTTTTCTTTTTCCTCCCATATCTACAATTTATTTGGAGGCACTATGTTATTGAACCTGCAGTTTCCTGCACTCTGAGTTTGTCTAATTGGATCCCAGCAGTGTTAGTTTATCACATCCTTAATATTTCCTGATAAGTTGATAATTATTGATTTTTAGGACGCCATTTCTTCACACATTGAAATCAGGGTTTACCTTGCTATCAAAGGCATTGCATAATTGCTTAGGTGGCATTTCTGATACTGCTATTGCTTTGTATTTTCTAATTTGTCTTTAATATAAGGCATTGTGGACATTATTTCTGATGTATATTGTTCAATTGTTACTTTATTTCAATTTTTAAAATATTTAATTTTGTTATGCATTGAAAGAAGTCACTATGTTTGCAGGAAAACACAAAAACAAAACCAAAGATTTTAAAAATGATTCATTTACAAGAAAACCGCACAATCCCATGCGTTACAGACCTCAAACCAAGTAAAGACTTTTGAAGAAAGAATATAATTCCTTATGTGTCTAAAAGGATCAAGGAATCAATTGCATCAGTGTTTGCCAACAGGGTATAAGCCTTTTGGAAAATAATTTTACAGTTAATGATGGATGATTCTTTCAAGTTATGTTTTAAATTCTCCTTGTAATATTCATCTATCTTTCAATGAAATAGAAAAACTCAGAAAATAAAACAACATTATATGATTAATACTGCCCGATAAAGACACAGAAGAAAAGGATAAAAATAAAATGGGCTAAATTTCTACTAAATTGGTGACATTCTGGGACATTTACTCTCTTTGGTCAAATTTTGTTTTATTTTTCTGAATTTTTACAGTGAATCAATGTAACTTTCAAAACCATGAAGAGGGAGAGTAGATATCAATTTCATCAAGTGTCACATCAGCAAAGTGACTTAACCATGCAGGGTAAAAGAAGCTGAGTTATTTAAAAATTTTTTTTATTAATTTACCATGGGATAGAGTAACAAAAATCTCATGTTTGAACTTTGATTATACAGCCATCAAACACCCGTCCCTTCATCAGTGCATGCTTTCCACCACCAAAAACCCCAGATTCCTCCCTCCCCCATTCCATAGCTGCTTGTGTGGCTGAAAATTTGCAAAATATTATTTCTCCACCTTAGTTACCTTCGATATTTCAAGACCAGTCCTACCACCCCTTATACCTGCCAAAAATGCAATACTAGACAATGTGTTTTGCATTGCTTGTTATGGATATGATATAATGTTACGCGGCCACAAGAGCAGCCGTGTACTCTAGGAATCCTAAGATTTTAATAATTAGGATCTGAAGAAATTGCTGCGTGAAGTTACTGGGGCCTGGCATTTGCTTAAGTGGATGGTGGGCGGCTGTGACATCATCTCAGCATCCAATCGGGGCAGGGGGAAGGAAGGCCCACTCCTCTCCTGTCCCGAGAAACTTGGGATTTGCCATCACTGTGACTCGCTGGCTTCAAGAAAATGGTGACCTCTGGAGCTCTTAGAGGGCAGGCGGAAGGACAACACCTGGCCATGTCTGGAGCAGCCCAGCGGAGGAGACCTTTTGCAAAGTCCAGGGCCATCTCTGCTGCAAGTTGCTCGGGTCCAGCATTCACCTGTGTGTCAGAAGTTGAGTTCTTAGGCTGGCAGATTTCAGAGTAAGTTTTGTTCTAGATTACAGTCTTGTGGGTTTTGGTAGATAGCCCCTACCTTCTCTTGCCTATGGAATGCTCCTTCCATACTTTACCCTGAAAGAGTTTTAACTGTTTCCATTCTCTCTGTGAGGGATGCTTTCCAATCCTTGTTTTCCTAGAGTACTTAGTTATGATGTCTCAGAACCAGCTTGGAGATGAAAAACATCCAGTGGATTCATTATGCAAAGAATTCCAGAGCATTTTAATCGTTGGAAGTTTGCTAATCTTTTCCTTTTGTGTGGGTGCACAAGAGTTAGAGGTAACACAAATTTCTGAAAAAATAATTCTTTTTGGCAAATCTTATTATGTGGTATAAAATAAACATTCTAAATGCTAAAGAATAATTTTAACAGCTTTATTTGGCACCTTTTTCATGCTTTAATATCTCTTAATTGTTTTTCAACTAAGTTATCAAATTGATGACCTCTAATACAAAAAATAAATTAAAAAATTAAAAAGCAAAACAACTAAGAATTGTCATCCAGAGCACTGGTTAGGGAATTTTATGGTTTCTCTTTCTCTTTCCCCTTATTATTACTGCAGCAACACATACGTGGCTGGGGTTCTCCCGGATCACATGCTTTTGGTGTTATGGATCACAACCACAGTTTTCCCAGGGACGGAGCTGAACTGAAATCCCGAGGCCCTGTGGTAAAGTGCCAAGGTTCAAATTCATGTGTCCACACAGGAGAGTCTCTACTCTTCCACTGAGCCTCTTTTCTCTCACCTCACATGTCTTCTTATTGATGATGCCACATTCTTTTTATACCACCAGATATTATAAATTGTTAGATACCTTATGGATTTTTAAGACAGCTTTGCCAGAAGAAACAAACTTATTAAATTGCACAATATTTTATAGAGTCATACATTCCTCAGTTAATCAATTTTGTTTGAGCTAAGCTTTCCTATTCAGTATCCAGTCATCTCCGAGTCTGTAATGTACATTATCTTTACTATCATTAGCATCCTGCATCATGTTCAAATGTGTTTCTTCTTTGTTTGGGGGTTGGAGGAGGTCTCTTCCAGGTGGTGCTCAGGGGGGTTCAGAGGTCATTATTGGTAATTCTAGGCAACTGGGACAGATGGTTCAATGCTAAAGCCCAAGGTGTGGTACTGTTGCCTGGGCCAATGGTATTGGGGATGTCTGTTTCTTATAATGTTTCTCTTTAGCACATTTGGTAACGAAAGATTCATTTCAAGACATACCACAGCAGGGGCTGGAGTGAGAGCAGAGCAGGGAGGGCATATGCCTTGCACACAGCTGACCTGGGTTCAATTTCCGGCATCCCATATGGTCCACTGAGCACCGCCAGGAGTAATTCCTGAGAGCAGAGCCAGGAGTAACCCCTGTGGATCACTTGGTGTGACCCAAAAAGCCAAAAAAAAAAAAAAGACATACCGTAGCATTCCACACTTCTTCAGCTGTTTTAATGATCTTAAAACCATTACATTTTCCTCTTTTAGTTGAATTGCATATTGATGGACATTAAATAGTTCTTAGGATCAACTGGTAACTGTTTGTGGATGATAGTAACCGAGTTATAGCTGTTTGAGATTCAAGACTAGTCATAAATGTGTCAGGTTTAAGAAACCCCTGGTTAGTCTGAGAGCTTTGACAATTTGTATGGACTTCAATTGTATTGTGAAAAACATGAGAATATGCTGCAAAAAATTATTATTTATTTCTTTGAAAAATCCTAACATCAATTTGAGACTGATAAAAATGACAATTAGGATCCAAGTTTGAAATAAGGTTCAGTGATATGCCATGCTAACAAGACTTATAGGTGAGACTTAGACAAATCTATAACCTTCTACACACATGCTAATTTGCACATGTGCAGGCATTGACATCTATGTCACAACTCACTCCTCTGCCAAGTTTCTTTTGGCACTGACTGCAAATTACATATGAATTTGAGATGTGTTAGAATGTGAAAAGTTCTGCATCTTAGACTTCATAAAGTACAGTAATAAATAACATGTATAGTGTGCATAAATGTGATTTGCTTAACCCATACTATTTTAACTTCATAATTACTTTATTAAATGATATTGTTATTGTCTTTATGATATAGATGAAATAAAGTGAGTCTCAGTGAGCCACAGTGATAGGAAAGCATGTAGGACACATGAATGACTTGAGTTCTATCCCCAGCACCCCATATGGTTCCCTGCCAGGGGCTCTGCCAGGAGTGATCCTTGAGTGCAGAGTCAAGAATAAGCCATGAGCACCGTGGAGTGTGGCCCCAAACCAAAAAAAAATAAAACCACAAAAACAAACAAACAAAAAACCAAACAAACACAATAGAAACGAGTCTTTCACACAAAAAAAATTAAAAATGAGTCTCAGAGAGCTTAAGCTATTTGCCCAGGAAAAGGAAGAAGTGAGTCTAAGCTTGAATCTGAAATCCCATACTATTTGCCATACTATTTGGTCCTCCCTCTTCCATCTCAGGGAAGTTTTACCTTATTTTGCACTAATAGTACCAGTACTACTAGTCTCTTGCCCCCGCGCATGGACTGTCTTCCCTGGGGCCCCTCAGAGGGAGTGGGCTTCAGTTTTCCTCCCGGCCCCTAGCAGAGCTCTGGAGGCCAAATACCTCCGGAGCCTAGCCACAGCCATGCTCAAGGCCCCTCTCCACATGTTCTGAGGAGTCTCACACATGAAGATACTGGCAGAGGAACCTAGGTGCATGGGACCCTGGGCTGAGACCTCCAAGCCTGCTCGAAATGGGACTGGGCTTCCACCCAGATCCCCCATTTTCCAGTAGCTAGGCGGTCAAATCCAGGGACTTCCCCTGGTGTCATGTAATCCCACCAACAGCCAACATCCGAAGACTATAAAACCAAGCTCCTGGAAGCCACATCTTATAGCCTACTTCTTTCTCTGGGAGAACCTGGCAAGCTACCGAGAGTTTCCTGCCCACATGGGAGAGCCTCACAAACTCTCCATGGCATATTCATATGCCAAAACCAGTAACAATGATAGGTCTCATTCCCCTGACCCTGAAATGAGCCTCCAATGTGGTATCATTGGAATGAATGATTAAAGAGAGGCTTCTAAAATCTCAGGGCTAGGACAAATGGAGACATTACTGGGACCGCTTGAGAAATTCGACGATCAACGGGATGATGATGATGATGATGATGATGATGATGATGATGATGATGATGATGATGATGATGATGAGTTCCATAGAAACTTTTCTTGGATAGAACAGTTTTCCATCTGTACTGTCCAATGCAGTAGATATTAGCTACCTGGAGTTATTGAGCATTTGAAACACAGAAGTGACACTTAAAGTTATATTTACTTTTAGGTACTGAGGATGTAGCTTAGCTTAATGGTAGAGAGCCAGACATGGACTTATGGCACTCTGAGTCTGATCTCCAGATCCTTCTACTTTTTTCAATTTATTATAATCAACTTCCATATAAATGGGCCCATGTGGCTGGTAACATTCACACCAAAGATGTGAATGATGGCAGTAAATCATCTATACAGTAAAATAAACACAGGGCCATCTCAAATCAGGGCAAAAGGCAAGCAAGAGAGGGAAGATGAGAGTTGGATCCTAGGCATGTTGGAGTTATGTAATTATGCCCAGATGCTTCCCCTGCAAAGATGAAGCTATGCAGAACAGGCAAAGTCCTTCCAGAATTGAAGGAGGCCAATTGCTGCTTGACAATCTTGCGGCTAATCACAAGCACAGACTGAAAACCTCACCGGAGAATGGAATGTAGATTTCCTCTTCACCATTTTGTAATAAGCTCTCTTTCCTCCCAGGTTTATTTAGACACGGGGCTCAGGGGTCTGGCTGTCTCATGCAGTTTGGAAGCCCCGAGGAAATGGGGAGTTATAAGTAGAAAAACATGAGCTATTACACTAACACTGCAAAACTTAAACTGTAACATGGTTTTTATAACTTAACCAGACTTCATTTTCTCTGTCAACAAAGGTCACTATTTTCTCAAGGAAATAATAAAAAATTAAGGGACAGAGTTCACTTTCTACTCTTGCAAAAGTCATGTCTATACAAGTGCAAATATTCTTATATCATCACTGCTCTGAGATCATTTGACTGTTTTCCTAGCCCTTGGAAATGCTCTCTCTGCTTAAAGAAAAAGTATACGATTGTTTTATCTTTGCGTGGGTTACTTGGTTTCTTACAGGAAGTATCTTTTTCTGATGGTGTTGCTAATGCTTCTATTTGTAAGACATTTTATATTTTATCTACTAGTTTCCAATGATCTTTTGAACACTAGCAAATATTTTAGAAGGCAAAAGGGATTGAAATTACTGTCCCCATTTCAGAGATGGGGATATTGAAACTTACAGAAGTTATGTGATTTTCTTATATTCCTACAGGTAAGAAATGATTTAGTTTCTTGCCTTTTCCATGAAAAGAATTGCTTTACCTCTTTTTGACTGTTTTGTTTGTTTGTTTGATTGTTTTTGGGTCACACCAGGCAGTGCTCAGAGCTTACTCCTGGCTCTCTCCTCAGGGATAACTCCTGGAGGGCTTGGGGAACTATGAGATGCAGAAATCGAATTTTGTTTGGCCATGTGCAAAGCAAGCACCCTATACACTGTAGTATTGCTCCAGCCCCAAAGATCAGGACTTTTTTTTTTTAATATACAGAAAACACTGAAAAAACTGTTTTCTGATATTGGTGAAGATAATTTCATGCAAGCTGAAATTCCACGTAAATATCATGAAATTGTCATTTGTCCCTCTATAGGGAAGGCTCTACCAATAGTTAGACAGAGAAGTATTTTCATGTCCAGTACTAAGGTGGAGAACCAGTCATAGGGAAGCAAATTCTGCTTTTTTCAATATGGCTGATTGAGTGTTAAGTTGCACTGTGCCATGAAAAAGATTACATCACAACTTCAATTTCTCCCAGGGTATTTTGGTTGGCTTCAAGCACCATTCCTTTTGTAATTAAGTGGGAAAGGGAAAACAGATGGCCACCTTGTCAAATCTTGTTTTCAAGTTAAATACACACAACCCTTTTTTCCTAAAGAGGATAATTCCCTTTTAATGGCAACACTTCAAGATAGGGTAACACTGGAGATTTTGCATAGGTGCCAATGAATGTGCACGAAATGCTTACCTGCTTAAACATTGCCCTTAAAAATATCTTAAGTTTTATAAAAGTGCCATCTGTAACCTATGTTTTTAGAACAGTAATCATTCAGTTTCTCTGTACTTTAGTTTCTTATGAGTTGCACCTTCTCTATATGACCAAGGAATACACATGAGACAATGATATTTATCTGTGAACTAAGAGATGCCTTTCACTGGAGATTAAAGAACAGCGGAAGCATTTCCCAGCTGGTCTCACTGTCATCCCATTGTTTGCTTTTTGGATATTGAAGAGGATTTCAGAAGCTGGAAGCCATTTTCTTCTTATCTTCCTACCTCGTGTATACAAGTATCAATTGATTAAGGGCGTTTAATACTATTCCCAGATTTATTCTTCCTGTCTTTAAGAAAACACAAGAAATAAGTTAAAGGGAAAAAAAACAACCTGTGTGGGAGGCAGTGAGAAAAATGAATAGTTGGTCATCTTGTCTCTGCCAAGTCGAAATTTCCTCTTTAACACCATTCAAAGATTTTCTTGCCCTTTTAACATTAAACTTACACACTCTGGTTCTTCCACCTTATATAGAACATGGATTTTTGGATTAAAAATAACTTGATTGTGCCTCTGTTTATGGACAAGCATGAGATTTTGCTTCTGTTTTTCTATCAACCAACAGTTTGTTGGAATTCTCCCTTTTATCTTGAAACAGGGCACAAGTGTTTTTAGTACTATCTTGTCAGGCTTTAATTTTAGGGACTTGAGAGAGTACAGGGCTTAAGACACTGGTCTTGCACACTAACTCAGGTATGATCCTGACCACATATAACCCCTGAGCAGTGCCAGAACTGCTCTCTGAGCACCTGTGGGTGTGGCCTTCAAACTTCCTTCCTCTCCGGAAGACTTCAAGAGACAATATTATTCCAATAGAATATTTCAATCCTCTAGAATTTCTGAAGTGCTTTGTTTTCTGCCTAGGTACTGGTTGGGTGGAAATATTTCCTTTTGTGTGTGTGTCTGTTAATTTCGCTTAGCTAGAAATAGCAAGATGATTCCAACAGTATTTCAAATTACTATTTAATAAGTTATTTTTAAAGTAATTAGACATGGGGGTAAGTGATATGATTAATTTGTAAAGAAGTTTTATTTTCTACAAATCTTATAAAAACACAAATTTGTAAAAGCAACCCGAAAATGTGTGCCCACCTTAAAAATATGCCTTTGTACAGCATGAGTAGATTTAGTCTGTTCACTGAAACAGTATTTTGACTAGAATTTTACATACTGCCCTCCAACACCATGCTTAAATGTTGTCTAATAGAGAATATAACAAAACATGTAGGTAAAAATCTATTTGATGATAATTTTATATTCTGTGAATGTATTTTAGAACCTTTGTAAGTCTTAACAAAAATAAACCTTTAATTTTGCATTACTTAACAAGTTTGATATTGGCAGAGAAGTGGAGATCTGTATGTCAATTCATTAATGCTTAATAAAACTTATTATTAATGAATTAATTGGCGACAGTCCAAGTACTGGTCATGTGAATTCCCCTATGAATGAGGCTAACTGCTAAAATAAAGGACTTTTTCACTGAATCTTGTTTTCCTCTGTGGTTCTTAAGGAGGGTCCTTTTGCATTATTCAATATTTGGGGCTTATTTATAATTCTCAGAGGAAATGTTGCACAAAACCACAAATATTTCAAATGTCACTGTTATCATTGAATTGAACTCATTCAGACTGCAAATGAAACCAGGAATGTTTTTGCCATTTAAAACTTCCAGAGAGAGAGAGAGAGAGAGTGAATAAAACAGTGAGTCTCCAAGGTTAAGCAGATGTGGTAAAAGCACATTCATTCGATGTTTATTTTGCTAATGAAACTGAAAATACTTAATATATCTTACAGCTTTCTTTTCCTTTTTTTTTTTTGTTAAGTCATTAGTAAGATATCATGTTTGAAAAGGAACACATGCTTCTTTAAGATCTGCAAGCTCAAGTATTCTTGACTTAGTGGAATATATATCTTTTTAAAATGCATGCATTTATGGAGGCTGGAGAAATACAGCTGATAGAATGCTTGTAGCACACGGACAACCCGGGTTCAATGCCCTGTACCCCATACTGTCCCCGGAGCCTGCCAAAAGCGATTCGTGAGAGCAGAGCCAGGAGTAAGCCCTGAGCCCCACCAAATGTGGCCTCAAAACAAAACAAGTAAAAAAGTAGATGCATTTGTCTGAATTATATTTCTTAATCATATTTTTGGAGATATTGCGCTTTTTCAAATTAACCAATTTTTTAAAATGTGTTTGCAAAGCTGAGTTCAAACTTTTATATACTAGAAACCATAGACAAGTTCCTTAGAACTGATTTCTAAGACTGAGGTCTCCTTAAGGGTACTTAAGTTACCCTCGACCTTTATACTGACCTTTAATTTATAAAATGAGACTCAGTTCTGCATCTTAACTTCTCACTTTCTTTGTGTGTATGTGGTGGTGGGGGAGGAGTAACTGAAACTAGTCACGAGAATTCATCCTACACCTCTTTGTATCTCTAATATGAAGAAAACATCCTTTGCAAGTAAAAACTATGGGTATAAGAGTGTGTGGTATTGGGCCGGAGCGATAGCACAATGGGTAGGGTGTTTGCCTTGCATGTGGCCAACCCGGGTTCGATCCCCGGCATCCCATATGGTCCCCCAAGCACTGCCAGGAGCAATTCCTGAGTGCAAAGCCAGGAGTAACCCCTGAGCATTGCTGGGTGTGACCCAAAAAGCAAAAAAAAAAAAAGAGTATGTGGTATTTAGTTGAAAAGATGATATAAAAGAAAAAATTAAATCTAGTTCCTTTAAAAATGGCATTGAATGTGGGTACATTCATATCCTATGTCTAAGGATGTATTATGTGTGGTGAATTTCATGCAGTCTTTACCAACTGATTTACAGAATTAGCAACCTGATTTCTCTCTTAATTGCCTTTTTGATTGTTTTGAGTTCATTCCCTTAAGTCCTTAAGGTTTATTCTTGACTGTGTGCTCAGGGACCATATGTGGTTACTGAGATTTTACCCAACTTGACTAGGTGCAAAGCAGGTGCCTTATTCCCTGTATATCTCTGGCCCTGACTTCTAGTACTCCTTCCTTTCTTTTTATTTTATCTTTATCTTAAGAGCTAATTATTGTGCAATTACCTCCTGATATAAGTATTATTTCAAATTCGTCAGTCAATCTTATAATTTGTTATTAATTTAGTATCTATTTAAATATGAATAATTAATATCACTTTCATAGTTAAAATATGATAAGAGGTCTCCTTACTTCCTGGCACAGGGGTTAGAGGCTTCTTTTCCCTTAAGAAAATTTATCACAGAAATCTCTAGAATATCTCCATGCACCGTATTTGAATTCAGATGATGATATATAATCAATCTAGGAAAGGAAATTATTCTAAAATTTTATGTTATAATTAGAAGTATATTCTGGTGAAGAAATTTCTAATTATTGAATTTGAAAAGTCATATCTCTGTTAGCAAATATTGTTTGTACTGTATTTTTTGAGAACATTGCTTCTTTTGATGAACAAATACACTCAGCACTGAACCTGTCTATCTGTAAGCAATCAGTGTTTACTTATTGAATTCAAGTTTAAAAGTAATTTGCTCATTCTTAGAACTAAAAGCTTTTATAATTTTTCTTTTGCCACTCTTAAAGAGCATACCAAGGACCAGAGAGATAGTACAAGTAGAGTGCTTACTCTACACCTATCGTATGGTTCCCTGATTCCATCAGGAGTGACCCCTGAAAGCAGATCCAGAAGTAAGACCTGAGCACTATGGGTATGACTCTAAAACTAACTCACCAAATAAATGGCATACTGAGTATTTCCACTGTGAAAAGAAAAAAAGTTCCTTCTAAACCTAGCAAAAACTTAATAATGGAGGAGTGTGAGAAAAGGAAAGATTGAGAAAGATAAACGAAACCAAAAAAGAGGAAGAGGAAGAATAGAGTAGAAGGAAGGAAATGAATATAGTCTGTATTCACAACTGGTTACATGTTGAGATAGAACCCCAAAGTATCAGCATTCAACTCACAATTCTGTTTTGTGTCTCTATCATTATGTCAGTTTATTTGTCTCTAGTTTAAAACACTTTATAGCATCAAAACCTAGAAATAAAAAGATTTTACTTCCTCCTACTGAATTGAGCTTAGTATATCTGCTTGTTTGGGATCATTTCTATGCATTTCACAAAGGTCTGTTCCACACTAGAAGAAACAAACATTTTTTTGGGGGGTGCACACCAGGTGATGCTCAGAGCTTTGAAAGATGGTGTTTTGAACCACTGGAGACTGTTTCATCAAAACTTGTTAGATCAAAATTTGCTTTTTCATTTCCTTTTTGACAAGTATCACTATTCAGAGTTTAATATTGGCCACCTTGCTCTATTAATTTTATTTCTAAACTGTCTCTCGAGCATTCTGCTTTTGTGCATTACCCAGGAGCGGTTTTATATACATATATACATATATATGTACAGATAGATAGTTAGATTAGATAGATAGATAGATAGATAGATAGATAGATAGATAGATAGATAGATAGATAGATATCTTCAGCACCTTCCATCAGGCTGCCACTAACAGGGTTAAATACTGTTGCAGTCTTTCCTAAGTTAATTAGTTTGATTTTAGATGTTCTCAAGAAACTTGAGAAATCATGAGTTTAATTTTCCTTCAAAGTCTTCAGTGGTTTTTATTTGTTTACACAAAGGCCTGAGATAACCAGTGGAGAATTTACTTTGTGCATGGCCAAATCTGGTTCCATCCCTGGCACCATATATGTTTCTCTGAGTCCTGCCATGAGTGATCCCTGAGCACAGAGACAGGAGTAAGTTCTGAGCATATCCAGCTATGACTCTCCAAACAGAAACATAACAGAGTTTGAACTATTTTAAGATTTTTTATCATCCAGCTAGGAGCTTTCCCAATTTCAACTTCTCCATCCCTTCTCACACATCAGAATTTTATACCAATGAGTTTCACATGGGCACTGGAAACTTTATATTGCTTTGTCTCTGTTCATGCTAATTACTTATCCTAGATGAAGATCCTCAGCTTTTACAGTTATGGAATCCCAAACAACTCAAGTATCATCCCAGTATGAATTTTAAAGTGCACTTGTTGCTGAAGATAATTTGTTCTCTCCTCTTTATTTTCCAATAGCAGTTGAAGTAAGTTAATGTATTGGATATGTAAAAAAAAATTATAGTTCATATAAGCTTTACTTAGGTATCACCTTGTTTTTAGAGAGTTGGTTAAGTATTTAATAAAACAAAAATAGAATTAAAAACAAAAATAAATGCGGGTCCACTCAGGAACCTGGAAATCCAGCAGCTGAGCTAATTTCCACAAAAATCTGTGCTCACTATATTTCTTGGCTCTGCTTTGCTCCATGTTGACCTCAATCTTCAGCAAATTCTATGTGATAGAAAAATGGCTTCAGTAGAATCAGATTTATAGGGCCTTTTAATGGCAATCTCACAGAAGTAGTCTTCCACGATGCTTATGTAAAGTGCTCCCCACACATTCAGAATGCTTCTTGGGCCCTCTGTGCACCTTCTTCATTGTCAGTGCTTACCTTTGCTATGGGTTTGGGTCACGTCCACTGTCCTATGGTGGTGGTGAGGTCAGTGATGAGCACATGCAGCAAGGTTCTGTGCAATTATCTCCAAGAAGAAAATGGTTTTTATTTACTACATTTTCCCTTGGACACTTTTATTTTGCCTTCTGTTACAGCTTCCTGTTTCCATTTTAAGCTTATAGAGGACGAGTGACAACACATGCAATAGAGATTAGCAGATTTAATAAATTTAGGCTGAGTGTCTTATCAGGTAGCTGACAATGAAATGGCACCCGGTAATACCATTTTTAATGAATTCATGTTCTTATGACTTTCTCGAAAATCTCATTCGTGACACTTGATATTTTTCAGTAATTAAGAAAGATTGGGGTTCACCAGAAAATAGGAGAGTATAATAATGTTTAACATACAAACAACTCATTTACAATATCAAATCCTGAATACTTTTTATTTATGATTTGGCTAATAAAAAACATCAAAATTTTAAAATAGTTTGCTTAGAAATTACTGCTAGGCTGGAGAGATAGTACAGTGGGTAGATCACATGCCTTGCACTTGGCTGACCCAAGTTTGATCACGGCAATCCATATGGCCCCCTGACCACAGAGCCAGCAGTAATCCCTGAGCCCTGAGCTAAGGGGAAGCCCTATCAGAGCACTGCTGGATGTAGCGTAAATACACCCCCCCACACACTGAAAAACTAAAAAGAAAGAAAAAAATCAATAAATATATTATTATTGCCTTTAGTAGAGGAAATGTTGATATAATTTATTACCACTAGGAAAAAGATAAAGCTTGAAACCTGCATTTTACATTTCTCACAGTTTGGCAGTCAGTTTCATTTTATACTCTTAGAAAGCATGAAGTCTTGCCAGAAAGAGTTTTAAAATCTTCAAAATGGAAAAATTAAAAGAGTAGTTCCTCATTTCTTTGCTCAATAACCTTAACTGCTCTAGAATGATGATACTGCTTTGCATTTTTTTCTCTAAATAATCTAAGTGCCTATTTAAAGTTTGTTATTGAATTTAGCACAAAGTTACCCATGTCATTTGATCAATATGGTAAGGAACTGTTTGTTCAATGCCATATTAGATAATTCTGCTTTGTATTATTTCCTTCAAAGGGCCTTAAAAGCAGTATGTACAAATGGGTTTCATCAAGTATGCGTCCTAGAGGTTATTTATTGTCATCTGAGACTAAATTCAGGCTAATTTGAAATCATTAAGGATTTCAAATGAGACTTAATATAACCTGCCATGTATAAGCTTTGGACTTCCTTGGATAAGTTACTTAGGTTCTCTGAATTTCTATTTACCCATGTGTAAATGGGCTAATATCTAACTTACAGAATTTTAAATACTAAAGATTATGTATTCCATATGGAATTTATGAAGTTTCATAAAAACTTAACATATTTGCTATTATCCCAATAGCATTTCTGTACTTTTAGTATACTTTTATTAGTTTCTATTGCTTTTATTGTTACTATTTATCATTTTGTGCTGCCAAAGATGGGACCGAGAGTTTAATTCATGTAAGATGTGTGTTATACCACTGAACTACACTCCCAGTCTCAAATGTTATTAATTAATTAATTAATTTATGTATCTATTTTTTTAGTGCCAGTGGTTGAACCTAGTGACCAACACTTGAAAGACATGCTTGGAGGCAAAGCCATATCTCCAGCCCTTGGTATTTGTAATTTTCAAGAGGAAACAAAACTGAAAATGACTGGGGAAGGACTGTTTTAGCAATTTTGTTATAGGAACATTTATTTAAAATGTAAAATGTCCCTGTGTCAAGGTGGGTATTTAAAAGGCAGAATAATTCCCTTACGTCATTACTGATGCCACGTTGTGCAGCATTAGACTTTGGTGCATGGAGGCTCGCTTCTCTTTTATTCTCCTGGCTTTTCACCTACCCTTCAAGTTTTTGCTTTTAGTATTTTCGAACAAAAAGCCCCTACTCCACAGAAAAAGCACAGGACCAGAAGGTCAGTCTCTATGTGTATGGTTTTCTTTTTTTATCTCCAACAAACCAGAAATGTCTAACTTCAATGGATATCAAATGTAATATTTTCCAGAAAATGTAAAGCAATTGTCCTCCACTTTCTCTTTTCTTGGTTTTTGGACTATACCTACTGGTGTTCAGGGCATACTCCCAGATCTGCACTCAGGAATCACTCTGGCGGACTCGAGGGACCATCTGGGGTGTCTAGGATTGAACCCAGGATGACTGCCTGTGTACTCTCACTTTGTCACTGTACTCCACTTTCTTAACTACAAAGAATATGAGATGCGGCAAGGCATCCAGGGAAATATAACTAGGCCTGCCAGGGTTCTGATGCAATCACGAATCATGCAGTTTCATCATGATTAGCATCATGGTGATATTAGATGGATGGAAACGTGCTTAAACATACAGTGCTGCCACTCCATTTGGAGCACAGCATCTCCTGTTCAAAACATGGCTGTTAGGTGGCAGCTGCCTCTATGTTTGGGAGCTTTTTATGTGGCAATCATTTCAAACCAAACATTCAAATGCTGCAAGATTGGTTAAGGGAATCAGTTAACTTTTTTACTCAGATTTACAACTTTGGTTTTGAATGAGCATATGTTCAGCTTAATTCTTGATTGGTAAAGGAATCTGTTGCTGTTGTTTTTTCACTGGTTTTAAGGTCCATTTATGGACCAGGAGAATGGAAATGATTTTGTCAGGTGTACTATTGACAATAGCTGTGGGGGGGAAGAAAGGCCACTAAACCTCTACCTGACAGTATTTAGCTTTCTGTTTTTAAAAAAAATTATTTTGCCTTGCTATCATGATTCACTAATTAAAAAAAACGTTTTCTTGCCACATATCCTTTGATCATTCCCTCTTTCCCTAATTAAATTTTGCTGAAACCTTTGAGAATTACTTGCATGCATCATGTCCCTATTCTCACAGTACCTTCAACTCACAGTGAATTGTGGAAGAAATTGTCTCTTACATAACCCCAGCAAGCTATTAAATTCAGAAAACTTAACACCAATACAATACTAAGATATATAGTTCATATTTTGTCAGTTCTGGGAATATTTTTAGAAGTCTTCATTCTCCACTGCTAAACTCAACCTAGGGATACATCTTTCATATAACGATCATGGCTCGTATATATTTTTAAAGAAAAAATAGTCTTTATATTATTTTATAAGAATTGAGACTTGTCTAAGTTAGGAATTTAGAATCAAAGATGGTGGCATTTATGTGTACCTGTGTTATTTTATTTAGGATAATATCCTCAGTTATTATGTCAAAAGCTGGCTTTAAAAAAATGCGTCTCTCCTCGAAAGTAATAGTGGGATGCAAGCATCAATCAGCACATCAGGGCCAGCCCCCTATGCTTACCGTGTACAAATAGCTGTTGATGAGTTTGCCATGCTTACTGAACTGGGTAAGTATCAAAGCTTTTCGTGGGCATTCCTATTTTCAGGCCCAATACAGAACGTTAACCTCAGAATATCAAATTGAATCAGAGGTTCTGAGAAGAGCCGCCTGCAAAGCAGTTAGAGTGACACTCTTCATTACACTATCTAGATTCGGGTTGCAGACAAGCATAGCTGGGACTTCTCTAACCTCTCACTTAAAGTCACAGGCACGCAGTCTCCCCAGTGAGCCACGGCCTTGCCACAAGGGGTCCGTGCCCCTGTTAGGATGAGAAATTTCCGATTCCCGGCAATCTGGGCCAGGAATTGTTAGGGAGAAACTCTCCTTGATGCCGTTTTTCCTCACGAGGCCCAAATAAACAGCCTCCGCAGGGCGACCAGCCACACAGTATGTCAGCACATATTACGTAGTCTGCGGCTGAGTGGATGTGTCAGCTGCCCATTAGACCACACTAAAATAGAATTGCCGGGAGCCTGAAGCATGAAGCATGATATTAGATAAAGTGATGAAATTTCACTCGATTAAAGAGCCAGGTCAAGGACAGTTACCTCAGGAAATTCCTTTTTCCCTCAAATTTTCTTGCAACTTTGATGAATTTATCATTTTCTTGCTTATTTTTCATTATCGTCTTGGGCTTTATGAACAATAAAATGTGCCCTCAGCAGGCACTGACATATTGGAGTGATCAGAATCATAGGTTATGTTGATTCAAAGAAAGGAAGAGGGGAAAAGACGGATTGACATTGCCGTAGGTCAAAAGCTCTTGGAAACGTTGGATTGATTTGTTTAGACAGTTGTTTGATTTCTCTCTTTTTCTTGAGCTCTTTCCCACCCCCACCCACCAGTAAAAGGATAAGAAAAAGAACAGAAAAGGGTAATTTAAAAAAAATTAGGCTAGTTGAAGGATGGGAACAAAAGCATATGGCTTAGAAGAATTTTTTATTTTTATTTATTTGATTTATAGGGATGGGAGGAAATGCTTCTTGCAAAGGGCTTCTTTTATCAAAAAAGACTTGCAGGCTGAAAGTAAATGACTGCATACCTGCTTTGCTTTTTAAACCTGGCTTGAAAAGCCACCGCTAGCCAGAAAAAAAGCTGTCTGGAATGTTTCCATGAGCAGGAAAGAAAATAGAATTTGGGTTCATTAGTACTTTGACTTGATTACATTTGCAATGATGTTTGAGTAGTGAGAGAAGTGAATACTAAGACACCTCCATTTCACATGTAAAGCTTAATGATTCTTCCATTCCCGCAACCCCTCCTGTCCAGTCGTGGAGAGAGGAGTTTCTTTAATCAAAGGGATATTTGGAATGTCTCAGAGGGTGCTAAAACTGAAAAGGGCAACTAATCAGATCCACTGAACACTTGTTCAGTTGGTTTGGTGTTATCTGATCCTGAGTTAGGGTTAGAAAATCCACAGTTCCAAACATATTGCTCTGTGGGGTTGAGAACATTTGGAGTTAAAAGCTTTCAGCATCACTGGCGGGTCGCTGAAATCTCTAAAATTCAATAAATGATTGAGTAGCCTCAGTTCAATGACTTTCCCATACCCATATTTTCCCTCTGGTGCTATAATTCAATCCCATGCATATTGGCTGCTTGAATTTTTAGGCTCCTTTATAAAATAGAGATAATATCAACATATTCTACCTCTCCTAGTTTATAAGACTATAATGAAGATGAAATAATCTATTAATAGTTGTAGTGACTTCCTTAGATATTTTAGTTAAATTCCAAATGGGGCTGCCAGTATGTTTTTATAACAGTATTAATTTTTAATATTTGACAACAAAGAATTTGTATGGCCAGGTGTACATTACTTATTAGGGATGTGAGTCTTAGATATACTTAACTTTTAATTCTTTTCAGCAAATTCTTTAAGCATCACATGAACATTTGCATAAAACAATCTTTGGAAATAGCAAATCTAAGGTGAGAGTTAAATGTTCAAGTAAGAAATACATTAAACCATAGACTGACAGAAAGGGCAAGGAATGCAGGTATGTAATGTTGGTGCCTCAGATTTTCAGACTTGATAGGAGAACAATGAGAGAGCATTTTTAAAATTACAGAAAACAAAAAGCCAGAGTTACTTGTGATATAGAAACATTATATCCACTTGTTATGAGATTTTATAATCTGGAAACTTTCTTGCCTTTTTTCTCTGGTGCCAATGGGATCTTGATTTTTGTTTTCAAAAGTATTGAAGTGATTTGAAAGATCAGGAGGCAATTGTGCTGACTTTTCTATTAATAGCACAGAAGTGATAACAGCTTTCTTCTCTGTTGGGAGAAGAAGAGACCGTTGAAAGTTGAGGAATTCTCAGTGCTGTATCATCAAGCATGTCACCAGAACAAAAGAATATCTGCTTACAATGAAATGATGAGTCTATTAACTTTTCTCTATATGAGAAGAGGGTTAGAGAAACACAAATCATTAGATAAAAGAGAGGACCACGATGTGGATAGAGTTTTAGGTTTGCCCTTTTGTATTCTCTGAGTTGGAGTGCGTTTGTTAAGCATTTTGTCACTGCGACACTTTGTGTTCCCAAAATTCCAAGGGTCAGCAACAGTAACAGCACTTTCTGTGTTTTCCACGACAACTTGCTTTGGGATTTTGGCTTCTTTAATTTATATCACCTAATTTTCATTGGATATAATTCTTTGTTCAGTTCTGCAATTCATAAAGACAACATTTAGTGTCGGTTGACAAAACAAGGCCAAGTTAAATTTTAAGATGCAGAAGGAAATATTTGATATATGTTTGCTTCCTCTCCATCAAAGTTACAGGTAACACCAGGCAAAAATTGTATTCTACTGATCAGCATTTTGCTTATTAGGAACATGATGTGTTTTATCATAAAAAGCAAAGGAAAAATACACTTTTAACTTTCCCTCGGCACTTGTGTTTATAAAACACAATGGCTAGCAGAATACACTTACCAAAAGTCCTTTTGTTCCCTCTGCTAAAATCAATAAATATTTATTAGAAGAAGAGTTTGGCTTCCAAAATAGGTGGAAAATATCATCAAAGCTGTCAGGGTAGTTCAAAATAGCTCCAAATCTTATTCAAAACTATGGGTGCTTTTATTTTTCATTCTTCCCCTACTGGTTCAGATGAGCTCAACTCTCAATTGTGGCAATATTGGGACGGGAAATTTCCTACAGAAGACAATGACAGAGTCAACAGTGAGACTCTGTAGACTCGAGCACAGTGGGTAGGGCATTGCCTTGCACTCGCCAACTTGGGTTCGATTCCTCTGTCCCTCTCCGGCAAGCTACCGAGAGTATCCCACCCTCACGGCAGAGCCTGGCAAGCTATCCATGGTGTATCCAATATGCCCAAAAAGAGTAACAACAAGTCTCATAATGGAGACATTACTGGTGCCTGCTTGAGCAAATTGAGAAACAATGGGACAACAGTACTACAGTGCTATAGACTGGTTACCCTGGTATAATCAGGTTCTCATACCTAACGGGAAAGATAGATTCCCCTGATAAATGCAGAACTTCTATTACACTATATTCCCAAGCACTACCAGATTGTGTCTTCCTGACCAGGTTGTTATAGCACTTTATTCTTCTTCATCAAGCTTATGTTTTTATTTAGCACACTTAACCAGAACCAGAAAATTGAAAGGGAGAAATGGTCTAGATATTTCATCTGATAAAATGAAGGGTACGACATTTCAAATCTGAGCACTGTCAGTTTATTTTTTCTTCATGAAGCCTTGGTGAAATAACTGACAAATGATATACTATGTGATGACTTATCTAACCAAGCCTGATTTTTCTACCTGAGTACACACAGCACTTAATATCTCAGTGATTTCTAATTAAATAACCAATTAATTGCTTTTAGTTATTCAAGTAGGAAAATCAGGTTATTTAAAAATCTTACTTTTTAGTAAGTTAATCAAGGAATTTATTTT
The DNA here is from genome assembly GCF_027595985.1 of Sorex araneus. Lineage (NCBI taxonomy): Eukaryota > Metazoa > Chordata > Mammalia > Eulipotyphla > Soricidae > Sorex > Sorex araneus. The sequence continues at coordinate 86,007,690 of NC_073302.1, read as the reverse complement.
TATTTAAAAAACCCTAACTGTCAAAGTGTTATTTTCTTAATTACACTAATATTTTAATTACTATTAATTAATTATCATTACTAATTATTGTTCTTTATTTTTTAGATTAAAAATAATTTGTGTCACACCCAGGAGTACTCAGGGATGACTACTGGCAGTCCTCAGAAAGAAGCTGAGTAGGGTTCTAGGGATTGATCCTGGGCTATCAATATTCAAAGCATGAAGAGTACACACTCCAGCTTACTGAGATTTCTCTTTGACCCTTAGTTGTGATTATTTTATTCTTTAACTGAGACAGGGTTTTCTTTCCATGTCTGTCATTTCCTCTACTGCACTGGTAAAAGGAAAAAATTACAGGTTTTTCAATTTTAAGGTTAATTCATTAATTATGTCACTTTGATCATTTCCTTTCCTAGCTACTATGCAGCATAGACTATCTGCTGGAATTTATTCCTATCTATCTCATAGTGTCAACAGTGACATCATATGCCAGAATCTTGCTTACAGCCAATCTTACACTTCTTAAGAGTTATTTGGGCCCTTCTGGATTGACAAGGGCACTCCTCTAATGCCACTAATTCCTTGGGTTAGACATGCCATGTTATTTTCTCCTTTTTTCCTCATGTAATAAGTGACTGGACAGAAAGAAAAATGAGTTAGGTGCCATAAATTTCAGGTTTTGAAAAAAATTATTTTAATGTAGACAAAAGCCACAACTGTTGATACAATTCTAAATTGTAATTTATTAGATAACAAAGCTCCACTACTAAAATCTAGTATTAAAACCCAATATTTAATAAGTATATCCAATATTAAAGTAATATAAAAACAAATTGATATTTTTATATGAAAATTATTATATTTGACCATGGGGTTGCTAGGTCTTTGTCTAAGAATTTGTTGAGCTGTTTGTTACTAGTTGAGCCATCTGTGTTATTGTTTTTGTTCATTGAGTTTAGTTGGCTTCTATCTTACTTTCCTGTCTAATTTTGTGTGCTCCCACTGAAATTTCTTCAGGATCTATGGCCTGGGCCAATCTGACCTGGTGGTGACTGTGGGAGGTGGGACTGGTTTCCAGGAAGCTGCCCACCCAGACTCGGAGAAGACCCCAGAATTCTCAGCATGGACATTGGGGTACATGAATTATTTGCAGATTGAAATCTACGTAGGGAATATTCCTGAAGTGGAGAAATTGAGCCATTGGGGTAGCGGTAACTGCAGTGATTGGGTGTGGGTGCAACTGCTGGGCTTCAGCAGGGCGGGTAGTCAGCCTGCCCATCTCCTAAGGCTGCCCCAGAATTTTCAGCTGCAGGGTTGGGTGTTTCCATGAATTTTAGCTGCTTGGCATGAATCTCCTGAGAGCTGAGAGTTCAGAGTTGGTAGAGGAGGGCTGGTGGGTATTCCAACATGATGGTAGCTGTGGGAGGTGGGCCATATAGATTTCAGTTTTAAATGGTCTATAGTCACATGAAGTACTACGAACTAGACTACATTTCAGGTGACTTCTGCGGGAACCTGCAAGTTTACTCCAGAGATCCTACAGTATTTGCATATCATCATGACAAAGTTGCAAAATGGGTAGTTAGTCTTAAAACCTATCATGAAGTGTGGAAACCAAAGATGAAGGAGTAGCAGAATTATTTTATTTAGTAAGGCTTAAATAAATTTTAAAAATATATGTAGGTAGTTCGGACTGCAAGCAATAAGGGAGAGAACAGGTAGTGGGGCTTCTACTACTGTTTGTAAAAAATGAATGGTGGGGTTAAGTGTTACTGAGAAGGGCTGAAGCGAAAACACAATGGGTAGGGCATTTGCCTTGCACACGGCTGACCTGGGTTCTATTCCTCTGTCCCTCTCAGAGAGCCCAGCAAGATATTGAGAGTGTCCCACCCACACAGCAGAGCCTGGCAAGCTACCCGTGGTGTATTCAATATGCCAAAAACAGTATCATCTCACAGTGGTGAAATTACTGGTACCTGCTCAAGCAAACTGATGAGCAATGGGATGATAGTGATATACACAGTGAACCATTGATCGAGACCTGAGGACAGCTTACTCTCCCAGGCAGAAATAACAGTCAGAGGGTGAGACCTAAGAATATGCCCGATGAGTTTAAAGAAAACTAATGGGGGTTGCAAGAGCTAGGCCAAAGGGTCTAATAGTACGAGAGGGGTTTAGCCTCCTCCATTAACCACTTTACATTCATACTTAGATTAATTTATATAGAAATACATAAATTATAAGAATAAGTTTCAATAACATGGAGCCTTAAACAGCAAGGGACAAAAGATGAGTACTCAGAGGTATTGGATACTTAGAGACATTTCACTAAGAAATTATTGACTATTAAGGGCAACAAGCGGTTGGAACAATAGCACAGCAGGTAGGGCATTTGCCTTGCATACGGCCGATCTGGGTTCGATTCTCAGCATCTCATAAGTTCCCCCGAGCACTGCCAGGAGTAATTCCTGAGAGCAGAGCCAGTGTGACCCAAAAAGCAAAAAAAAAAAAAAAAACAAAAAGGGCAGGAAGCTTTATTCCAGAAGAGATCTGTCAAGTGCAGAAATAGACCCTCGGGAACATGAGTGGGGGTGGGGAGGTGGGAGGTTGTACCAAATACCAGGTACCTAATGCTGTGATCCTATAATTATTAAACTGGAATAAGAGGCAAGAACCTGTAGAATATCAATAGGAGGTCTGAATCGCAGATGGATGGGGTGCCATCTTGGGGTGCTCTCTCAACCTTGGGACAAACAGTACCTGTGAATTTGTGAGTGAAATTGTATCTCATTCTCCCTTGTAGCAGATCCAGAGGGCAAAACCCCAGGAGAGACCCGGCAACACCAAGTAAATAATTGAATAAGCCAGGGCAGAGAGAGAAAATGATCAAGAGTTAATTCCTAGCTGACAAACAGAGCAGGAACCTGCCACTTCATATCTGATTCTTAGTTAGCAACTCACATCACTACAGACAGAAAGCACCTCGAGGACCTCACAAAATACAACCAGTCAGCAAAGGGGTCTTCCTGCTATTTCCATGCCCAGTCATGGCCAGTTAGACTTGGCTTCTTGTCAGGCTCTGGGTGTGCACTCTGTCACAAGCTGGGATGAAGACCCCAGCCTCCTCTTCACCAATCCCTCCAATTTTGTGTTACCTGCAGTCTACTGGCTAAAGCTGCTAGCAAACTTGAAACATGGTGCCACCATCTAGACCTGATCAGATCAAACTCCCAAAGGTACCCACGTCCCTCTGGAACACTAGACATGATGGAGAGATGAAGACACTCACCTAGATGGATGGACTGTGATAACAGTCAGGAAAGATTTTGCTTTTATTTTTTAGTTTTTGGATCTACACCTGGCAGTGCTCAGGGCATATGCCTGACTGCAGAAACTCCTGGTGTGGTTTGTGGGGATACATACACACAGACACACACAAACACACACAGACACACACACACACACACACGCACATAGTGCTGGAGATCAAAGATCAAACCCAGGTCTAACATGTGCAAGAAAAGGGCCTTACCAGTTGTACTATTGTTCTACCCTAAGAAAAAATGCATAATGCAACAGAGCTATACAAGCTACATCCCAATGTGTTAATAATATTGAGTAAAATGAGGAATCAATGGAAGAGAACTTCAACGCAAAAAGTATTAATGTGTAAAAAAAAAAAGACTAAACAAAAATTATAGAGCTAACTTAGAAAACCATAAAAAGTCTACCAAAAAACTTCCCCAAACAAAAATATAGAGTAAATTGGCAGGTTACATAATCAACATGCAGATATCCATGGTATTTCTATATGCAACAATGAAGTAAAAGGAAGAATTTTTAAAAAGCCCCATTTATTATTGCACCTAAAAAGTCAAATACTTTGGAATTATCTTTAAAAAGTGTGAACTTAGAGGCAGAAAGAAACCTTCAAATTTATAAACAGTTAACCATGACAGAAAGCTGGCTGCATGGAGTGGAGTGAGACTTTTCGACAAATAGTGTTGGGAAAACTGGATAGCCATATGCTAAATAATGGAACCTGAGCCACATGTACACCATTCACAAATATTGACTCAATGTGGATTAATGACCTTGAAATGAGACTAGACCCTTTGAAATATATTGAGAAAAACATAGGAAAACTCTGTAAGATGTAGATCTTAGGGATGTTTTCAATGACTTGATATAGAGAGAAAGAAAATAAAACAAAAACATCTATAACTACATCAAATTAAAAAGCTTTTTGCATGGGAAAGAAGCCCAGGATAAAATAAATATACCATGCTGGATCAGAGTACATATTCGTGCACACCACCTTAGCAACAACAACAAAAGAAATAATTCCATCAAAAAATGGGGAGAGGAGACAAACATACACTTCTCCCAAATGGGCATACAAAAACAATACATCATCACTTGCTATCATGGAAATTCACATCAAAACAATGAATTATAATCTCAATTCAATGTAGATGGATATACCCCAAATACTGAAAACAACTAGTGTTAGCAGATGTAACTTATTTGTATTTACTCCCAAATCCAAAAATAGATAAAAATTATATTTCCATACCTATGTTCACTGCAGCTTTCAATATGATAGTTAGGGTATTGAAATGATGTGTATGTAGAACAAAGTGTGGATGAATAGAGAAGTTACTACATATATACATGATGGAACACTATGCAGTTCTAAGAAAAGATGAATTCATTCAATTTGCTGCAACTTGGATGGAACTAGAGGGTATCATGCTAAGTGAAGGACCTGGGAGGGAGAAAAAACTGTAGTAGGTAATCTCATTCATTTGTGGGATATAGTGAGACAAAAAAGAGCAAAGAACAGTATCAAACTCTTAACCTGTACTACAATACTGACTGTCTAATGCAGGGGGCAGCAGTGGGAGGGAATAATAACAGAATTGAAGGTGACATAGGAGCAAGGGTGTGGGCATTGTGGTGGTGGTGGAATGCAATAACTTTGTATATCAATACCATATACTTTGGCATTACTATAGTCTTCTAACCAAAACTATAAAATAAATTTAAAGAGAGTCTTTGATATCATAAATATCAGGAGTTTCGCATGTCAATTTTATGTAAAGAACTCAAGGATCACCAATCATGGTTTTGTGGTCACAAAACCATGCCCCACTCAACAAACTATAGGTTGGTAATTCAAGTTTCACTTTTTCTCATCTTTAATTCTTGGAAGTGAAAAAGGGAAAAAAAGAGCTTGCTTTTCAGATCTTAAAAATAGTTAAATTTGTATCTGTATCCATTTGACCCTAAAAATTTTATGAGATCCATAATAGAGCTCAAGTATATTCATAGCCATAATTTCTAGCGAAGAAAACAAACACTTCTTTACACTCTGGGCTCTCTTCATTTTTCCTGGCATGTTCACAATTGAGAAGGCGTTTGCATTGTATATTGGTGAAGTGAAGCTCTTAAAACATCAGCATGTGTGGTGGCTTGTGCACAGGTTTCTGGGTGTGATGAGTGTGTCTTGGATGTAATAAAGCTTTCTGGGGATGCATCCCTGGGATGCAGAAACAGAGACTATCTAAAAGCAATTGTTTTGAATGATAAATAGTTCCTTATTTTGTTTTGGTTTGGGGCCATGCCTGATGATGCTCAGGGCTTACTTTGGGCTCTATGCTCAGGGTTCACTCCTGGTGAGGTTCAGGGGTCGATCTGGGTGCTGGGGATTGAATGCAGGTGGGCACGTGCAAGGTAAGAGCCTTACCCACTGTACTGTTGTTCCAGCTCTGGATGGCAAATACTTTAAGAATATATAAGTAGTGAAAATCCCTTCAAGTCTGGCAAATATTTCAAGGTGTGCAGTTTGTATCCACCCAGTTTTTGCACAGTAAGTTACTAATTTGTGTGAAGATGTTTTAAAGTATTTAGAATTCATTTTAATTCTCCAGGTCCTTAATAGCTCACTAATGTACTTAGAGGGACAAGCTCTATTAGAAATGCCCTCTCCCTTCACAGATAGCTTTGATGTGTGGCCAGGGAAAGGGCTGATGCAATAAATAAAAGCTTCCTGATGGATCGAAATTGATTCCAGAAGAATTTATAGATAAATAGATATTTTCAAGAAAATAGGCAATATACGAATATCTGAACAGCTACTGGCAATGTGGAGTAACTGCAGAGAAGTGGGAGAATGAGAAAAAAATGTTTATATAAGGTCTGTACTGGAAAAAAAATTAAATAGAAAAGCATGGCCCTCAACTATTAATAATCATTAAAAATGCATAGGTATAGTGATGTACAATATGTTATTGATAGTGTTTCTTTTTTAAAACGATAAAACATTTTATTTACTTTTATATATTTTCTATTTTTTTTCTCTTGCTTTTCGGGTCACACCCAGGGATGTTCAGGGGTTACTTCTGTCTCTGCACTCAGGAATTACCCCTTTCAGTGCTTGGGGGACCATATGGGATGCAGGGGATCCAATGTAGGTTGGCTGCATGCAAGGCAAATGCCCTATCCGCTGTACTATTGCTCCGACCCCTATGTATTTTCTCAGATAGTTTGGAAGTTGACTTTAGATGAAAGCTTTTTAAATTTATTTTTACCTTTATTTTTCAAGTTAATTTTTATTGAAAGACCATGATTTACAAAGTATTTCATTATACGGTTGTTTCAAGCATTTAGTGTTCCAACATCCCCAGTGTGACCTTCCCTCCATCAATATCCCAGTATTGATAATGTTTCATGCATCAGTGTTGTTGCAACAACTCTCCACCAAAACATTCCCCCAACTCAATACCCACCTCATCCCTCATCATGGTAAACTTAGTTCTATAGACCAATTTTCAAATTATGTTGCCTTTGACTATTTGTTATTTCCTTACTATATTTCTTTATATCTCACAGATGAAAGAAAATATTCTGTATCTGTCCCTCACCTTTTAACTTCACTCAGCATGATACTCTCCAGACCTATCCACATAGAAAGTCATAAAATTTCATGAACAATCACTTTTTAAACCACGAGTATGGAGAACTTTCTTTTAAAGTTGAATGTCAATTCTTGTCCACTTCCTTAAAAACAAACAAATAAACCTATTGATTTTTACCACAACTAAACATTTCTTTTCTGGGTATTTTCAATAATTTATAAATTTTTGGGTGTGTATTCATAGAAATTTTTATTTATAGAATATAATTATAAATGTTTTTATTTAATTTTGTTTTGATATATTGATTTTGAATCTGAGTATTTACTGTAATGATCTTTTCACAGTTCAGTGTTATGGATATAGTTGTGGTAGCATTTATATAGCCCATCACGTAGTCATTTAAATGGCTTCCATCCAGATCTACTGCAATAAAAGAGTAGTGAACAGCCTTATGTCCATATTTTTGTGTACTAAGGCAAGTTTATGAGTTAAATTTCTGTGTGAATTCTGGAACAAATATGCATGTATATATTTAGCTTGATAATGACATACTTTATATTAGGTTCAGAATGCTCTTATGAACTAGTTAGTAAAAGATAAATAAGAAAATATAAACTCAGGAAAAGAGAAGTTATATGAAAGTAAAAGAAATACAATTGATTAATAGGTACAGTGGGAAGATTATCTCACTCATAAATATATTATTAAAAATTATAGCATAGTATTTCATTTACAAATCACAAATATTTATATCTGATTCCACACACCTTTGATGAGAATGGGAAATTTGACACTGGCATTGCAGCTTTAATGGTGTAAACAATTGCCATTTGTTTTGAAAGACACTCAGTGAGGCTGGAGTTATAGTACAGTGGATGGGGCACTTCCCTTTCACACAGCCAACTCAGATTCAATCCCTGGTACCCCATATGTTCACACAAGTCCTACCAGGAGTAAACCCTGAGCATTGCAGATGTGGCTGAAAACAAAACAAAAACCACTTAATTTCAAGTTGATAAAAAAGAGCATTTTAGAATACGTACAGTAAAATGAAAATTCAATTATTTTATTCAGGTTTATTATAGCCCATATGGAAGGAAACTAGAATGAGTATTTCAACAAAGCTCTTTATATGATGGTATAGATATGTAAGTCTGGTTTAGTTAGTATGGCTTACAAAAGGGCTTTGTTTCTGCATCTCCTCCTTTATTCTTAGATTTTTCCTCTAGAATGCTCAATTCTACCTCACTGTATAAAACAGCATCTTTCAACCTACATCCCTTAGTGTAAAAGACATAAAATTAAGATAGGACACAAGTTTTCTGGTTAAATATACATTAATTAGAACTAAGTAGGTTGGAGATTTTTTTCAGAAATTATGCCAGTGCAATTTAAAACATCAAGAGAGAAAAATAGATAGGAAATTTCTAGTTTTTTTCCCCCCATTAGAAAATGTGCTATAAGATTATGTTGTAAATTGACTGCAGAAATAGTACGGGGGTAAGGTGTGTGCCTTAGACCAGTCTCCCCTAGCACTGTCCCTGGTTCATTGAACACCACCAGGAATGATTGCTGAGCACAGAGTTAGGAGTAAACCCTGAACACCACTGCGTGTGGCCCAAAAGACAAAACAAACAAGAAAGAAAGAAACTTTAACAACAGTTGCCCCAGTGTTTTAACTTCCTAATGACCTAGCACTTGGCTCCCAGCTATAATCTGCTCACTTGATTAGAGGAAAATCTTTTTAGTCACTAATTATAGGTTTTTTTTTTTTCAGTTTGAAATGTGTCTGTTTACCTCATTATAGATTGATTTACTAGTTGAACAGAGAAAGCATTTTGTTTTATTCACTTAATTAGTGTTTATTATGCATCTACTATGTGCCTCTGGGAACACAGAACGAACCACAAAAGAGACCAGAAGTGGACACAACAAACACAGCCTCTGCTCAAACATAGTTTCTCCTCTGGTGGGGGACGGTAATAATTAGCAACATACCATCATATGTACAATATATAGCAGGAGGTATCAGGTGCTGTGATAAACAAAGCAGGTGAAGTTGAAGCAGAAAGGTGTGTGTGTGTGTGTGTGTGTGTGTGTGTGTGTGTGTGTGTGTGTGCGCGCTCACGCGCGCACGTTCTGATGGGCAGTGCTGGCAATGAGTTCCCTGAAAGTAATAAAACCAGAATAGGATTTAAAGAAGTACTCTGTCACTCTCCTAAAGTCGCAAAATTATGGCTGGACCCACTTAATGGATACAGGAACTGTGTCTGATAAGACTAACTGGCACTAACCCTGGCCCACAGAAACCTGGATCCCCTTTATTTCTGGAGGTTTGCTTTTGGGGCCACATCCAGTGGCACTCAGGGCCTACTTCTGTCTCTGTTCTCAGGAATCACTCCTGGCAGTGTTTGAGGGATCAATTGGGGTGCCATGGATTGATCCTGGGTTGACTGCATGCAAGACAAATACCCTCCATTCTGTACTATTGCTCAGGCCCCAAGCTTGCCTCATTTTTTTAGGAGAGAAGCTCCAGAGAAAAATGAAGGGGTGTGATAAAAGATATGAAGGTGGATTATCAAAAATTTCAAACTATTCTGCCTGAAAATGCCACTGCAAATGGACTTGTCTCCATAAAAAACAAACAAAGAAACAGAAACACATATGGAGGAGGTTTGGGAGAAAATGCATAAAAGTAACTCTGCAAAAGGCAAGTGGAATTCTATCTCACTCTGGTAGGTGGCCTACATCTAGGCCTGAGATGATAGACACTCGGCTCTTTCCTGGAGTCTCTTGCCTTCTCTCTTGAACATCTTTCTTTTCTTTCTTTCTTTCTTTCTTTCTTTCTTTCTTTCTTTCTTTCTTTCTTTCTTTCTTTCTTTCTTTCTTTCTTTCTTTCTTTCTTTCTTTCTTTCTTTCTTTCTTTCTTTCTTTCTTTCTTTCTTTCTTTCTTTCTTTCTTTCTTTCTTTCTTTCTTTCTTTCTGTCTCTCTCTCTTTCTTTCTTTCTCTCTCTCTTTCTTTCTTTCTTTCTTTCTTTCTTTCTTTCTTTCTTTCTTTCTTTCTTTCTTTCTTTCTTTCTTTCTTTCTTTCTTTCTTTCTTTCTTTCTTTCTTTCTCTCTCTCTTTCTTTCTTTCTTTTCTTCCTCTTTCTTTCTTTCTTTCTTTCTTTCTTTCTTTCTTTCTTTCTTTCTTTCTTTCTTTCTTTCTTTCTTTCTTTCTTTCTTTCTTTCTTTCTTTCTTTCTTTCTCTCTCTCTTTCTTTCTTTCTTTCTCTCTTTCTTTTCTTCCTCTTCCTTCCTTCCTTTCTTTCTTTCTTTCTTTCTTTCTTTCTTTCTTTCTTTCTTTCTTTCTTTCTTTCTTTCTTTCTTTCTTTCTTTCGTTCTTTCTTTCTTTCTTTCTTCCTTTCTTTCTTTCTCTCTCTCTCTTTTTCTTTCTTCCTTTCTTTCTTTCTTTCTTTCTTTCTTTCTTTCTTTCTTTCTTTCTTTCTTTCTTTCTTTCTTTCTTTCTTTCTTTCTTTCTTTCTTTCTTTCTTTCTTTCTTTCTTTCTTTCTTTCTCTCTCTTTCTATCTTTCTTTCTTTCTCTCTCTTTCTATCTTTCTTTCGTTCCCTCTTTCCCTCTTTCCTTCTCTCTCTCTCTCTCTCTCTCTCTCTCCTCCCTTGTTAACTCTAACAAATCAGTTTTACTTCACGGTTTGCCTCCTAATGGAAGGTGGTATTCCCAGAAAGTCTGAGTAAAATTCAACACTGACTTCTTTTTCTGTAAAAGAGCAATTTCTTGCTGTGTTCCATGGCTGAGTCTCATGATTCCCTGAGAAATGGGGTGGCAGAGATCATTTCCCATGCCAGGAAGTGGAACCCAGGTGTGGCTTGAAAACCACTTCTTTGGGTTACTGAGGGGGATAAAGGATAAAGGAGGAAACCATCCATTTCTAGGCTACCATATCTCTCCTCCCCACTACACAGGGGGCAGTTCCTACAACAAATTATGGTGAGTAACTACTGGAGGGTCTCTAGAAAGATCCCCCACAGTTGGTGAGACTACATTTAAGCTGAATGTTGATAACAGCTGGTCAAACCAAGAAGGGGTCTCCTAGAAAAAAAGCACAGCATAGCAAAGTGTCAGAGCAGGCAGAAATAGGAATGTTATGAAATGAATTGTGTACTCACCAAACTCACAGGCCCTAAGGGTGACTATATTTGGAGGCAGGACTTTTAAGGAGCAATTATGGTTAATGATGCAGGACTTCAGTCAAATTTGACTGGTGTTGAGGAAAAGGAAGAGACATCAGGCATGTGTGAGAACATAGCAGTGGTCATATGAGGACACCGAGAAGGACACTGGATCACCTTTCAGCTTAAGGGAAATCTTAAGAGAACTCAAATCTGCAAACACTGGGACCTTGGGGTTGCAAATTTCAGAACTGGGATAAAATAAATGTCTGCTGTTTAATTCCCCTAGTCTGTGGTATTTGTACTAGCAAGCTTGAATTAATTTAAACAACTAGTGACCAGAAAGACACTGAGTTTGTGATGTAGACAGAGACCAAGGGCTTCTAAGGCTAGTTTTATAAAGGGTATGATGAATTTACTCTTAAGATTTGGGGAAGGAATAGGACCATCAATGGCATAGTAGAGTCTCAACTATGATTTGATCTTAGGAGAATGGAATACAATGGACACAAAGGAAGAGAGAAGGACAGGATTTTAAGGACATTCAGAAGAGACAACAGATGATGTTATAATGTATGGATGAAGAGGAGTGAGGAAATTTAGGGTACGGTTTTATGTAAGTATGACAACACTACAAAGTCCAGCCCTCCAACCTACTAGTGGTAAGAGTCATCCATAATGAAGATACATGTGCTAAATGCAGAATTCATTGTTGAGAATTTAAAGTTGATTATAACACCAATAAAACTGATCCTAGAAATTGCATCCACTAGTGCAATGAGACTGAATGAGTATCTCAAGACCAATGATAAAAGTATGGTCAGCCAAGGCTAAGACTTTGCCTACAGGGAAAGCCAAAAGAATGTCTAAGCAAACCTACTTCATCTGTGTAGTTTAACTTGTACCCCAGAACATATAGACAGGTCATGAAAGGACTGAGTAGAACATTAAGTTGAATTCTTGCCTTACACTATATTCCCACATTCTAGCTAGAACAATTTCACACCAAGGATAATGGAAACACAGCATTCATTGTTCACATATGAACAACAAATTACTTCTGTCGCTATTAACATCCTGGGGAAAAATACTAAGGTGAAAGAAAATGGAAATGACTTTTCCCATATAACCAAAGACATGTAATTTTAAAATATCTCTTCCCTATTCAATTCTGATTCTACCAAAGCTCCTACCAAGCTTTTGTGATTATTGTCATTGTCCGGGGATTGTGGCAGTGACTGCACCCTTCAAACAGTGGCTTCATAGAGTTCCACGGAGCTAGTGTATTCCATAGTTCTCAATAAGTCACATTGTCAACCTGATTCATAAGACGATTTATCAGTACACTGAACCCACTTTAACAGCATTCATATGTGATCCCCAGTGAAGCATTCCAGAAATAGAAGTAACATTTCCATCTTACTTGAGCCAGCAACAGATCAAGCTGAGACTTGGTGAAGGAAGCAGCACAGAGACAAGAAAGTATGAAGGAAAAAACTTATCTGGTGTTCAGATTTTCCAGGATGCCAGTTATTCTACTACCAACTGTCTAGAATATACAACATGTTCACTTAAATTCAATTGGAAAAAAATTCCTTGATGGCTGCAATATACTGCCATACGCTCACCCTACACAACTCCAAAGTTTCCTCTCGGGAGTGCTACTGTTGGAACTTCCTCCTCCAGAACTCTGAGAAGCTAAGACCTCTGCCACATGCTTGATTTCCCAAGCTTTCAGGTACAGTGGACTCCTTTAGCTATTAAATGTCCCCTAACTTCTGCCTGGTTCCTAACCAACAATGACCCCAACATATTTGCTGGTGTCTGAAAGTTTTTTTCTTCACTTTCTTTTTAATAAATTGAGCTGCATAAGGGGAATTCTTAAATTCCTTGCTAACTACTACTTTCTGGTATATAAAGACTGTTAGTGTGGGAAAATGGAAAAAAAATAAACACATGCTCTTCAGTCTTACGTATACAAAGTCTCTTAAAATGGCTGGAGATTTAGCACAGGAGTTGAGTATCTTTTTGGTATGCAACTGACCCCAACTTATTCCCTGGTACAACATGGTCCTCCAAGCACCACTAGGAGTGACCTTAGGACACTGATCCAGGAGTAATTTCCAAGCACTGCTATGTATGACTCCAAACATCCCCTTTCAAATCTCAAGAGAAACCTTGCCTTTAGAGCTCCATACCACACTGTTCTTTTGAGAGTGCTTCCTTTGATCTACCAAGGTTTTGCCAGTGCTAAGATGTTGAGTTTGCCATGGGAGGAATATGGATAGCATGAACTCATAGAGAAGTAAAGAACCCAGAGAAGATGGTGCATCCCTGATGGTAAAAAAGAGGTTTCTGTCCCTGCTGCTGACCAGAACACACACAACAGTTTGAGTTTGCAAATGCAAAAATCAGTCACTTCATGGTTCTTCTGTGTGTACTCACCTGAGTATACCTTGGAGAGGAAAGAATGTGAGGATTGTTGTATTTCACCCAGGGGTCATTAAGCCCTTCTACAAGAGATCACTAACATGTTGTTAAAGGTTGAGCCTTGTGTGTGTGCATGTGTGTGTGTGTGTGCGTGCGCGCGTATCTGTAAAAAATGTGATTTTCTTCTAACATTGGTTGCCTCCTATTTCGAATCCTGTGAAATGTGGTGCAGTAATCCTGGAGTACGGATAGAGTATTTGGTTTGAAGTACCAAATACTTCAAACTGCAAGTTCCAGGAATAGATGCACTCGTGGGTGAGGCTCAGTGTGGAGAGTGGCCTTGAGTGTGGTGGCAGCTGAGTTGTGGAAGATTTTGGCTGCCGGGGCTGGGTCCCTTGGGGTGGGGAGGGTTCTCACCCGCCCCCCTCCGGGGCATCCCGAGTGAAACAGCATGGTGCAGGTCTGGTGGCATGGTTATGGAAAGCGTCACGTTGCTCCCTTCCGGGAGAGAAGGCTCTGGACGGATGTCATTCTTTGGCGCCCATTAGAGGTGGGTTATGGGCATCACTGCTGAATCACCGGAGACAGGGGGCTACAGGCAGCCCCCAACAACATTCTTCCTATATCTATTACTATGAGGATGATTCTTTGAACATGAATTTTGGTGGAGATTTAGATATTCAGATAATAGCACTTGACAATTCTGCTATCATCTGAATGTGAAATAGATGATTGGTCCTTATCCAAGAAGATTCAAAAACACAGATGATAACCTTGTTACCAAATGCGGATTCTAGGTGCCATGCAGGTATACAGGATTGGGCATGATATTTGAAATAGGGTGACTGCCTTTTTTTAAATTATCACAGAGCTACTCCACCTGAATATAAAATGTAACATCATGGTGTGAGTGTGTGTGCCCATTGCATTCATGTGTATATATACAAAGTGATATTTATTACAAGGGCTTATTGATGTTATTATGAAAAATACAGAATAATAAAATTCATGAACCAGGCCATTAGGAAGAATAGGCTGGATACTCTGAGGTCAAAGCAACAGATATGGCAGACTACATCTTGTTATTTTCCTTCTGAGTAATCTCAGTTCTGCTCTTCAGCCCTTTTATCTATTTGGGTTAGGCCCTCACAGATTATCAGAATAATGATAATTTAAGAGGAATTGATCATAGATTTTCATTTCATCTACAAATTATGTTCACATGCACAAGTAAATTAGCATTTGAATAACAATGTACTAGAGTCTAACTGACTTGACCTCTAAAGCTTATCATAAGGGATCATGAAGGGGATCCGAGTGGTAGTAGAGTGGGTAGGGTGCTTGTCTTGCATGTGGTCACCGTGAATTTGATCCCTGACATCCCAGATGCCCTGCCAGGAGTGATACTTGGATGCACAATCAGAAGGAAGACCTGAGAACTGGCCGGTGTGGCCCACAGAAGGAGGGAATGAGAAAGAGAAAAGAGAGAGGGAGAGAGAGAAAGAAAGAGGAAGAAAGAGAAAGAGATAGAGGAGAAAGAGGCAGAGAGAGAGAGAGGTAATGAAGAGAAATGAACACTGTGCTTAAGCATCTGGGTAAATATATAAGGGGAAGTATAGTAGGAAGACATATTTTAAGACAGCAAGGACTATATTGCCCAATAATTGGAAGGAACTGAGAGAGAAGAATAAGATGCTTTCAAAGGAAGAATCAAAACTCACTAGAAGCAAAATCATGTAAATTGTGTATTTATACAGAATTTGATATGGGGAAGTGTCTGTGAAAGTCTAATTGATGGATAATTTTGTAGCCCTGGCAATATGTCTAATCTTAAAAGAAAGCTTTTTGATTATTGGATATATATTTAGTAGTGATTTATGCAAATGGAAGAGAATATTTTAAAAATCTGTGTGTGGGAGAGACAGTATAGGGATTAAGACTCTTCTCTCGCAGGTGGCCAATCTTGGTTTGATTGCTGGCACCACATATGGTCTCCTGAGCACTGCTAGAAGGTATCCTTGAGTGTAGAGTCAGAAGTAAGTTCTAAGCACTTCTGAATGTGGCACAAAAATAAACAAAAAATCCTAAAAAAGTCGAACTTATGTGAATAAGAGAAAATGAGAGGTGAAAAAGTGAAACTAATATTGAAGAGAAAAAAACCAAGGAGAGAACCGTCAGGGACCCTAATTTAAAATGGATTGAGAGTAATCGTGTGTATGACATAAAAATCTAATGAAGAGAAAGTTCATGCTTTTCTCAACCACACCCTACATGATGATATTTATTGATCATTTGTTCCTCTACCATTCTTCCACTAAAGATTTATTGAATGTCTGCTAAACACTATTCTGTGGATACAGAGATAAAGACGTCATGGTGAGTATGAAGCATTCTCAATATGGGCACTATCGACACTGGGAAAGATAATCCCGGTTGTGAGGAGCTATTTCCTATATCAAAGAAGTTTCAGCAGCTTCCAGCAGTTTCCCAGGATGCTATCAAGTGGATGCCAGTAGTAACACCCTCATCCATCCCTTTGATTTGTAACAATTCAAAGTGTCTCTAGGTATTGTCACATGACCCCTGAAGAGAGAGTAAAATCACCCTTGGTTGAGAAACCTCCTTCTCAAGCTTAATGGGAGATACATATAAATCACAATATGCTATAAAGTTTAATATTAGTCAAGATAGGCATTTGCAAATGACAGTATCCATTTAAGCAGGAAGGGGTAGTAGACAGTCTTAGATAGGGAGACAAAGTTGTTAATGGAATCCACAGGAGACTTCCAGGAAAAACACATCCAGGACCATTAGAAGCAGAAAAAAAAACACTCAAGTACATCTCTATATTACTCTGGTGAAAGAGTTTCACCATCACCACTTTCAGTACTGTCGTGCTACAGCCTGCATGCCAAGAGCCCCATAGCTGTTCCAGGAATACTTTTCACAATCCTGCTTTCTATTTGATACCTGCTGATCTACATATTTTCCTCAGGCATCTTTGCTAGCTAGAATTAATGTTATATGCCTGATTGTGTTCTAACTACTGTGGGAAAGAAGTGATGATTTTGAAGCAAGAAAATTATGCAACTTTGTTCAACTTTAAAATATCACATCACTTTCCCCCAATATTGTTTGCAATTGTGTTGAAATTAAATTTCATATCTATCTCTTCAAGTGTTTTGTATGAGTCTTTTATTTCTAATTGACATCTAGATATCTTTATTAGAATATCCCAGTCTATATCTCAAGTTGACATATTTTATTAGTCACTCCATTTTGCCAGTTTTATGGTCTAGATAACTTGGCAACAACTTTGTGTAACTCTTACCTTATGTCTGACTGACTGTCACATGCAGTTGATTTTACTAAGATAATACTCTCTGTCCTTACTTTAAGATTTGAATATTGTTCTCATTTTGTTTGAGTTTAGCCATTTATTCCCATCCAAACTTCTCTCCCTGGCTTTCTGAGTACAGAAATAAGGAATTAAAATTTATTAAAATTGTATGATGTGTTATGTGCTGTGACAGGGACTTTGAATAACTGATTTAATTTAGAGGCAACTAGATAGTGTGAGAAGAAAAACTATTAAATAGCATGACTCTAAAGGATATAAGAAACCCAAGAAAAATGAGATGAACTGGATTTTAGGAAAATTAAAGTCTTTGGTGTAGTAGATTACATTATCAAAAGAAAGTATCCAAAAAGGAGAAACTGCTGGTAAATCTTGTATCTAGTAAATGGAAGTTGGTAGAATATTTAAAGAATTCTTGAAAGTCAACCCAAAGAGAGAAAGCACAATTTAAAAATGGGAGGACTTAACTAGGCATGTCTTCTAAGAAAATATAGAAATAGCAGTACATGAGAAGATACACACCATCATTAGTCCTTGGGGAAATGTCAATGAAAACCCCAATAAGATGGCACTTCACATGCAACAGAATAGCTCAATAATAATTTTGTATATTAAAAGGTGTATTGCAAGTTCCCATAGGGAAGCGGGGCAATTGGAAGCTTTATATCTCACTGAATGAATGTAAAAGAGTAAAGCTATTCATAAAATCATTGAGCATTCTGGCCACAGAAACATTTATTGAGTACTAACTATGTGACGAGAATTGTGAACAGGTATGATTTAAATCTTTTCACAATCCAGAGAAGTTCTTTCTACTCATCCTTTCCCCAGACAAGTTCTGCTCAGACTCTCAAGATATTGTGGGGTATAAAGTAAAGCAAAAAAGCACAGCATTGTATATTTAAAGCACCTTTGCAGAAGTACAACACACAGTAGCATTCTAAAAATCTTAGAAGTCCTGCAACAAAAAATTTTAACTTTCATTAGCAGAGGTCTTCAGATAATTGAATCTTACTAACTACAATTGAATGACACACATTGTGAAGGACATTAAAATGTTATGGACTTTCCCATTGTCATAGTTTCCATAAGGAAAAAGGAATGGTCATTCTTTTCACTACCTATCTTATGAGTTTACTTGCATCTGATAGAATTAGTTTAAGAAAATTAGAATTAGTTATTACTTATTTAAAGTTATAAAGATAGTTAATTTGGGCTTATGTTTGTATATTCACACACTTTTTAAATAGAAAGGAGAGACACTTTCTAACTTTTTCCTGTCAATTGCATTATTATTGACTCTAAAGTTTAATATATAATCAGGTGAATGACTATCAAGTAAACATAAAAATGAAGTTGATTGATCTTTCCGATTCTTGTCATTGTTGGAAAATAAGGAAATGGCAACTTGTGCTTTTTAAAAAATTATTTATTTGGCAGTTGTTGCTTTGAATTTTACTTAAACAATATTTAAAATTCATACTATACATAAATGTCTGAGGTAAAAGAAGACCATATCAAAGCTTAGAATGAGCTATGTACTCAAAGTAGCTTCACTTAGCTAAAGAACCAAAATCAATGTTTGAGCCAAGATTTTCAAGCTCAATTTGGGAAAGTCTTTGAATTTTTATTCATAGTCATTTAGGTTTAACATCAAAATAGCAGGAGCATTTTATGGACTACATGAATAGAGTTACAATAAATCACTAATATGCCCTATTTAGAAGGTGTTTATTATATGTATGCAAATAAACATGGACTATCCAATGGAGAAATTTCTGTTCTCTGAATTTCACTGTATCACTGTCATCCCATTGCTCATTGATTTGCTTGAGCGGGCACCAGCAACATCTCCATTGTGAGACTTGTTGTTACTGTTTTTGGCATATCAAATACGCCATGGGGAACTTGCCAGGCTCTGCTGTGTGGGCGAGATACTCTCGGTAGCTTGCCAGGCTCTTCTAGAGGTGCAGAGGAATTGAATCCGGGTTGACCGGGTGCCAGGCAAATGCCCTACCCACTGTGCTATCGCTCCAGCACTTTCTGAATTTACTTATATAAAAATGACTAAGAGGTAAAATAGATTGTGGTGGGGACAAGATGACTGAATAAGGAGAATTTGTTCAGCACTGTTTCATGGCAAAGTCTACATCAAATATTATATTAAATACAGAGTCCTTCCTGAGTTCTGGCATAAAAGCATCCCTGAACGTAGCCATCCTCCCAGGAGAGAAACCCCACTGAGGACTCATAAGCAATCAGAGAACAAGGAAAGGGGGAGAATAGAGAGGCGCACAAGTGGCTTAGAGGAATGTGGCCCAGCATGCACCCTGAGAGGCCCAGAACAGACTTCAGTTCTAAGATACTGGGAAACATGGCAGTTTTGTACCTGTCATCCAGGTTCTCCAGAATCACAGATCTATGTGACATATACTGAACAGGAAATAGTGTGGCTAAGAATTTTGGATGCCTGGGTGTGAGCCAACACGGCACTGTTTCTGCAGCCGCTGGCTATCTGACTGGGAAGTGCCATTCCTAATGAACCACACCCATCTCAGGTCAATATGACAGGAAGCTGGAAGTTAAGTGACCCAAACTCAGCCAAGTCAGTAGATTCAGCTTTGCTCAGCCACCATGGTTGACTAGCGACGAGGCCATGATGGTCAAAGCATTTCAAGCTAGCAAGGTGCCCGTGTCTATTTATGCGAACACAGCAATGTGGATGGGAATTTGCCAGGAGCAATTATAGAACCCCTGATTGCAATCAGATCTTTTGAATATAAGTACTCAGGCACTGTGGGGTGTTTTGATTTAAAGCTTATTTCCTGAGGTCAAATGAATCTAACTCATAACTACACATGGTCATGCACATCTGAATTCCTTGATTACCACTAACCAGGTCCTTTGAAATTGGTTTAAATCTACTCCTGGATGCCATAACTAGTATAATAACAGTACAATAGATCTGTTAAAAGTTGACAAAGACCTATCACAGTGTAATGGTGACTGTGCAACCTTGATCATATTTCAGACATGCTTAGACATAGCAACCAGACATACTAGGACACGCATGAGTTAGATCATCTAGCAGTAGCAAAGGTCTACCCAGACTTGATGATGAGATCAATCCAAACAACCTCAGCTTCATACCACATATTGCCACTTGGGTCTAATGAACTACAACTGCAGCAAAGAACTGGCAAGCATAAACACTCCCAATGTTACAAATATCTATTCACTGAACAGCTGTTATTGGGTACACAATGCTGTACCAAGTCACTGCTTAGACTAGCAATACTTTGATTATGTATCTGTTGCCAGATACTAATAACTAAGAACACAGAATGGAAGTCCAAACATGCTAGACCTCAGTGCCTTGGCAGAGTACAGTGCATTGGGGTCCTCAAAACCCACTGGTAATCATGTAAATGCAAATGCAGTTACAACCACTGTCTTCATTTTGTGAGTTTGAGTGCCTGTTTATCTCTCAGGTTACCTTTTATAAGGACCCTCACCCTTAGTGCTCACATAGCTGCACACTGAAGAAATAGTGTAATTTACGCACATTGATGAAGGAGAGATAAACTGAGGCAAATCTCCAAATGCATGAAAACTTCCTAAACTCTACAGGGAAGACCTCCAATTGACACTCAATGAGGAAGTCAATGAAAGGGACCATAAATAAACTCAGAGAAATTATTTTAAAATGTATAAAAAACTTCAAACAGAAGAGCTGAGGAATTGAGCAAAAATTTCAATAGTAGGACCTGGCAGTAAAGTTGAAGATACAAAAAATAAAATCAGTGACCTTGAGAACAAGGTAAATGAAATTGTCAAAAAATGAAGAAGAAGAAAGATAACAGGTTTGCAAAAATAAAGAAATTGTAAAATATTTCAGGAAAACATTGAGGAACAAAATTTGCATCATAGTTTCCCAAAGAAGAGAAAATAGAGAAAGGGGGAAAATAGTTGAGGGAATAAGAAAGATAAGAATAACCATGTTGTTATGTCCCCAGACTGTGAACTAAGCTTTTGCCCCACGCTGGCTAAGGGGGGGAAATATCCTTCCTCGGTTTTTGGTTTTTCTTCCCTCTGGGAGGAATCGGTGCAGTGTCCGCCACATTATGGAACTTTTAAAGAGGTATGAACTTGGTGGCGCGGGAAAAAAATGTGTTTTGAACTTGAAACAGCGGGACACTTGGGCAGTCTTGGGCTGGGGCTGGTACCGGCGCTGGCTCGCGCTCCACCGGGATTCGAACCGGGTGGCCATGCGTTTGCACGGCCGCTTTGCTGCTGAACGACCAAGATCCAGAGCCAGCTAGATGACTTCTGAACCCAGCAAGTGCTCGCAGCCATGTCCCCAGACTGTGAACTAAGCTTTTGCTTTATGCTGCGCCAGGAAGGGAAATGATAAAATTTCCCACTTAAATCTCCATGTACTTAATTACTAAAACACAGAAATCCAAACCTTATATCTCTTCATTCTCATTAGTGGAGAACTAATTATCATATGTTTCCTTGTCAATAGGGCCGTATTTTGAGGGGATAAACTCCAAGAAGAATAGTGAGTTCTGTGTTGAAACCCCAACAACAATAGTGAGTTTTGGGTTGAAATATCAAATATAATCAAGGTAAAGAGAAAATGAAGTGAATTTTATCAGTTATGCAGGTGGGGTTGGGGGGTGGAGGGGTGGGAGGTGTAGTGGTTTTTTCTTTCTTTTGTTTTTTTTTTGTGGTTGTATATGGGCACTGGTGAAAGGATGGGTGTTTGAGCATTGTATAACTGAGACATAAGCCTGAGAACTTTGTGACTTTCCACATGGTGATTCAATAAAATAAATTATAAAAAAAGAATAACCATGTTACCTAAAAAGTTATAAATATTAAATTAAATTTCCATTCAATTTCTGATGAAATTCTTAAAAGACCTAGAACAAATTCTACTAAAATTTGTTTTGAACTCCCAAAAAGCTACATAAACTTCCAAAGAGCTAAATTAATTGTGAAAATTTAAAGTCACTTTCTGACTTTAAATTTTATTCTTGAGTTATAGTAATAAAAACTGTGTGTTGCTTAAAAATAGAAGACTCTCAAACAAAGGGAATAGAATTGAGGATCCCAGAAATACACCCTAAGATGTACATAAAATTAATCAATGACATGGGAGCTGGTGAATAAAATGAAGCAAAGGAAACATCTTCAAAAATGGTGTTTGGAAGACTGGATTTGTATTTGTAACTTGCATCATACACAAAAAGTTAATTCAATATAGATTAAAGACCTGGGGATTAGAATAAAGTCCATAAAATACATCAAGGAAATCACAGACAGCACTCTCCAGGACACACACCTTGGAGGTATCTTCAAATCTTCAATGATTGATTCCATTGTCAAAAAATGTACAACTGACACTACATAATATATTTTTACGTAGGAAACTCAGGCTTAAAAAGGGCACCCAGATGAGATTGGGTGTTGGGTGCTTTCAGGGTGGTATAAATTCTCAGTATTAATATTGAAAACCACAATGCCCAAAAGGAGAGAGAGAGAGAGACAGAGAGAGAGACAGAGAGAGAGAGAGAGAGAGAGAATCTGCCATAGAGGCAGGCAGAGAGTGGGGAGT
The DNA here is from genome assembly GCF_027595985.1 of Sorex araneus. Lineage (NCBI taxonomy): Eukaryota > Metazoa > Chordata > Mammalia > Eulipotyphla > Soricidae > Sorex > Sorex araneus. Next base: position 85,985,190 of record NC_073302.1, on the reverse strand, counting down.
CATGAGAGGGAACCTGGGGACACTGGTGCTGAGAAATGTACACTGGTAGAGAGATGGGTGTTGGGATACTGTATGACTTAAATCCAATTATGAACAGCTTTGTAAGGGTCTATTTTACAGTTATTCAATAAAAAAGTTAAAAAAAATAATTAATTAAATGAAGAGAAAAGGGCACTCATCAAATGGGAAAAATATTTGAACACCATACATCAATGTTGGCAATTCAGTGAAAAAAGCACCATTTTTTAGTGAAAAAAGTACCATTGTTTACTGTTGGTGGGAATACCATTCTTTTTAGTCTCTATGGAAAACAGTATCAAGCCTGTTGAAAAAGTTAAAAGTGGGCCATCCATATATGATCCAAAAATTCATTTGGTATCTATAGCAATAATACTAAGTGTGTACAACTATGTTCACTGGAATTACCTCAAATATGCAAGAAACCTAGAAACCCTATGATAGATGAATAAAGAAGCTGTAACAATTATATGTAGTAGAATACTGTGTAGTTGTAATAAAAGGTGAAATCTTATAGTTTTCTACAACTTGGAACTGGAGGGCATCATATTATGCAAAATAAGTCAGAGGGAAAAGGATAAATACTACATGTTTCACTCATCTGTGATATTTAAAGAAACAAAATAAGAGAACTGTATCAAAATATGACAAATCCTTGGTTTGTATTACACAACTCAAGTTACTTAGGAGTGTTAGGGAGGGTAACATAGGGAGAATAAAAGGGGTAGATTAGAAGATAATAACATAAGAACATTGGTGGAGGGTATGGCACTTTGGTGGTGGTGAGTTATACTATTTACATTAAGATCATAATACTATTGCAAACATGTTACCTTAACTATGACAATAAAAAATTAAATATAAATTGGAACATACACGTTGACAAGATAGATAAACACAATTCAATCAGCCACAAAGAGTTTCAGAAAAAATTGAAGAGAACATTAAGACAATTTGTAATGAAAATAGTGACAGACTTCTAAAAGCAAGAAAAAAGCAAATATCCCCACATAAAGATGCCATCAGAAGACTCACATCAGTTTTCTCAAATGAAACTCTGAAGAGATCATTCAGAGGGCAAGAGTTAATGCCCTCTGATCTAGCTCTGCAAGAAAAATTTTATAGTCTTCTATAAGAGACAATAAGTTTCATTTAAAATCAGCAAAATCATTTAAAACAATAAAGTCTTTAAAAAAATAAAGAGAAAGGAGAATAATTATGGGGTCTCCCAGAATTAACTTGAGATTTTTTTGGCTTTAGTTTAAAAGCTGAAATAATGTTAGGACTTTAGATGTACTAATATTATAACCTGGGAAACTCAATACAAAAATACTTCAAGGAAACTAATTAGAGGCAAGTGGAAGCTCATCATTACACAAAAGGTTGACATCAACTGCAAAAGAAGAAATAAGGCAAGGCTGAAGAAACCAGACAAACTGTGAAACACACCAAATCCTCACACACAAAAAATGGCAATAAACTCCCTTATATCAACAACTTCTCTAAATGTCAGTGGATTGAACTCCCCCAATTTGAAAGCATAGAGTGGCTAGATGGATCAGGAAACAAAACTAATCTGCTGCTTATACGAGGCACATTTGAACTTTCATTACAACAACAAAGAGTGAAAGACTGAAAAGCTAAAGCAGGGACAGCCTTACCTGTCTTAGAAAAAATTAGTGTTTGAATAACAATGACAACAAAAATTGGAAATAAAACACTGGATGGATACAATGTATTGATGAACCAATCAACAAAGGGAAAGGGCTTAACTCTCATCAACAAATATTCAGCAAATGAAAGGGCAACAATATTCATAAAGAAACTGCCAACAGATTTGAAGAGATACATTGATTGCAGCACAATAACAGTAGGAGACTTTAACAGTCCATTATCATTGTTGGATGGTCAATCAGACAGAAAATTAATGAAAAACAACAGCATTAAATGAAGAGTTGAAGGAGCAGAGATTACTAGGCATATACTGAGTTCTCTGACTCTCCAAAGCCTAGTACAAATAATTTTCAAAGAATATGAAACATTCTCTAAGAATATTACATACTGGGAGGCAAAAATAGGTTATAAAAATAGAAATATTTTTGTTTCTTTTCAGAACATATGCTATGTAAGTTTAAATTAACTGAAAAAAGATGGGAAAAACTCAAACATTTGGATACTAAACAGCATGCTATTGACAATCACTGAGTCAAGCAGTAAATCAAAGAACAGAAACCAGGAGAAGTAGTGGAACAGAGCAGACCAATTACTAATAAGGACATTGAAACAATGTTCAAAGTCTCTCCGAGATCGAAAGACTAGGTTCAGATATCGAATGAATTCCATCAAACTTTCAAAGAGAATCTATCACTTATTCTTCTCAATATCTTACAGAAAGTAGAAGAAACAGGGATTCTCTAACTGTTTTTATGAGACAATATCTTCATACCAAAAAGTGATGGAGAACATCCTTGCAAAAGTTTTCATGAAAAAAATAGACGCAAATATCCTCAACAATATTTTCGTGAAGCAAATTCGCAATATATTTAAATTATTACAGATAAGAATGGAGAGGTAGTAGATTAAGGCACTTGCCTTGCATGAAGAAAACCCTAGTCCAATTCTGAGAATTGCAGATGGTGCCTTGAGGATTGCCAGGAGTGATCCTTGAGTGCAGAGTCAGGAATAAGCAATGAATATTGCGGGATATGCCCCCTCAAATAAATTACACAAAAATAAAAAATAATCACAAGCAATATGCAAATATTCTAGGAATACAAGTATACTTTGATATATGTTAATTAATATAATGGCATAACAAAGGGAATATTAAAATAATAATTTTATCAATGATACACGGAAAGTTTTGATAATATTTAATAATGCCTATGACCGAAACTGCCAAAAATGAATATAGAAAACAGAAGCTCAATATAGTAAAGAACATATGCAATAACCCAAGCTAACTTCATACTGCACTGTAGCACTGCACTGTCCTCCCGTTGTTAATCGATTTGCTTGAGCAGGCACCAGTAATGTCTCCATTGTGAGACTTGTTACTGTTTCTGGCAAATTGAATATGCCATGAATAGCTTGCCATGCTCTGCTGTGTGGGCGAGAGACTCTTGGTAGCTTGCCGGGCTCTCCGAGAGAAACAGAGAAATAGAACCCAGGTTGGCCATGTGCAAAGCAAATGTCCTGTGCTATCGCTCCAGTCCATGCTATCCTTCCAGTCCAACTGGAGCAATAGCACAGTGGGTTGGGCATTTGCCTTGCACACGGCTGCCATGGGTTTGATTCCCAGCATCCCATATGGTGCCCTGAGCACCGCCAGAAGTGACCCCTGTGCATCACCGGGTGTGACTCCAAAAGCAAAAAAAACCATACTAAACAGCAAGAAAGTTTAATTTTTTTCTAGAGGATCAGAAACATGGCACAGAGGCTTACTTTCATCACTGTTGTTCAATTTAAGGTCTGTAGTAATTTCTAGCCTTAGAAATTAGACAAGAAAAATTGTTGGGGCTGGACTGAGCTATCAGGGCGAGCCCATGTAGACTATACCGTACTATGGACAGGAACATAGGGACCCATTAAAATGGGCTAAATTTCTCGTGTGCCCTGACTGGTTTGGATGAAGCTGAACATTTTCCCCCTTCAAACTGCCTTCAGAAAATAATTCCATTATCTTGTAAGGGGCAGTGTTCCTTTTCTCACAGAAGCCTGGCTGGTCTTTGACATGCAGATCTCAGGTGTTTTGCCAGGCCTGATCTTTGATATTGTAAATTGCAGGCTTTGGCCCAGCCTAGTCTTTGGGATGTAGATTTCAGGTGCTGACTGGTTTGTAATTGACATGTAGATTTCATGTGGCAGCCCAGCCTTGTCTTTGGGTTGTAAATCCAAGTGCTTCTAACTCAAGAAAAGTTTTGGTTTTGTGTCTTCTTTCTGGAGGTCAAGATTACTGGCCTGCAGATGCAAGGAAATAATGCATATTTTACTGCCTCAATGTTCTTCCCATAACCTCTTTTGATGCCTTTGGTGATGTCACTGTATTGCGCCCTTTAGAGGTACCATGATCAATAAAAGGAGATCACAAGGCTCTCTACCTTTGGTCAAGAGTCAGAGAGAACCTTGGTCCTCCATGAAATACATTTCTTCCAAGTTCCTTATCTCAGCGACTCTGACCGCACGAACGTTCATGCAACAAAAAATAAATAGACCTGGAAATTAGACAAGAAAATTGAATGAAAGGAATTCAAATTGTAAAGAAGTCAAGCTTTCAATATTAGAAAATGACATGATAATATACAAAATTGCAAAGATACTACCAATAATTAAAAAATAAATCAATACAATAAAGTACAGATACAAAATCCATTCATTAAAACCGGTTGCATTCCTATATGCAAAATAAGAAAACAGAAGAGAAAAAATTTTAAAAGCCAAGTATAATTATGGCACAAGCATCAAGCATCTAGGTATCAATTTAATTAAAAAGGTAAGATATGCATGTGTAGAAAACTGTCATTGATTATATATTGCAAAAAATTTAAATGAAAAATTAAAAACTAAGAAGTGGAAAAAGTCAGATTGTTCAGATTATTAGATTGCTATTCTTAAAAATGACTACCCTACCCAAAGCAATGCAGACTCAATGTAATCCCTGCAAAAATGACAAGAGCATTCTTCAAAAATATATAGCATATATTATTGCTACTAAAATTTGTATGAATGTAAATCTCTCAAAATAGTCACAGTAACTTTGAGAATTAATGGGAGGCATCACATTCCCTGACTTTAGGCTACTTAATAAATCTATAGTAATCAAACAAATACAACTCCTGTTTTTGTGTTCTCTGCTCTCGGGTCCTGTTGAGCCCAGAGTCCAAGATTGCAAAGTTCCACATTACCTGGGTTCCGTGGGACTTTGCTCATGTGTGAGGCTTGGCCTGAGCATGTAGAAAATGGTCTGGAGTGTGGCGGCGGTTGGGGAGTAGATGTAGGCTGCCAGGACAGGGTCCCTTGGGGCGGGAAGGATTCTCACAGGAGAATAAAAGGGGAGAAGACAATTGTGACAAAGGAGTTAGGTGTATAAAGTGGAAGAATAAAAGCCTATTCAACAAATGGTGGTGAAAATGTTTAGCCACATTAAAGAAAATGAATCCTAATCTCACACATTATAAAGTAGTTCAATATTGATTAAAGATCTTGATGTTAGAACCACAACCATGAAATATATGGAGGAAAACGTAGGCAGAACTTTTTATATTGATTTCAGAGAAATCTTTGATTTAACTCTATTAGCAATAAAAACAAAAGAAAAATTAAACAAATGATACTATATCAAGCAAAAGGTTTCTTACTATAAAGGAAACTATGGAAAATAAAATTATCCTATTGAATAGGATAAAATACATTCCTTGAATAAAGAAACATTTGAATAATGAAAATTCAATATTAAAAAATGAATATCTGATATCCAATATATATTCAACACTAAAAATAAAACTCAACAGCAAGAAAAAGAAAACAACTCCATGAAAAAATCAGGAGAGACTAAAAAGACATTTCCTTGAAGAATACACACAGATGGACCAAAAGCTTATATAAAAAAGTCTTTGTCCTCACTAATCACTGTACCACTTTATCACTGTCATCCCATTGTTCATCGATTTGCTCAAGCAGGCACCAGTAATGTCTCCATTTGTCCCAGCCCTGAGACTTTAGCAGCCTCTCCTTACTTGTTTTTCTCAACAATTGGAGGCTCGTTTCAGGGTCAGGGGAATGAGACCGATTATAGTTACTGTATTTGGCATATCAAATACGCCACAGGGAGCTTGCCAGGCTCTGCTGTGAGGGCGAGATACTCTCGGTAGCTTGCCAGGCTCTCTGAGAGGCATATATATTTATTTCCCTCTATGATGATGTGTCAGAATATGACCACTCATGCCCGAGGCTCAGCCAGAATGGTCGGCTGCCAGGGCTGGGTCCCTTGGGGTGGGGGAGGGCTGTCAACGGCTCCCCCTCTGGGGCGTCCTGAGTGAAAATGGCCTGGCCTGGCATGGAGTCTGGTGGCATGGTTATGGGGGCCTCATTTTGTGCTCCCTTCCCAGAGAAGCAGCCATGAGTTCTGGAGAGTGGCCGATGAGGAGATTATCTAGTGCCAGTAGAAAGTGGCTTATGGGTGTGAACCCTGGGTTGCCAGAGATGGGGAAAAGCAGGCAGAGGATCTCTGCTCTCAGGTCCTGTTGAGCCCAGAGTCCAAGATTGCAAAGTTCCACATTACCTGGGTTCCGTGGGACTTTGCTCATGTGTGAGGCTTGGCCTGAGCATGTAGAAAATGGCCTGGAGTGTGGCGGCAGTTGGGGAGTAGATGTAGGCTGCCAGGACAGGGTTCCTTGGGGCAGGGAGGATTCTCACCCACCCCCCTTTGGGGTGCCCTGAGTGAAAACAGCCTGGTGTGGACTCTGGTGTCATGGTTATTGTTATCCTCACTGATAATCAGTGAAATATTAACGAAAACAACAATGAACTATCATCTCATCCAGTGAGAAAGGCAACTCAAGAAGGCAGGAAATCAACAATGTGGGTGGTAAATGGGGACCGTTACTCACTGTTGATGGGTTCTACATTGACTTAGTGTCTGTGGAAAATAGTCTAAAGACCTTTCAATAGTTAAAATGAAATTACCATATGACACAGCAATGACAGTACTAAATAATTACCCTGATATCACACACAAACACACACACACACACACACACACACACACACAACCACCATGAATTCAAAAGGATATAAGAACACTATGCTTATTGCAGTAGTATTTATAATAGCCAAGATCTGGGATTCCAAATACTAATTGTAGATAATGGGTAAAAAATTAAGTCATTTGGACACAACTGTATACAACTCAGATATAAGTTTAAATCATGTCTTTTGCTACTTACTACTTGGATAAAGAGCTAGAGTGTTATGATAAGTGAAGTATCATAGTGACAAAGAGAAATGTCAGATGATCTCACTCATATATATAAATAAACAAGAGAATATAGACATATAGGCATATAAATAAACAAGAGAATATATGGTGTCCAATGAAAAGAAACTCTTAGGCTCTAATATCTGACACCTGAGGTTCTAGGTGGGGTGAGATGAGACATAAGAGAAGGGACAGAGATATAATGGAATACAAGTTTTTTGTATATTGGTGTGGGTGTTATGCAGTAACAGTCTATGCCCTAAGCTAAATTTCAACAGTATTACAAGTCACGTTTCCTCAATAATAATAAAAAATTGAAAAAGTAGTGCAATGTACTGGGCTCACTGTAATTTACTGAATCAGGATGTCTGGAGGGAATATCAGCAGTAGTCTGGTTTATCAAGGCTCTCAGATGATTCTATGCACATTAACATTTAAACATCATAGCAGAGAATTTCTTTATCATATGCCATACGGTTTCATACAAATGTTGCTTCTTCAGTTTAATTGGTCCTTTTTTATACTTCATCACTAAAATTCTGATTTTGAAGTATGAAGTAAAAATAAAATAACATTTTATTATACTTGTAATTTTCAAAATTAAATTGGCATGAATTTAGAACTTAAAACACAACTGTACAACTTTTCTATGTGGTATTATTCATTAAAGACAAAGAACGAGATTTTATTTTGTATCAGGGTCACACGTGGCAGTGCTCAGGATCTACTCCTGGCTCTGTGATTAGTGATCACTCCTGGCAGGCTCAGGGAACCATATCAGGTGCCAGGGAACAAATCTAGGTGGATGGCATGCAAGGTAAATGCCTCACTCTTTACATTATCTCTCTGGCTCCAAAACAGAGGAACTTTTAAACGTACTTGAAATTTTTAAAGTTTAACCTAAGAATTTTAGTGCATCAGGTATAGAAAGAAAACAGCTCTCTAAGAGATTACCATTCAGTAAAATTAATGTATAGATGAAGTAATAATTTTATAAGAGTTAAGTTGAATTTGTATTTTCATAGCTGGCAATGCAGATATTTAAGTTGAAATATGATGAAATGAAATCTTTTAAATACATTCTCATAAAATTACCAAATATATAGGTTCCATTTCTCTCTAAAAAGCTTTAAAGAGTAAGCACCTACAGTAAAAGTCTTGAGTTAATATATGACTGTATCACTGTCATCCCATTGTTTATTGATTTGCTCGAGCATGTGCCAGTAACGTCTTCATTTATACCTGTCCCGTGCTAGTATAGACCAGAGGCATCTGCACGCTTCAGGAACATGAAGAGCACATTTTTGTTATTGTTTTTGGCATATTAAATACATCACGGGTAGCTTGCCAGGCACTGCCCTGTAGGAAAAAAATAAAAAAAATAAATAAAGAGACCATGTGGCCATAAATGCAGCCGCGTGCTCCAGGAAAAAAATTGCATCGTTCTTTTCCAGAAACTTTGTTTTGTAGTCTCTGGATCTTGGCTGTTGATGAGATTACATGGTACTGGGGGGAGTTTGTGGGTGTGACTGCCAAGCTACTGGAAAACTGGGAATCTGGGTCGAGGAGGTCTAGTCCCTATATATTTAAGTTAATATACAATCTATTTAAAACAGAAATGCTGGTTTTACAAGATGCAAAAGAACTTGTAAAAACTTAAGAATTTTGAAAAACAGGGGCTGGAGTGATTTTACAGTGGGTAGGGTGTTTGCCTTGCAAGCTGCTGACCCGGGTTCGATTCCCAGCATCCCATATGGTCCCCCAAGCACTGCCAGGTGTAATTCCTGAGTGCATGAGCCAGGAGTAACCACTATGCATTACAGGGTGTGACCCCCCAAAATTTTTTAAAAAACATAATAAATTGATTTTTTGTATATCCAGTTTTTACTGTTAAATGGAAAGAACATTAATGTATTAGATAATTATTCACTGTAAAAGTATACTGAACAATAGCCACTGAAACTTCAAAAGTTGATTGCTTAAAATATTTTCTTACTCAATTACCCTGTGAAGTAATTCTTTTTTCATATAAACTTAATTTTGCTATGATATTTAAAAGGTCTTCATGAATAAAAAGGAAAAAAGGTCTTCATGTAGCTAATTAAATATGCTACTTGATAATAAATCCACACCTGTATCACTGCCATATTTAACTATGTTGTTATACCCCTACCCCATGCAACAATCCATGTAACCCAGAAACGTTCAAATTACATGACACGTTTGTTGCTCAGTTTCAGTGCACTGTTGGAAGTAAACATAATTAAGTGTCTTAAAAATACTGACCCAATTAATAAAGTTTCTGGCATTCAAGTAATGTCTGACAAACTTAATAACTACCAGAAAGTAATTTTTGGCTCAGTAAAATTATGCACTTGACAGTGTTCTAGCAGGTATAAAATCAAGTTCTTAGATTAACAATTTATGGCCATTTACAATCCCCATCAAGATCCCCGATGAGATTGGTTAAATAGTAGTGTTAATTGCCAATCTAAAAGCCATACTTACTGATTATAGTGAAGTTTAGGAAACTCATGAGAAAGAGTTTAGACTATTACAATCAATATTTATATAAGGAATGGATTGAAAATTTCATAATGAATCAGATATCTGAAAGTGAAATTGACAGAAAATCTTTGGATGTGAAGAAGGCAGGATGTATCAAAGTTTACTCAACTCAGAAATAATATTTAATTTTCAAAATAAAGAAAGCAATGTTATTTTGAATCTAGAACCAGAGTGTGATTCATATACTTCATATTCTTTTTTCCAAACGTGGTTTCTAAAAACAGGGCCTTCTATTAATTTCTTCTATGTTTCGGTGGGCTTGGTTACTTTAGTTCTACTAGAGCCTTATACACCTTGGGTGCTAACCCTCTGTCAGATGACTGGCAGAAAAATATTTTCTCTCCAGTCTTCTGTGGAGTGTTTTTTAATTTTTGTCATCATCTCCTTTGCAGTGTAGAAGTCTCTCAGCCAGAAGTAATCTCATTTCTTTATTTTTGTTTTTATTTGTTTGGCCAATAGCAGTGAATCATTAAATATTTGGTGTGTGTGTCTGTATGTGTATGTCTGGGGGGTGATATTACTTCATATAAACATCAATAACATTTGATCTATGTTTTTAATGAAATGTTATGGATAATTTTTATAGAGACTTCATTGAATCTGTATAATGTTTTGGGCAAGATTGTAATTTTGACAACATAAATTCTATCCATGGACAGGGGATGTGCTTCTATTTCTTCATGTCCTTTTTTATTTATCTTAGTATCATTTTGTAGTTTTATTTGTTAAGCTCTTTTGCTAAGCTGTTTCACCTCTTTTGTTAAGCTGATTCTCAGATACTTGATTTTCTGAGGCACTATTGTGAAAGGTATTTTAAAAAATTCCTCTCTACAATTTTATTATTTGCATGCAAAAATAATGATTTAGTCCACTGATTTTGTAGCCTGCCACTTAACTGTATAAGCCTATTGTTTCTAGGAGATTTTTAAAAAGTCCTTAAGGTTTTGTAAATAGAGTATCATGTGACCTGCAAATAATGAGAGTTTGACTTCTATTTTTCCAACCTGGATGACTTTACTATCTTTTTCTTGCCTAATTTCAGTGGCAATGAGTACCAACACTTTATTGCAAGTATAGTGGTAACAGTGGGAAACTTTGTCTTGTATCTGATCTTACAGGGAGGGCTTTTATACAAATGGTCACAAATTATATGAGAAAATTCTCTTCATCACTTTTCATCAGGGAAATGCAAATCAAAAGAACAATGAGATATCATCCCACTGAAACTGATTCACCTCACAAAGAACAAAAACCTGTTGGGGAACAGTTTTCCTCCAACGGTGCCCGGACCCGGTGCGTACCAGGTCCTGGCAGATGAGAGGCGAAAGATGATGGACACGCAAAGAAACAGGCTCCGGGAGCAGCTGATACTGTTCACTTTATTGCCAAATACACACATTTTATAGAGGGTCTCAGCTTACAAGAAAGTTCAATCACATGAAGTTCAGCATTATTGGCCTACCACTGCTCCTTCTCTGTTATGTCCCGATCCAATCCCCGTCAATGCTAGATGCAGCAGTTAGGATGACTTTCTAAGCGTAAGTAACAGTTTCTATGTCTAGGGCTCATGTGACTAGGAGGTCGAGTGAGGCTCAAGGCTGAACATCGGGTGTTGGCTGACACCCTGTTCTTGCCAGCTTTGCTCAGATACTCTCTCTGGTGAGGCTTTGCTTCTGGGCCTCTTTGCAAGGTTGGGTCTTATCTGCACCCAGTATCTGGCAACATGCTCCACATCTTCCCCTCTTAATCTAATTCAAAGGCTAATAGCATAAATAATAGAAAGATTGTAAAGGGTTAATCTCGTTTAAAGGTAATATTGGCCTCTCATTTCCCTTGCTAGTAATACATTTAAACTATCGTATTAAATTAACTTCTAGTCCTTTTGTTTGAACACAGCAAGAGATGTATTAAGCTTAAAGGTTGCTCCTCCTGGCCACATCTTGCTATCAAACTACAGTCCTCAGGCCAGATTAGTTCTTCCCAACTCTAGCAGGGCCCTTGTCTAGTCACTTCTCTTAGGGTCATACAGAATTTGTCCACAACCATGTTCTTAACTTATGATAAGTTTTGTGGCACTTGGCCTATCCTGTTTTGATGCCAGTATATCTTTCAGCTTGTCCTAGGTCCATCCAGTCCCTTCTTTGGGACCCTGCTTTTGGGTGCTAGGAAGTAGGGCAACTGAGGCTGAAATCAAGTGAATATGACAGATGTCCAGGAATAAATATTATTTGAAGTCTATTAATTCTCATGATATAATAGCATGGTATTAATTGTCTTCCTGTGTCCATACAAAAAGGACATTGCCCTAAAAATAAACTATGGAAAGGACATAGAGGAAAGAGAAAAGCAATATAAAATGAAAATGAAAAGGCAATATATGCACACCCATACATTACAGTTGGCAGTCATCACATGTAGAAGAATTGCTTGTTAGGGGATCATATTGCTCAACTGTAAATTGATGGAGGCAAATATCCAAGGCAGGACTGAGGCAATGGGCCAGGAGAAGAGGAGGTAGTTATTGAAGTGTTCCCTAAGATTATCGAGAATTTTAACCACATTCTAGATATAATACTCAGTTATCCAAGATTCATTAATAAAATTACAACATTGTTCATCAAAAACACACAACCCCCTCCTTTTTTTCCTTCTGTTGAAATTAAGTCCGTTAAGTCCATGGCTTCAACCAGGGAATAATCTGATGTTGCCACATTGCCAGGGATGATGCATAGAGCCAATCTCTCCCTGCAGCTGATAGCAAAGTCTAGGGCTGTCAGGAGTGTTTCGGCCAGAGCGCCAGAGAACAGTCCCACTGAGGCAGGTGGACCAGAGGCAGCCAAGAGGGGCAGGAGAAGTGTGTGCTTCTGGGGAGGAGCCAAGAGTTTTCCCCCAATGAAAACCAAAGAGTTTTGGCATGCCTATGAGGGAAACAGGGACCTTCATTCACTGCTCTTGGGGAAGTTGATTGGTCCCACTAACAATTTAAATTCAAGGATTCTTGAATCTACCTGGAAAGCAATATGTACCCATCTCAAAAAGACAGGAATTGAATTATCATATGGCCCAGAAATTCTACTTCTTGGCATTTATCCCAAGGGTTCCAAAACTCAATTCAGAAAAGATATTTGCATGCCTATGTTGATTATAGCATTTCTCACAATAGCTAAAGTCTGGAATAAAAACCATGTGCTCAAGAACAGATGAATGAAAGAGAAGCTATGGTATATGTAGACAATGGAATGCTAAGGGCTATAAGACAAAATCATGCAATTTGTGGCTATGTGGATGAACTTAGTCAGAGAAATGGATAAACACAGAATGATCTCTATCATGTACAGGATCTAAAGAAACATACTAGGGAAATAACAAATGTCCAAAGGAAACAGAAACTGAGAACTGTTCTTTAGTAGGAAGATTAGTAGTGATAGTGGGATGGGGGGAAGGGATGGTAGAAGTGATACAGAGATTTTTTTAATTGTATGTTTCTTACGGAAATAGATTAATACTAAACTGAAATACATTAATGTATGCTAAATTACTTTCAATAATTTAAATGATAATATTTGTATGACTTTTACTACAACTTGCTAAATTACTCTACACTGCACATCTCACACTAGATTCTGTAGGTTGTGAGGGCATTCAACCATACACATGTTATAAGAGATCCATGAGTTCTCTGAGAAATTTAAGAACTGATTTTATTTTCAAGAATTTGAAAACTTATATAAGCATCTTTGAATTATCTGGATAGCTCTTATGACTGAATACTTCCTCTAAACATGAAGGATATAATTTATGCTTATATATACAAGCCTCACGTGTGAAGGTACCCAGGTGTGTGTAATCCCATCAATGGCCAACATCCAGAGACTTAAAAGCAAGTTCCCAGAAACATGCGGCCACTTTGCAGCTGTGTGATGTCTTATAACCTACTTTTACCTCTGGGAGAAACTAGCAAGCTACTGAGAGCTTTGGGACAGCCTCCCAAGCTTCCCATGGTGTATCCATATGCCAAAGCCAGTAACCAACTGAATCTCATTCCCCTGACCCTGAAAGAGCCTCCAATGTGGCATCATTGGGAAGGCCAAGAAGAGAGAGGCTTCTAAAATCTCAGGGATAGGACGAATGTAGAGGTTACTGAGACCTCTAGAGCAATTCAATGATCAACGGGATTTCGTGATTCATGATCATGATATACAGTAATGTTGGTAAATAAATGCCCAGTACAAACACATTAAGTTGTTTTTTTTTTTTGCTTTTTGGGTCACACCTGGCAGTGCACAGGGGTCACTCCTGGCTCTGCACTCAGGAATTACCCCTGGCGCTACCTAGGGGACCATATGGGATGCTGGGAATCGAACTTGGGTCGGCCGCGTGCAAGGCAAACGCCCAACCTGCTGTGCTATCGCTCCAGCCCCCAAACACATTAAGTTTTAATCTGTTATTTAACATATTGAATTGCCATCAGGTGAGTAGCAATCATTTCAAGATAGTAATCATTGTCTTATGCACACCCTAGTACCCATTTTGAATACTATGAACTATAATATTTGTAACTATTAAAACATACAAAGTTTATCCTTTACAATAAAAAGGATATTTCATCAGAAAAGACCTTAATTTCTCACATTATTTAATGAATAAAGGCTCTTGAGTGTCATCATAAAAATGATAGGTTGTTGGAAAAATACTACTTTAATTATCTGGAGATAATGAAAAAGAGGTAAATTTGAAGGAAAGATATATTAGCTTAATGAAGTCCTAGTGATGCTATAGTATGTACTATTTTTTACCTCAAATAGAGAAAAACTTTGAGAACTAACTTACCACTGGAATATTATAGCCCGCTTACGTTAACAGTACATGCATTGTTTTTCTATCATGTTTTACAATTTGCAGTTTTGTTTCAAGGTAATGGTATCATTTGATTTCTCAAATTTTTTTGACCCAGTATGGGTTCTAAAGTATTTTATTTAATTTGCAGTAACTTTATATTCATAGTAGGTAATATCTCCTAAGAGTTTCTTCCTACTTTTATGAAGTTGTGTGTTTCAATAATATTAAGATCAGAATACTTTAAGTCCAAATAACAAGGTACATTATTTTTCTCTTATAAGAATCCCTTAGTTATTAAATAATGAGAAATATTGTTAAATAAACAGTAGTAACTGCAGTCAGGGCATAGTGTCAACTAAGATGCTTGAATAATTCTGATTTAGCTCATATAATTGTTTCAGGACTCAGATCTTAGTCTTTAGAGACAACGAAAAGTAATGTTTTAGGTAAATATCAGTTGTTTGAGTTCTCAGGCTGGCTTTTAATGTTTAGGAGTCAAGAAAATTAAATTTGGGGTTCATGACCATCAATGATCACAGATTCTTATAGCACTGAAATGGTTAAATTGTTAAGAAATGTTTGGAAGCAAGTACAATATGTCTGATGAAATCCATATCTATTTTCCAGGAAATAAGGACTCGTGTTTTTTTTTTACTTTAAACTTTCAAATAATATGTGATTGGATGTCATTGGTATAATATTTCTTGAAATTCAGTTAGCCATGGCCAGGGGTAAATGTACTTCCTAAGCTTTCAGTTCCCCAGATGATAGATGTAGCTATGAGACTAAGCTATTCAAAGTCACAGTTTGTCACAGCTCACATTTTTTTTTGAGGTTTAACATCACACTCATGCTCCTACCCTTATTTGTATCAACAACCTTTGAAATCATCTCAGTGGCAAAGATTCTCAAATTCCAGGAGTTTTAATTTTGTGGGGTATATTTCATTCAATTTATATAATCAAAAACCCAACCTTGAATTCTATAATCTGAAGATGATGGCGGGAAGTTTTCATTAATAACCGAAGAAACAGCTAAGATCAGAATGCTATTCACATGAAGAATAATTTAATAAAACTAGATAAAATTGGAATATAAATATATTTAAGCCACCACAAAACTTACAACATAGGCAGAATACTACAGGAAAATTCTCTGTAATATGGAACACTTTTTGTTTGTTTATTTTCAGACCACACAGAACTCAGGGTTCACTGGCTTTGTGCTCAGGAGTCACTCCTAAAAGTGCTCATGGGACCTTTTAAGATGCTAGAGTTAGGACCAGGATGGGCTGCATGTTAAGTAAATACTTACCCCTGTATTATCTCTCTGCTCCTCCAGGGTACACCAGTGAACATAATTTGGTGTGTGTTGCATTTTTTCATGGGAAATATGCCACATTTTGGCACAGAGGATAATATTAAGGATCTAACAAATGGAGACTTTCAAGACATCAAAAAGCCAGTAGTTTAGGACAATACCACAATGTGGGAGACATAAAATTCATATTCATGTCTGACTCTGAGACCATTATTTGAAAGCTCAAATCATAGAAAGAAGAGAGATTCTTCTAATTTCTAAATTAGAATTAGGCTCTTCTAAACTCACTGATAAAAAGAAGCACAGTTTCTAAAAGTTTTGTGGTACTGAGAGATAAACATTGAAATATAGCAACAACCAAACTAAGATAGAATGGGGAGTGCTTCAAAACAGAAGTTAATTAGAATTTTCTAGAGGACTTTTGTAATCAGAGCAAAAAATAAATCAACTAAAATTTAGAAAGGCTAGAAAGGCTAAAGTCTACCCTTAGGTCACTATGTTCTTATAAGATTGAGGTGATTTCTTCTTTTTTTAAAAAAATATTACTGTTTTTCACTTTTTTTGTTTGGCATATCAAATACACCACGGTTAGCTTGCCAGGCTCGGCCGTGTGGGTGAGGTACTCTCGGTAGCTTGCCGAGCTCTCCAAGAGGGATAGAGGAATAGAGGAATCGAACATGGGTCAGCCACTTGCAAGGCAAACACCCTACCCGCTGTGCTATCATTCCAGTCCCACTCATATATATATATATATATACATATATGTATATATATACATATATATATATATGAGAGGGGGGCAAGCTACCTGTGGTGTATTCGATATGCCAAAAACAGTAACAAGTCTCACAATGGACACATTACTGGTTTTGTTCGAGCAAATTGATGAGCAATGGGATGACAATGATACAGTGGTACAGTGAATTTTTTATTAGTGAATCACCATGAGGTACAGTTACAGACTTACAAACTTTCGTGCTTGCATTTCATTCATACAGTGGCCGAATGCCCAACCCTCCCTCCACCAGTGCCCATTTTCCACCACCAATGGTCCCAGCATCCCTCCCACCACCACCAACCTGTCCTCCCCGCACCCCACCCCGCCTCTGTGGCAGGGCATCCCCTTTTGCTCTCTCTCTCCTTTTGGGTGTTGTGGTTTGCAGTAGAGGTATTAAGTGGTCTATAGACCGAACTTGACGGCCACTTGATTTCTTCTTAAGAGTAGCAAAGATGGATCATCTATTAAACTATCCAAAATTATGAAAACTTTTCATTAATAATGTCTGAGATCTTATAAAAATTATTGGGCACTTTAAAAATTAAAAGTTGGAAATAATGTAGACATAACCACAAAATAATAGAGAATAATATTATAGAGTAACTGGTTAAATGTCAAGGAAATCCATATGCTCTTGGCAAGTTGGATCAGAAGCCTAGTACTTATTTTTGAAAATCACATTAAAATTTTTTTACACAATAAATTTTTAAAAATATAAATGAAACATCTAAATTTAGAACCTTGAGAGTTTACAAATAAAATAGAAACACTTTGAACCCCTAAAGGGCAAATAAATGTTGAAAACTGAATAAATACAATAAGCTATATAAATATAAAAAATCAATATAAGCAACAAAGGGAAATGAATTCATCTTGGCCTTTAGACACATGTCTGTCCTTCACCTGAATTGTCTTAGGTAATTCACCTTGAGGTTGCACAAGAGACTTCACACTCAGACCCTGTGTTCTAGACCCATGAGAACATCGTTCCTTAAACCTGGTTCTCCAGTTGTTTTCCATGTTACAAAATGCAACTTAGAAGAGGTGCGGTTGACAAGGTGGTAATATGGACATTGGGAATGGAAAGACCTATGTATTTCTTGAATTTTATTTGTTTGGCTTCTGAGTCACACCTGGTGATGCTTAAGGTTTACTCCTGACTCTTCACTCAGGAATCATTCCTGACAGTGCTCATGGAAACTAATGGGGATGCAGAAGATTGAACCTTGGAATGGCGGTGTGCAAGGCAAGCACCCTACCCACTGTACTGTCTCTCTGACCCTGGATTTCTGAAAATTTTGTATCACAATAGCAAACTCCATGAAGTTTAAGCTTTCTTTTAAATAGGAACAACTAAACATGTTTCACTTCCAGAGGCTGAAGTGACAGTACAGTGATTAAGGCACTTGACTAGCACATGGTGCAACTGGATTTGATCCATAGCACCCCATATGGTCCCCTGAACCCCACAAGGAGTGATCCCTAAACTCAGAGCTAGGAGTAAGCCTGAATTCAGTTGGATCTGACCCCAAAACAAAACAGAAAAAAACAAAAGTTCCTTTTCAGTGAGAAGGATAGACTGAGACACACCAGTTGCTCTGTTGTCTCCAAAAGTACTCCACTGCCTCCATCTGTGACAAGAAATTCGGACATGCAGAAGGATTGTATCTGGGGCCCAGCTACATGTGAGGTGCTGTCAGGGTGCATCCCAGCTCTGATGTGGGGCAGGCTCCGGACAAGCCTGGAGTGGGAATAATTTAATCTGCTCTGGGACTGAGATCCATGGAGTGTTACCCTGAAGAATATATATGAAACTTTAGACAGGCAAAGAGGCACTAGAGACAAAGACAATGGCTATCCAGATTCTCTGTGTGAACCAGGTTCTGATGCAAGAGAGCCTTCATTGCTGCTGTTTTGGTGTCTATAGGCAGACCGACTTGCTTTTGCTCAAGCTCTCCTTGGCCCTTTCTGGTTTCCAGTACTGGATGACCGCAGTGTTCCGTTTAGCAATAATGATTTCAGATGTGCCAGATTTCACCTTAGTCTGATAAGAACTTTGGCAATAATTTCCCTTCTTGTACGCTTGAAATATGTGAACTCCCTTTCTTAATGACAGAGATCTCCAGGGCTTCTGTAGCATCTCAAGAAGGAGGAAGGCTGGCGCAGTCTCCACATGATGCTTGCAAGGCCTCTCGCAGGTGAGATGTCACTGGTGAGTGGAGAGAGAGAAAGTCTTGGAAAAAAGAGCGGCAGAGAAGGGTTCGATCATGTACTTGGGAGATATCTGAGTCCGAGATTGTAGGGACAGAAGAATCCATGCATTTGTAGGTGAGCAGGAGGGCCCAGGATGGCCTCAGGAAGAGGATTTAAATGAAGATCAATGAATCTGAGTTCAAGCGGAAACTGTCCAAGATTGAACCAAGATGACGGGGCGCAGATGACTGCAGGGTGAGACCGTGATTCATGGCCAAGTGAGCTGAGAGATGAACATTCTGAGAGTGGGGTCATGGGTAGAAATGGGGTTAAAAAGCAAGTGAGATTAGCTTGAGTAATAGCACCAAGGGTCTGAGTATCCTTTGGGGCCAGAAAAAGAAATTCATTTTCTAGAAGTGAGATAATGATTTTTAAAAACTGAGATCCAGTGACAGGCACAACCTGTGGGCAGAAGAGGAGGACAGTGGGATTTTTGTATGAGGCCAGACCGGAAAGACAAAGATGGACTCTGGCTGGCTTCTTGGAGAACTCATTGAACCTGATGAGAGCCTCCAAGGGCTCCACAACACAGAAAGATCATCTCCTCTGATGATCCTGCCCGTAACCCTGCCCATATCTATTTTGGTGGAAAACTCACACAAGTTGACTTTTTTTTTCTTTTTGTCACACCCAGCAATGCACAGGGGTTACTCCTGGCTCTGCACTTAGGAATTACTCCTGGTGGTGCTCAGTGGACCATATGGGATGCTGGGAATCGAACCCGGGATGGCAGTATGCAAGGCAAATGCCCTACTCGCTGTGCTATCGCTCCAGCTCCAACAAATTGACCTTTAATAGGGAGCTTCCCCAGGTGGCTGTAGGAGACAGGGCACACTCGTAGTAACCAGGAACTCAGCAGGACACAGGGCATTCCCTCGTCCACATTCATTTTATTCTCTTGTTCTCTTATGACATTCTTAGGACATTCATTCAAATCTCTGGCCATCCCATGTCAATGGAAGAATGATCTCATATAATTGTAGCTGCTTTTCTGCCTGAGTTCTGAGTTGGGTGGAACAAAGACAGGGGCTTTGTACTAACTTTACCCCTAGAGAAGTTGGAGCAGACTAACACAATTCTTTGAGAATATGTTTTTGTCTGCTTTTTCTGGAACTAGGAACCAGGAAGCCACATCGGGAACTGGAGTTACCTTCTTCACGTCTATAACCCCAAATAGGAGAAGGGGGTAAAAGCAAGTCAGCAAGGCTGGAAAGTTCTCCTACCATTTAAAATTTTTTTAATCTTGTTTGTGGGTTTTGGAGGATCTTCCAAGCATGCTCAGGACTTCCTCATGGCTCTGTGCTCTGGAATTACTTCTAGCATTGCTTGGGGGAACCATAGTTGGTACTGGGATTCCAGCTGGGGTCAGCCACATGCAAGGGAAAGTTCTCTTTCTCTGTAGTCAACTTTCACTTGGTTGCTTTAATCCCTTATTGAGTTTTGCTTAGAGTTCTTTAATGTTAATTTTGATGGTTTTTCTTGATTTTTCTTTATATGGATTGATAGTCTCTTGGAATTGTTTCTTTGATCTTGTTTATAAGTTTCCTCAAAGTTTTACTAATTCTTGGGGAATTAGATCCAAGGAAACTCCTCAACTGAAGCTTTCACCATATATAATGCTCATTAGCGTATGTGGATATCAGCCAGCCCTATACAATTTTCCCCAAAAGATTTATTTGCATAGGGAAGCAGAAAGGAGCAAAAATAAAGTGATCTTCCTTAGAGATACTGTCAGAATAAATAATGAAATGCAAAAATATCATGGGCAAATATTTAAAATCCTGTCTGTTTTTGTGATTCTTATCTTTCAAAGTCCATTTGATTCTGTTAGACTTTTTACCCCCTTCATTGAATGAATTTCATTTTATTTATTTAAAATTTTTATTCTAGCCATTATGGTTTATAAAATCTCTAATGGTAACATTTCATACATAAAAAACACTCCAGCATCACACCACCAGAGTTTCTTCTCCCTCCACCAATGTCCCAGTGTTCACTGCAGCCACATTCCCTATCCCATTTCCCTTCCCCTGCTAAACTTCCTACTAAAGACCAGTTCTCAGTTTCTACTGCCTTTGGGTATTTGTTATTCCCTTACTATGTTTCTTTATGCCCAGCATGTATGACAGACCATTCTGTCCCATTTTTGATACACTTCACTTGCAGGATACTCTCCACATCCAGCCATGTAGCAGCAAATTGCATCCTTCCTCAAAATGGAGTCGTATTCCACTGCATATATGTACCATTTTTAAGACTTCAGTCATATGTTTTTGGACACTTGGATAGATTGCATATTTTGTCTACTGTGAATTGTGCTGCAATGAACATAGACTTGCAAATGTATTTTCTGAAGAGAATTTGGGTGCCTTTGTGTAAGAGGATGAAAAGTGAAATTGTGGGGTCAGAATGAAGCTAAATTCCTAGTTTCTTGAGATGTGTCCTTATTGTTTTCTGAAATGAATGGATCTGTTAACATTCTCACCAGCAGTGACTACTGTTGTTCTTTGTGATATGTGCGAATCTCAGTGGTATAAAATTATATCTCACTTGTTCTTATTTATATTTCCCTGATGATAAATGATGCAGAGCATTTTTCCAATATTTTTTGTTCATTCATATATCTTATTTGAGAAAATTTTTATTCATCTCTTTTCTCAATTTTTGGTAGCTTGCTTTTTAAAAAAACTTTTTCTTGTAAGGATTTTCAGTTCTTTATAGATCTTGGATATCAATCCTTTATCAAATGAGTTGTAAGAAAATATTTCCTACCAGATTTTGGAGCTATCTTTTTATTCTGGTTATCATTTCTTTTGCAGTGTAGAAGCCTCTATGATTGATGTAATCCTGCTTGTTTTATTTTCTTCCATTTGCTTGGTCAATAACATTTTTTATTCTTTTTAGGTCACACCCAGCAATGGTCAGGGGTTACTCCTGGCTCTGCACTCAGATATTACTCCTGACAGTGCTCAGGGAACCAGATGGGATGCTGGGAATCAAACCTGGGTTGGCCTCATGCAAGGCAAACACCCTTACTGCTGTACTATCACTCCAGCTTCTTGGCCATTAACATAGAATCATTGAAGCTACCCCTAACTTTAATATCTGTAAGTGTTCTACCCTCAATAATCTATGGATTCAGGTCTGATATCATGGTACTTAATGCATTTTGATTTGAATTTTGTGCATGGTTTTAGAAAGGGGTCTGAGTTGTCTGAACATCATTTTGTTAAAGAAGGATTCCTCGATCCAATTAGTACTTTTGCTCCTTTATTGAAGACTAGCTGTCCATATGTTTGAAATAGAACTTCAAGTTCTGTTTCATTGGTCTGAGAGTCCATTTTTACTAGGTACCACGCTGTTTTTATTACTGCAGCTTTATAGTATAGTGCTTTGGTTTGTTTTTCTCCCATATCCAGCTGTTCTCAGAGCATACTCCTGACTCTGCAGTCAGGGATCCTTCTGGAGGGTTGTGGGGACTCCTAAGTTCTTAGAGAGCGATATGAGGCCTAGGGTCAAATCAGGATTGACCAAATACAAGACGAGCAACTTAATCCTGTACTGTTTCTCTGTTGCCAAGATTTCCTATTCTTTAGTGAAAGATAATGTTTGTCAAGGTCCTACAAATGTCCTCTCCTCTCTGACTTTTGCCTATATGGCCTAATTTGGGCCCTGATTGACCTTAAGGATTCAGGACACCCATATCTAAAAAAATCTGGCAAAATTTGAACATAGGGAAGCTCTAGGAAGAAAAGTTTTAAGTGAGAAAAAAAAGGATAACTTGGCATCTGAATAAATATATTCTTTTTTAAATTTTTAAAATTTAAGAATTTTTAAAATTATTTTTTTAATCACTGTGAGATACCATCGCAAAGCTTTCCTGTTTGAGTTTCAGTCTTACAATGATTGATCACCCAGCCCTCCATCAGTGCACATCTTCTACCACCAAGGTCCCCAGTAGCCCCCATCCCACTCCTCCTCCTGCCTTTATGACAGACAATCTCCCCATACTCTCTTTTGTATAGCTTGTTATGAATAGCATAAGATGTTGTATGGCCACAAGAGTGACTGAATGCTCCTGGAATTCTAAAATTTTAGATAATTAGGCTCTGGAGAAATCTCTGCAGTGACCTGCTCAGTTCTGAGATTCTTTTGTGTGTCTCTGGATCATGGCCATTAAGGACCTTAAATAGCAGCTGGAGACAGTTTGTGAGCGTGATCTCCAGGGTCCCATGGGGATGGGAGGATGAGAGGGACCGGCCCATCCCCTATCCCTTGAGGCCTGGAGTTCACTGTCACTGAACCCGCATACCTGCACTTCTAATTGGGTTCTAGAAGTTGGCGGCCACCAGGGCTTTTCAGGGGGCAGGGGGAGGAAATGAACCTAACCTTGTCTGAGGCACCCTAGTGTAGTCGGCATAGAGGCATCTCTGCAGCGAGCTGTTTGATTTGGAGATTCTTTTGTGTGTCTCTGGATCATGGCCATTAAGGAGGTCTGAATAAATTTCTAAAAAGAAATAAATATTACAAAAAGCAAAATGAGTTTTATCTGCATAATTTTTAATATTTAAGGGGAAGTGCTGCAGTTTAATTTTAATAGGTTTATAATAGGCTTATGGGCTGGAGCGATAGCACAGTGGGTAGGGTGTTTGCCTTTCACACGGCCAACCCAGGTTCGATCCCTCCAACACCCTCTGAGAGCTTGGCAAGCTACTGAGAGTATCCCACCCGCACGGCAGAGCCTGGCAAGCTACCTGTGGCGTATTCGATATGCCAAAAACAGTAACAACAAGTCTCACAATGGAGATGTTAATGGTGCCTGTTCGAGCAAATCAATGAACGACAGGACAACAGTGCTCCAGTATAATAGGTTTATAATAGTGTTAATAGGTCAATATAAAAAGCAGTCTTATACTTGATCTTGTTCTTCAGAGAAAATGATGGTATAGAAGGAGGGCCTTATTGCATGAGTTGATTGCATTGAAACACAGAGAGTAAGTGACATGAAAATGTTCTATTAACATTAGAATAATTTACTTGGTAACTTCAGTATGTAAAGAAGTGAGTACATAAATATGTCTTCTTGTGGCAATGCAGTGTGATGTGCCAAGATATAAAGGACCATGTTATATGGAATTGATTTACAAATTTTATGGAACAAAAAGATGGGTATATAGAGAAGGGACCAGGGGGATTGGAGGAAGGAAAGGAGGAGGACTGGCACGAAGACCGGTACCAGGCCCAGCCGGTCACGACTCCTGGGAATGGAACGAGAGGGAATCGCACTGAGAATGGGCGAAGTCGTTGCGGGCCAGAGGGCTACCCGGGCCCAGGGGGCCTCCCTCAACTAAAAACAGCGTGACATTGTCCACTGAGTCCCTTAAATTCATCAGTTCTGTACCAGTGTAATTCCTTTTTGTAGCTGAGTGATGTTCCATTGTGTGACTGTATCCTTTTGTTGCTGGACATTTGGGTGTTTTACAATTTTTTGTCTATTATGAAAAATGGCAGAGTCTCTTGCCCCCGAGCCTGGCTGTCTTCACTGGGGCCCCTCAGAGTGGGTCAGGTTGAGTTCTTCACCACAATTCCCCACCCCAAACAAAGTCCCAGAAGCTGAAGACCTCCGGAACCCAGCCACAGCCATGCTCAAGGCCACTCTCCACACATTCAGACGAGTCTCATGCATGAAGGAACTGGCAGAGGAACCCAGGTGTATGGGACCCGGGGCTGAGATCTCTAAGCCTGCTTGGAGTCACACTCACAAACCACCCCACACACACTATGTAATCTCATCAATGTCCAAGATCCAGAAACTTTAAACAAAGGTCCCAGAAGAGAGCGATGTAGAGTCTCACATGGCAGAGCCTGGCAAGCTACCTGTGGCATATTTGATATGCCCAAAACAGTAACAATAATGGACCTCATTCCCCTGACCCTGAACATGACAGGGACCAATGAGACATTACTAATGCCCGCTTGAGCAAATCAATGGGCAATGGGATGACAGTGATACAGTGATACAGAGAAGACCCAGTTATAATAAAATGTGAAAAAATATGAGAGTTTGACAAAAAGTTTTTCTTTATTTTTGTTACAATTGGCTCTAAGTTTGTAACTATTTCTTAATGCTAATTTTTACCCAACATGAGACGCATACAAACTCAGGAACTGAAGATGGAAAAAAAAAAAACTCAGGAAAGTGTAAGTAGCTAGATCTGAAAATCTGTTGAGTATTTTAAAATGTTGTGGTGATAGATATTAGAATTCTGTTTATCACACAAAGAACTTTTCTACTTGGTCAAATCAGTTCTAAGGATATACAACATATGAGCTGATGACCAAGATCTTTGTGGGTTAAGTCATCTGATTATTTCTTAAGTTTGCTGTCTGTCATGGTAACCATACTTCGATAATCCTTTCCACTCTGGTTTTCATTATCTACATTGAATCCAGGGAATCAAATTTGGCAGTAGCAGTTTTCACTATCATCCCATTTCTGCAGGAAAAAAAATACTCCAGGAAGCTACTGCTCCTTTAATAATTGGATTTCTTACTTCCTTGGTGATAGAATTCCTGGACCCTATTTGGGTATTATTAAGAAGTATTGAGAAGTTGTTAGGAGGCAATTTACTTTGGCATTCTAATTTCCCTAGGTCTTGGACACTATGTTCTATAACATGTTAAGTATGGCATTTTGTCTTCATTTAGTGTCTCAGCTAATTAGCCATGTGAACTCAAACTGGCACTTTGAATCCAGGATTTTGATTTAGAGTTTCCAAATTAATGATTTCAATTTTGACCATTATTATATCCCTTCTGTCTCATTGACATCGTCTGGATTTATTTTTATCCATGTGCCTCATATTTCTGACTGTATAAGTGAGTCAAATGGCATTAATTTGCCATGGGCTTGTATGTCCATTTTACAGCTCACACTTGGGCCTGGTGTGACTGAGTCTGGTTGCAAGGTATGAAAGGACCAGGATTCCCTTACAAGGAAGACTCCTCGAGGAGCTACTCAGGTCTGCATCCACGTGAGCACTGACCTGGGTGAGTGAGGAACCTTAGGGGTTCATGGTCTCTGGCTTTTCTGTAATTTCTCCATATGTTTTATATCCAATGTATAGGGGCTCAATTTTTAAACTTTATTTTTATTGAATCCCTATTAATAACCAAGTTACAAAGTAGTTCAGGATTGAGTTTCAGGTGTACAATGCTCCAACACCAATTCTCTCACCAGTGTTCACCTCCTTCCACCAAAGCCCCTGGTTTCCATCCCCCACCCCCACTGCATCTGTGGTAGATGCTGTTTCCCTTTTAGGGACTTTGGTTCACAGTACTGATACTGTTAGGGTACCATACACATTTCTTTATCCATTTCAGCACCCTGCCCTTCTACAGGGGGTCCATTTCTCTCCACCATTGTCCTAGTCATTGGTTCCCTTACTATATTCCCCTCCACCCAGTGGTAAGCTTCTTACTGATGACCAATTCTCATCCATTTTTTAAAAAAATAATCTTCGGGAATTTGTTCTTCCCCTACTATGTTTCTTTATATCCCACATATGAGGGAGATCATTCTGTATCTGTCCCTCTCTCTCTAATTTCAATCAGCGTGATATTCTCCAGATTCATCCATGCAGCAGCAAATTAGATGACTTAACCTTCGTATGGCTTAATAGTATTCATTGTGTGGATATACCATAGTTTATTTATCCAATCATCTGTTCTTGGGCACTTAGGTTGTTTCCAGATTTTGTCTATTCTGAATAGTGCTGCAATGAACATAGGAGTGAAGATGTCTTTTCTGAAATGTATTTGGGGCTCTTGAGGTATATTGCTGAGTGTAATTATTTACTCACATGGAAGGTTAATTCTTTTTCTTTTGAGGAATGTCCATATTATTTTCCAAAAATGCCGGACCAATCAACATTCCCACTTGTAATGAATGAGGATAACATTCCCACTAGCAATGAATAAGAATTGCTTTCCCCCAAATCCACGATGTTCTTAACCAAAATGTACAATATTTAACGTAATAAATGATTTGGGGCTACTCTGAATTCAACTTTCCTGGTAATTCAGCCTCAAGTAAGATTTGATTTTTGGTTTATTTTTCAGAACTCTCTTTAAAATTTAAATTTTTTATTATTTTTGAGAACTTTTGACCTACTGGGCATAAAATATTCTTTGGAGAAGTCATAGAAGCATTATGAACTCACACAAACATTGATATAGGAATCCTAAACCCCAAGATAATAATTTTCTGCCATAAGTTTTCTTAATTAGAAGCAACTAACCAATCTTATTAGACTCCTTATTTCCACTTTATGTTCTCTGATTCATTTTTTGTTTACTCAAAGATCTACTTTTCCTAGCCAGTTAAATATACATATCTACATATTAAATTCCAAGTAACTATTTTGCAATTACATATGCACTTCTATTCAATAAAATTCAATTCAATTCTACCAAAAACATTACCAAGTTCTTACTACATACTACAAACTTTATTAGGCCTACATATTCAGTAATGAACAAGACGGAGACAAATCCTGCTCTTAATTAGTTTGGTTCTCATGGAAAAGACAAATGCATTAAAAATAAAGTCTTACGTGTAATTTTCAAAAAAGTATTCAAAAACAAAACTGAGTAAGAAGACTAGAAGGACACTTTGGATCTGGTGGCAATAAATCCATACTTTAATACATATTGGAAAAGTGTTCAAGAATGAAAATGCATACAATCAGTGCCCCTAGTTTTGGAAACAAACCAAAGTAGTGAATGTATTTCTATTTTTTACTTTTTCCTTAGCTAGAGGACTTGTTTTGGGAAGTGATTCAATAGTTATTTGTAGTTCCTAAATTCTCAACAGCAGTTGCCTTCTGATATGTGTCACTATATATTCTGAGTTGACATCTGCTATCTGAATCCCCAAAATAGTGCCTTGTTTTAAAATTTATCCACGATTGGCTTATGTTTTATCTTACTCTAGGCCATGTTATCACTACATGTGACATCTTTGTATATGTGTTTGTGAAACTGGGATAAAGTTGGCAAAACTTGAGATGGAGGGAACTGTCTATGAAACATGTTTTTGCATTACTAGAGCAGGAGGCATAAGCCCATTTGGAATAGAAAGGAGGAGAGTAGATATTGGAGAAATAACATCTCACAAAGAAGAGTAAGACCCATATTGGGAATCTACATGCAATTCAGGAAATAACCTAAGGCGTTCAGGTGGCTATATACAATATTAAAATCTCCTTTAGGAATTAAGTCTTTACTTAGTGAGAGATCAATTTGTCAATGGTGACTTTGATGGTGATATTTGTGATAATATTCTACTTGAGGAATGTTTCTAAAAACAGGACTCAACAAAATTTTGTACTTACAGAGTGACACTAAAACACTAGATATTGACACATCAAGGAGAAATAATTTACATGACTATAATTATTAAGCATAATACACAGATATATAGTTTTATGGAACTAAAATTTTGTAGACAAAAAGATCATAGTTTAGATTATTACATTGTTGAATAATATACTTATATTCCAAATAATCTCAGAAAGCTGTCAGTGTGATTACTGATAATACCTTTTAAAAGTTACTTCTATAAACTCAAATAAATCTTAGCATCCTAATGATTCTTCATTTACCAATTCCAGTTTACACTGTTAAAGAAAGATCAGTCAGTTTTAGGAGAATATCAGTAGATAAAGACAGGATTTTATTTTTAACATATATTCTTTTGTTCCCACATTTTCAGCCCATTCTCGGTTGCCCATATTCCTACTGCTAGTCCATAAGAGCAAAGCCTATGGCTGTTCACGCTTCTTTGCAAAAGTGCAGGTACAGGTCAGATAACTCAGCAAGGGGTCCTCATTGCCCAGAATGTAAGCAGAAGAGTTGAGACTAATCCTAGCCTGTCTGACACAACGGCTAGAGTCCTTTTACCTTCCAAATTCTTCTCTATGTGGGGACAAAAAAGGAAGAGGAATGTTCTAGTTTGCTTACCCTTGGGTTGGACTGTGATGGAAGAGAGCTTAGGGCATGCTTCAGAGTGGGTTAGTTCAGATATTAAAGGGTGACTCTGCCTTGATGTGGCTCTGCAGAATCAGCTGAGGTTGTTACACTGCTGGGTAAGCTCCTGAAAAACCTCAAATCCTGGCTTGCTCTTCAAGCCCGTGTTCTCCTCTGAACATGGATCTCACTTGCTTGTTTTGACGTTTCTTTGCTTGTCCCTTTCCACTCTGAAGAGCCTGTGTTCTAAAATGTACTTCTCCCATTCTCTCCCCTCACCTCTTTCTAAATAAGCTTCAATAAAGAACATTAGGGAATAAAAGAGCTTAAAGAGCTCAACTCTGGTCTGGAGAGACAGAGGGTAAATACGATAGTGAAGGTGTTGCCTTGCATGTGGTCAAGCCCACTTAGGTCCCTGACATTTCATTGGACGCCAAGAAGAGAAAATCCTGAACACTGGTGAGTATGGCCTGAATCTCCCCAGAACTTCCCTCCCTCCAAAGCTCCAATCCCACATTTTTGTCCCGTGCACAAAAGTCTAAATAAATGAACTGACACTCTGAACATACTTTCAAATAATCTCATAATATAAAAGTACACTTTATTGTCTCACCTTGGGAACTGATAATAAAATGGAATTTTAAATATTTTAAAATATTTTTTTTAAATTGAATCATGATGATATACACAGTTACAAAGTTGTTCATGGTTGGTTTTCAGTCATACAATATTCTAACACTCGTCTTTTCACCAGTGTACATTACCCACCACTAATGTCCCCAGTGTCCCTCCCCACCTCCCGGCCTGCTTCTATGGCAGACACCTCTCTTTCTCTCTCTTTCTCTTTCTCTCTCCCTCTTTCTCTTTTTATTTCTCTCTCTTTCTGTTTCCTATTAGGCACTGTGGTTAGCAGTACTGTTACTGAAAATATTATTTTTTAAAATCCATAAATGATGTTATTTTTATATGCTCTTCCATCTTTATCTCTGAGTGTGCTATTTTTCTGTTCTTTTGGGAACATATGGACAATGAGGGTTGATGTTTCTCCAGAACACCTACACTGCTGACTCTAGCCAACTCTGAGAATTAGAAACAATGTGGACTTCAGGAGCCATTTGTATATTAGCAGTGTTACATACAACTACTTCTAGAATTTTCATCTTAAGATACAAGCTGTCTTGGGCAGCCCCGAGGGGCCGGGTGAGACCCCTTCACACTCCAAGGGACCCAGCCCCAGCAGCTA
This sequence comes from Sorex araneus, assembly GCF_027595985.1. Lineage (NCBI taxonomy): Eukaryota > Metazoa > Chordata > Mammalia > Eulipotyphla > Soricidae > Sorex > Sorex araneus. Next base: position 85,955,166 of record NC_073302.1, on the reverse strand, counting down.
AAATCCTCCAGAACTCAACTGCCGCCCTGCTTATGGCCGCTTCCCACATGCTCAGGCCAAGCCTCACCCAGGAGTGAACCTCTCCCTGGACAGCGTGGCCGCATTAGTGGCCACACAACACTTCATAGGACACACCTTACCCATAATCCAAGAGTACCACACCACATTTGATGGGACTCAAAGTAGGAGGTAACCAACCTTAGAAGGAAGTATTATATTGTCTCAACTCTGTTCTGGGGCAGGGATTGGGTTTGGGATGGGAACACCCGAAATATGGTGGTGGGAAGGTGTCATGGTGGTGGGATTGGTGTTTGAATATTAAATGTAATCAAATATTGTGAACTACTTTATAAAATAAAAAATTAATAAAAAGGTACAACCTGCCTTGTACTATTTCTATTTCTACCTATGTTTTTATTTCTACCTTTTCTGGATTTTTGTTTGTTTTTTTTAATTGATAAAGTAGATGCAAAGTAGCATTATGAGTGAAATGATTATACTTAAGAGAATAATTTCTCACTTTGGGGTACTTTGTTAGAATTTTTAAGAATAAATGACTACTTTCAGAGTTAAGAGTATACATTCTTTCAATAAGATATAAAATTTTAAAAAAAACTAAGGACACCTCTCTTGTTTTGGAGTATGTGGAATTATTTTTCAGGCATTAGCTTCATTGGCAGAGCAAGTCTGTTAATAACCCTGCAGCACTCCCCTTGTTGAAATAACACAGATTAGCATTTAACCCAGGAGGAAGAACACATGAAGTTATTTAACATTTACATAAAATTATGGAGTAAACTCCAAACAGGTCGCCTCTGAAATGTATAATTACACTCAGCAGTCCTGTCAGCATACACAGAAACAATTTTATTTCCAATCATCTTCTGCTTTTATTCACTCAGTAATGTATCATTAAAACTTCCACAGAACAATGAACCCTAATAGGTGCTAATGCAATTGTGAATTATGGTAATTGTTACCTAAATTAATCTCTGTGCTTTCCATTCTTTATTGCCCTATGCTTAAGGAGTATGAAAAAGATAATGTTGAAACTGACATTTGGATAAATGGTGTAGAAGATTTATCTTATTTAATAAAACTTTCAAAAGAATTTGTTACTCTGTAAAATAGTTTACTTGGGGAAAGTAGAATTTGTGCATGTATGATTGTTATAGTCTCTAACATGAAATTTATGATGAAAAATATCATTTTTAATGTACATGCATTCACTACAGTATTGTAGAAGTCATGTGTAAATCCCCTATACTAATCTAGCTAGACTGATGTGAGCTTATAGCCATATCTGTGTGCATGGTCACTTTTGTTTATTTATTTTTGCTCACTTATATAAATAACCATCTGTAACCTGCTTGGATAATGAATCCCATTTTAGGGGCTGGATTATGCCCTCTTCCCTCAAATTTACAGTTGATGCCTTAGTTTTTAATAACTTGGAATTTGACTAATTTTAAAATAAGACCTTCATTTAAATTAGAAAAGTATATATGTGTATATATTATGTTTATATATTATAAACTGGATCTATAGCACAGTGGGTAGGGAGTTTGCCATGCACACAGCTGACCTGGGTTTGATTCCGCTGTCCCTCACAGAGAGCCTGACAAGCTACCGAGAGTATCCCGCCTGCATGGCAGAGCCTGGCAAGCTACCCATGGCATATTTGATATGCCAAAAAACAGTAACAACATGTCTCACAATGGAGATGTTACTGGTGCCCACTCAAGCAAATCGATGAGCAATGGGACTACAGTGCTACAGTGCCACATCATAAAAGCATATATTTAGGTAATATAATTACAATAGAATTCACAGTTATGATTTTGGTATACCCAGGTATCACATCTCACTGCCTCCAAAAATGCCCCAAATTATCTACCATTCTATTTCTTTCTCTCTGCCTTTTCCTTCTTCCCTATGTTCTGCCTACTGATTGGGAATTTGAGTTTTATATCCAAGGCCAATAATTTGTCATTTTTTGATACTGTGTATCCCCATGTGTGAAGTAGGGGATCAAGCCCAGATTTGCTGTGTGCAAGACTGGCATGCTACCTGCTGGTCTATCTCTCTTACCCCTGCAGAGTTCTTTTGATTTTAATCCAAGGGGTTTTTTGGCATGCAAAGTTTTAAAATTTGATGTAGTCCAATTTGTTTGTTTTGCTATCTTTGCTTGAAGGTAGATCATTGCAGATACCTCTAAGGTTCATATTTTGAAAAATTCGGTTTCCTCAATGCATTTTATGAGTTCTGGTCTAATTTCAAAATATATAATCTACTTATTGTCCCACTCACACAGCAGAGCCTGGCAAGCTACCTGTGGCATATTCGATATGCCAAAAACAGTAACAACAAGTCTCATAATGGAGACATTACTGGTGCTCACTCGAGCAAATTTTGAGCAACGGAATGACAGTGACATAGTGATACAGTGATAATCTACTTAGAGTGAACTTTTATGTGCTGTGTATGATATCAAATAAGTTTCTTTCTTTTTTTTTTGCTGTTGTTGCATTTGGGTACTGAGTTCTCCCAGCACCATTTGTTGAAGAGATTTTTCTCTGTGTAATTTATGGATCAAGATCCTTTGTAGAGTTTGTATTTTTGATTAACTGTTCAGACATCAGAAGGTTTATTTATGACTCTTCATTCTATTACATTGGTCAGAGAGTCTATATATTGAGGCTAGAACCCATATTTTTTATTACTATAACTTCTTAGTAAAATTTAATATCAGAAAACTCAATACTTTCCATTTTCTCCTATCTCAGAATGGCTTTTGTTTTTTGGAAAGTTTTATTATTCCATTAACATTTATTAATGTTTGTTATTTGTCCTTTAACACTTTAATTTTGGTAGAAATTTCTTTGGATAGGATGGATATTTTGGTAATGTTAAATTCTTTCAATCCATGAATATAGAAGGTTTTTCCATTTCCTAGTGTTTTCTTATGTTCTTTTCAGCAGTGACTTGCAGTCTTTGACAATTCTTTTATAACCTTTGTCAAGTTGACTTCTAGGTTTTGATGATTTGCGGCACATTTAAATGTGATGATCTTTTAAATTTTCTTTCTATTGTAGTTTGTTATTCTCATATATAAAAGCAACTAATTTGTGTGTATGGATTTTGTAACCTGCTGCTTTGCTGTATTTCATAAAACGTCTAAGAGGTTTAGGAAACACATTAAAGTCTTCTACATCTATTATCTATTAATTCAAATATTGAGAGTTTGGGCTGGAGCGATGGCACAGTGGTAGGGCATTCGCCTTTCATGTGTCTGACCCAAGTTTGATTACTCCGCCCTTCTCGGAGAGCCGGGCAAGCTACCAAGAGTATCACACCTGAATGGCAGGGCCTGGCAAGCTACTTGTGGTGTATTGGATATGCCAAAAACAGTAGCAATAAGTCTCACAATGAGAGACGTTACAAGTGCCCGCTCAAACAAATCGATGAGCAACAGGATGACAGTGACAGTGACAGTGAGAGTTTAACTTCTTTTCTAGTGTGGATTTCTTTTTCTTGCCTAATAACAATTTGAAGACTTTCAAAACTGTATTGAATAATAGTAGAGAATGTAGATATTCTTGCTTTCGCCCTCATCCCAGGGAATTATTTCAGCTATTAATTCTTTCACCATTAAGCATGATGCTGACAATGGGATTGCTTTAAATGCCCTTTATCATATTGATGTACATATTTTCTAACGTCTAATTTGTAGAGGATTTTTACCATGAATGGATGTTGAATTTTGTCAAAAGCTATATCAGTATTTATTGACATTATCATATGATTTCTATCTTTCCTTTTATCTGTATATCATATTAAATCTGTTGATTTCCATATATTGAACCAAAGTTGCATCATTAGACTGAAACTAACTAAAACATGATAAGCACACATATATTTATATTGATCTCAGTAAGATTTTGTGAATTTGGATTTTTTTGGCCACTCTTACAGTGCACAGGGCTAACACCTGGCTCTCAGGATTACTCTTGCTAGGGCTCAGGGATCTATATGGAGTGGCCTTGACTGAACCCCAGTGTGCAATAAGGCATCTATTCTACTCTGGTTCATGAAGATTTTGTTGAGAAATTTTGAGTTGATATTCATCAAAACCAAGCTCCCGGAAGCTTATAGCCTAGTTCTTCCTCTCAGAGAACCTGGCAAGCTACCGAGAGTTTCCTGCCCGCATGGGAGAGCCTGGCAAGCTCCCCATGACATATTCATATGCCCAAATCAGTAACAATGATGGGTCTTATTCCCCTGACCCTGAAAGAGCGAGCCTCCAATGTGGCACTGTAGAGAAGGACAAGTAAAGGGAGGTTGCTAAAAATCTCAGGGCTAGGACAAATGGAGATATTACTGAGACCGCTCGAGAAAATCGACGATCAATGGTATGATGATGATGATGATGATGATGATGATGATGATGATGATGATGATGATGATGATCCATCAAATATGTCAGTCTGTAGGTCTCTTTTTTAGCAATTATTTTTTAAGATAATTTGACTCTATAGAAGCACTTTGAAGGATTCTTGTTTCTTTGATGTTTTGGAAACATTTGAAGAGAACAGGCAGTAAATTTACTTTTAAGGTTTGGTAGAACGCTCGTGAAGTAATCTGGCTTAGACTTCTGTTCTTGGGGACATTTTTCATTACTGTTTCAATTTCCTCAGTCATGATTGTTCTGTTAAGGGTATCTGTATCCTCCTGACTTCCTTGGAGTTTTGTGATTTTAAGAATTTACCCATTTCTTCCAGATTCTTGAACTTAGTGGCATAAATCTGTTCATAGGAAACTGATATGGTCTTTTGTATTTCTGAGGTGTTTTTCTAATTTCTCCCCTTCTATTTTGGATTCAGTGGGTTTTAATTGCTTTTTATTTAATCACGCTTCTAACTAAGGGTTTGTTAGTTTTGTTTATTATTTAAAAATAATCAGCTCCCACTTGTTCATATTTTTATTATTTTCTTTATTCTTATAATGATTGACTTTCATCTAACTTTTATTATTTCCATTTTCTGCTTTGGGATTTATTTGTTGTTCTTTTATCAATTTCTAAAATTTTGAGGGTAGGTTATTCATTTCAGTGTTCTTCTATTTCCTGATGTAAGCTTGCATTTCAGTGAACTTCATCTTAGTTCTACGTTTGCTTTGTCTTATAGATTCTGATTACTTGGGTCTTCATTATTGCTTCTTTTGAGAAATATTTTAATCTTCTTTGAATAGTGTTTGACAGCATGTTCTTTAATTTTTAAATATTGAAGATTTCCCACATTATCTTTTTTGGGCAGGGCATTAGTATTGGGCCATACCCAGATGTACTCATAGCTTACTCTTGGTAAGCTCTGTGCTCAGGAATCACTGAGCACTCTGTGCTCAGGAATCACTGCTGATAATGTTCAGAAGAACATATGGAGTGCTGGGGATTGGATGGGGATTAACTTCATGTCACACAAATGCCTTATCTCCCACACTATTCTCTGACCCCCTAAGTTTCTTTTGAAGATTTTTTTCTTTTTGAGTCACACCTGGCGATGCACAGGGGTTACTCCTGGCTCTGCACTCAGGAATTACTCCTGGCTGAGCTCAGGGGACCATAGAGATGCTGGGAATTAAACCCAGGTTGGTCACGTGCAAGGCAAATGCCCTACCCACTGTGCTATCACTCCAGCCCCCTCTTTTGAAGAGTTTTATGATTATTTTGTATTTTTTGTGGAGCTTGTTCAATCTTGTTTTGGAGCCACACTGGTAGCACTCAGATTTTACTTCTTTTTTAAATTTAATTTTATTTTTATAAAGTTGTTCACAACAATTGATTACGTTTAATATTCCAATAATAATCCCACCACCTTTACACCTTCCCACCCCCATATTTTGAATGTTTCCACCCTGACTCCCAAAGCCTGGCCTCAAAGCAGGATATAAATAATTTATTTTGTATTGCTTGTTATGAATATCTTCTAAACATAATCCAAAAAAGGTTTCCTTAAAGATCATTGTATTTCACCCTGGATCCATTTTAGCCCAAGAATAAAAGATTACTAAGATTATTTTAAAGGTTTAGCCTTGTGTGCTTATATATATGTATATATTTTTAATTTTATTTTATTTTGGCATATGCCCAAATCAGTAACAATGATGGGTCTCATTCCCCTGACCCTGAAAGATCCTCCAATACAGCATCATTGGGAAGGACGAGAAAAGAGAGGCTTCTAAATTCTCAAGGCTGGGACGAATGGAGAGTTTACTGAGACTGCTCGAGAAAATTGAGAATCAAAGGGATGATGATGATGATGATGATGATGATGATGATTATTTTATTTTATTTATTTTTAAGGAGATTGGTTGCCTTCTACTTTACACCCCATCAAATGTGATGTGCAATACTCGGTACATCAGTGGTGTAGAGTATGAGATGTCACTCTGGGAAGTCTAAAATTTCAAATACAGTGTTATAGCTGAGGCTAATTAATCTTTTAAACTGGATGATGACTTTGGGGTCTGATGGCATCTCTGCAGTTGTTGCTCTCGTGTTGCTCTCTTTTGATAGATTTATCTGTGAGTCTCTGATCACGGCCGTTAATGAGCTTATATGACACCAGAGGCAGTTCGTGCGTGTGACTGCCAGGCTCCCAGAAGTACAGGAAGATGGGGGAGAGCCCATTCCTGACTCCATTCCCATCTCCATGCAAGTCTGGAGATTTTGGTCACAAGTCCCGCATACCTGGGATTTTCAGGAGATTCACTCATGGATGAGGCTTATCTGTACCCGTAGAGATTGAGTTCTGGAGATTTTTGGCAGCCGGGGCTCTTTTGGGGTGGGCAGGGGGACTCACTTGCTTCTCTCTGGGTTGTCCCAAATGTGACAGCTTTGTATGGGGCCTGGGGGAATCTCTGCAGCATGATATTTACTCTGGCAGTGCTCAGGGGACCAGATGGGGTGTCAGGGATTGACTTTGAATCAGTCAGATGCAAGGGAATTCACTTACCAGCTATGCTACTTCTCTGTCCCCAAAAGTCTATTTTATATACAAAGGTTCATCTTTGTCATGTTTAGTACTTTTTTGTATGGCACCTCTAAAAAATGAATAGATTCGCCTAGATTAGAAGTATAGAAAGAAATTTTTTTTGCAATTATCACTAAGGAACTAGTTATTATTGATATAGTTAAAATTAAATAAATTTTTATTGTATATTTTAAAACATTATGAGGCACTCTCAATGTATAATACTATTACTGATAGGGTTTCAAACGTGTAATATTCCAACACCACACCACCGACCAGTGTCTACTTCCCTCTGCTATTGTCTCAGAGTCACAATTCCCACTCCCCATCCCACCAATTCCCATGTCCTAGTATGATAAACTCAGTTCTGTGGTCAATTCTCATGTTCTGTTTCCTTTGACCACTTGCTATTCTCACTATGTTTCTTTATATCTTACATAAGATATACGTGAGCTATTCTGCATGGTTTTATTCTCTGTCACTCCTGAGTTATTTTTTGCCTTAAGCATGCCACATTATCTTCCCATATATAACAAGGTCTTCTGTTTTATTTATTGTTTTAAATTCCCTCATATCTACTCTTTTGATCTGCTAATAGCATTTTGAGTTTCCTTGAACATAATACTGTCCCGATGCCTTTCAGTGTCCACTGCTTGGGGCAGGGGAAGGTTGTTTGTAATACTTTCCCTTCCCCCTCACTATATATGAGTCTAAGGCTTAGATTTGGTCAATCAGTTTATTCCATACCTTCTGCACATAAGGATCACTCAAATATGACTATATAAAAGAGATCTGGCTTAAGAGTCTTACTTTTGAAACTTTATTTTGAAGCATCAAGTGGAGGTATGAGATGAGTGCCCAGGGATCACTGTAGCCATATTATAGCCTCAGTGAAGGGTCAACAGGAGAAAAAATTTCAACATATAGCTTAACACAGGGGATCTCAGAAATAGCACAGTGGTTATCACTCATGTCTAGCATGCACCTGACCTGGCACCAGATGGTCTTATAACACCACCAGATGTGCTTTTGGAAGTTCCTGAGAACTTCTTGGGTTGTCTCGGTGGTTTCTAACACCTCAGAAGCCAAATGATACTGCATCTGGGGGCTCTTGCATTGAACCACTAACCTGGTTTGAGCTGGTCAGGTACTGCTGGGAGCCATCTCTACACCCCCAGAACTCTACTTGGGAGGCTCTACAAGCAGAAAATTTAACCTGCATGTGACACTTGTCAATCAAAGTGTGTAGAAACATGGAAGGCACTGTGGAAAACAGAGAGAGGAACAAATGCCCAAGCAATAGTACAGTGGGTAGGGCGTTGGCCTTGCACGCAGCAAACCCAAGTTTGATCCCTGGCATCCCGGATGGTTTCCCAGAGTGATGCCTGAGTCAGGATTAAGCCCTGAGCATTAATGATGTAGTCCCCCAAAACAAAACATAAACAACAATAATGAAAACAGTGGCGCAAATGCACTCATGCAATACAAAGATCACATGGAGACATTTATTTGCTGTGAGTCAGTGAATTTGCCAAAAGTCTAAGGCAAAGACTGTGTATCCATTTGTGATAGCTCCTGTTATTTCTCTATGTTGGGCAGAGCTCCAGGCTGAGAAACGTGAACAGAACATTTGACTCTAGAACACTTGGGAGGAAAATTGTTGTAATTGTTCCTGATAATAATAATAGAATTTGAACAGCAGTATCACTTCTTCAACACTTATGTAAAATCCTCCATATTTTTGAAAGCTCTGCAGGTTAAAGTGGAATGCACCATAATTTGTGGTACTTGATTTTATAGAGAATGTTTTCATTAGGCCAAATTTGGGGTGAATTTTGCCAATTATCCCATTTATTAAAGAAATGTTCATTTGGCACATCTGAAAAAGACTTTGGAAAAAAATACATGAGCTTTCTACCTAACCATTTCACCCCTTCAAAAGTGTATAAACAAATCACAATAAAATTAGAATGTAATGTGCTTTTATAGTTCACTTCCCTGTGGAACTTCCACAAACAGTTCCTGCTCTATATTAATGTGCCAAATGTGTGTTTGCTGATATTTTAAAAAGTTATTTGGACCTTTAGAATTCAGATTATTTAAATTGTAATTTTTCAACCCATTAATTTATTTCTTCACATACCATTAATTTTTAACTGAATTTGGAAGCTGCTTTGTCTCTCTTCTTATCCACCTCTGAGTGAAATACAAAAAGGAGATCCTTGTTCACATTCAGTAGTGTTTGGTTGGTATATATTGTGTATCAGGAACTATGGCAGATATTGGTGCCATAATGAGAGTTAAGACAGAGGGCCCTGGTTCCTTTGGAGTGATGACTGTTGGGAGAAGAAGGGGCTCAGGCCTTGTTACATCAGCAAAATTTAATAATGCTAGGTCTATCTCCGGAGCAAGGGCACTAGATCTCTGCTACCCAAAGCATCCAGGGACAGGAAGATTGGAGTATTTCTGAAACCTAATAATGTAGTGCTGTGGACACTGCAGCTTCTCAGAATTCAGGGGAATCAGAGGGAGGGAGACTTAGAAAGACTTTTAAGAGTGACCAAGTCCTTAGAGGTCATAGAATAGTAGAGCAATCCCGCTTCCCCATACCGTCCTCTGAGATGTGATTCCTGGGCACAGACCCAGGGGTGAGCCCTGAGCATGGCCAGCTGTGGCCTCCAAACAAACAAACAAACAGAGTGATCTATTCTTTTATTAAAACATCAAGAAAAGGCCAAAATAAGAGTGAGATCAGACACTGTCTTTCAGATTAAAAATCAATGGAGCCTCCAAAATGCTCTGTAATTCATATCTAAGAGGAGTGTTGAGAAGACAGGGGTGATTGTGAAATCCTACATTTATTTAAAATTCTGTTATCTATTCCTCACATACACTTTGATGATTTGCCAATCATAGCTAATTTTATATTTCTCTTTTAAGATACATTGTGTGAAAAATTTCTTTTTGGATTGCCAGGATTTTTTTTTTTTTTTGCTTTTTTGGGTCACACCCAGCGATGCTCAGGGGTTACTGAATTTGCACTCAGGAATCACTTCTGGTGTTGCTCAGGGGACCATATGGGATGCTGGGAATCGAGCCCGGGTCAGCCACATGCAAGGCAAATGCCCTATCCACTGTGCTATCACATCAGCCCCCGAGAACTGCCAGGAATTTTGCATGAAAAAACTTTTCCTTAAATTTTGTACCCAAAACAGTATTTTTGATGCCCTAGTCCTTGTCCTGTCTTTCATACAGTATTTTGTAAGAAATGTTTGCAATAGTTTCCTCATAATTTTTAGAGGATCCTAAACTTACTTGGCTGACTGTTAACTTTTCAGAAAAAAGAAAAATCACTCAGTAGCCACAAGGAAATCTATACAAGCACCATGAAACTTTCTAGTACCTGGGGCTTGTACTGGGGAAAAGCGGGGGCAGTGTGGAGAGAGGAAGGCAGTATCACTCATCTATTTTATTTTCTTTTTGGGTCACACCCAGCGATGCTCAGGCATTACTCCTGGCTCTGCACTCAGGAATCACTCCTGGCAGTACTCGGGGGACCAGATGGGATGCTGGGAATCAAATCCAGGTCAGCTATGTACAAGGCAAATGCCCTACCCGCTGTGCTATCACTCCAGCCCCATATCGTGAGAAACACTGTTTTACATGATCTTGGTTGTCTACTCTTTTAATGAGTAGTTTGCATAACATGCTTGTGCAAATCATATTTCAAATTACATATATGTGTGGATGTATATATGCATAGGTTGATGAATATACATATTAAAATCCTTAAAAGCATACAGTAAATGCAATTTGGAGTTAACCAATTCAGACAGAAAGGAAGTACATGGCCATTCTTTCCCCACCTCTTTTTAGTTTATGCAGAGTCTGACTGCTTAACCTCACTTGCAGTTCTGAGACTTTGCTGTCTGTGTCTGATTAGCTTGCACCAAAAAGCAGGCAGAGAGCATTAGCTGTGAGTCACGTGATCCTGGTGGCCAAAGTGCCACGTCTGGTGACCCTGAAGTTTCTGGAATTCCCAGTGTTCCTTGCCATTCCTTGGCCCTCACCAAGGATTTATGTTACCTTTACCTCTTCTTCTCTTCTCATTGCTCCAGTTTCCAGGTTTCTACTTTCTTTCATTCCTAATTTTCTACTTGTTTTCTGATTTCAATTCCAGACTTGGCTTTGCTTTGTCATCCCTGACTCCTCCGTCAGTGACATTTATCTGTCTCCCACGCTATGTTTCACCATCTGGGATAAGCCTTAGAAGCCTAATGCACTTGGGAAGTGTGTTCAGTTTGGATGGCAAAGCCCATCTTCCTTTCTCATGACTCAGACCTCTTGACCTTTTCTCACAAAACTCTCGTGTCCTATATGCTACCCTGTTTTCAGTTGTTGTTAGTTTATGTTGACAGTTTTATTGTTTCCTGGGGATCCCTGTCTATCCAGAACTACTAGGTATGTAGCAACTTACTTATTTCAGAATTAAATGTGGGAACTAAAGGTAAATCCCCAAGTTCCACATTCTAAAGAGAAAAATTCCAGTCTTAGTATGTAACCTTTATTCGTATTATTTATTTGCATAATCTTAATGAGGCTTATTTAACTATTTGATTGGACAATTAATTTTATTACTCACTATGTCATTAATCAATAGGTCTCTTAAACATGTCTATAGAAAGGGAACCCTGATTTTCATAAACCTAGAATTTTAGTACTATAAGTATGATATTCCAACATAAAATGCAGTTTTTATAGAAACCAAAATCATCAAAGAAAAAGATATGTAGCAACAATGACCAAATTAATATTTGAAGATAAATTAAACAGCAATTGAAGATAATTTATTCTTTCAGAAGATCCTGGATTTGTCATAAGTTTATATTGGTGAAATTGATGTCACATAAGCATAATTTGGGAGTAATGAGGAAAATTAAAATAGTACATAGCAGAATGGAACAAACATGAGTAGTTCAGGATCTTTCAGTAACTTTCACTGGTGACAGAATAAACTTGTGAAATAGGGTATAATGGTTATGACTAAAGCTAGGTAGAGCTAAAGAAGTATGGCTTCTGGGGAGAGGTAGTGCAGTGGATAGAGTGCTTGCTTTGTACATGGTTGTTTCAGACACTGTCTTGTCACCCCATATGGTCCCTGAGCCCTACAAAGTGGGATTCCTGAGTGCAGAAACAGGAGTATGCCCTGAACAAAGCCAGGTCTAGCCCCAAAATAAATACATAAGCAAAAAAAAAAAAGAAAGAAAGAAAAACTGACTTATCCACAATAATTACCAGCATATGAAAATTAAGGGTTGGAGCAATAGTACAGTGGGTAGGGTGTTCGCCTTGCATGTGGCCAACCTGGGTTCGATTCCTCCGCCCCTCTCGGAGAGCTCAGCAAGCTACTGAGAGTATCCCGCCCGTATGGCAGAGCCCGATAAGCTACACGTGGAGTATTCGATATGCCAAAAATAGTAACAAGTCTTAAAATGGAGACATTACTGGTGCCCGCTCTAGCAAATCGATGAGCAACAGGATGACAGTGATACAGTGATATATAAATCAATATCCATAGATACAGACTTAAATTTAATATAATTATCTTTTGTTGCATTCTTCTTATTATTTAAATATTGAAGGCTTTTAAAATTTGAAGAACCAGCAAAAAATGTGAAAAGAAAGATAATACAGAGTGTTCTGTGAGAGGTAAGGAAGTGTGGCACTTTTTCAAATACAAATAAATATTTTTCCTTTTCTATTTGTGCTCTTTAGATTAATAATAAAATAAAATTTTATAAATTTCCTCAGAACTCTTGCATATCCTTAGGAGTATGAACTAGGCATGAGTCTTTTTGTAGAAGCAATGCTTGTTCCATGCTGCTATATATCTAGTTTATCTCTTGATAAATTGGTATTTATGAATTTCCCCAGGATTTTATCCTAAATTTTATAACAGAAGAAAAAGTGGGCAAAATTTACACTTCCCTGGTGCTTTGGGATCCTTGGAAGAAGCTATGTTTAAAATGCCAAGTATTCTTTCTATTTGGCAAATCATGTTCCTAAGGCAAACCAAAGAAAATTCAGCTTTTTCCTAAGATTGAGTGCTCCAAACAACAAGATAATACAGATAAACTTTAATAATCTTGAGGCTTTTGGATTTTTGATAACTAAATAATGTGAAAGGTAAAAGACAAATCAAATTCCTGAGTTAGTTGGTATTGCACATGGTATGTGTTTCTGTGTGTATGTTGTTTGTTGAGAGGAAGAGAGGGGGGGAGGGAGAGAGAGAGAGAGAGAGAGAGAGAGAGAGAGAGAGAGAGAGAGAGAGAGAGAGTGTCATGAGTCCTGATTGCCAGCAATAAATACCACTAGTGAGCCCTTACTGACTCAGCTTCTCAGTGTCATATGTATGTGCTCTAGATGACAAAAAATAAGATGAACTTATGTAATTTTCTTTCTTTTTATTTACAATGTTGACGGGGCTGAAAAATAGGTAGGATGTATGTCTTGCATGCTGCTGACCCAGATTCCATCACCAACAATCTATGAGGTCCCCTGAGCATCAGGGATGATCCCTGAGTACTTTCAAGTATGTTCCAAAACACCATAAATAAATAAATACATTAATTAAAACCTATAAAAGTTCCAGGTGGGCAGAACCTGAGGCTTGTGAGGTATTACATAATGGCTTAGAGAGGCTTGGGATTCGCATGATTAAGTTTGGACTGGATGTTCAAAGTAAGAATCCATGGGAAATGCAGCACAAACTATATCGAATAGTACAAAGTTTGACATGCTGGGGCTAGGAAGTGACTTTCAGCCTATATAATGTTAATAATTCTTTCCAGCCAAAGATATTGGCCTATACTTAGTAACTAGTTAAGATATATACAGTTTTGTTGTATTTAAAGTATGTATTTTGTAGAACCTTAATATGGGGTCTTATGTATGGTATAGTTTAGAAAGTGGCCAGGAAGCTAAGAATTGTTGGAACTGATTCTGGGTCTTCTGAATGCCTCTGAAGGAGGCCCCTGCTGAGAAAATAGCAGACTAAAACTTCATAATTAATACTGTGCATTTTCTAAGATTGGTGACTTGTCGATTCTGGTATAGCAAAGAGGAAGGAACTACATTTCCCAAAACTGGCTTTTGTTTTCTGGTTCAAATTGATCACTCGGAAATTCCATACAAATTTGGCAGGCCACAGTTGAGTCAAAGACATTCTTGTTTTTTGAATATTGGAGCATTCCAATAAGGGGATGGCAAATACATCTGAGTTGATGTGCCCTCACATGTTGCTGCTGCGGGTGGTGTTCAGACCCTGACTGTCCCCAGCATCTCTATGTCTGCCGTTTCAGCTTTTTGGAATCCTGGGCCACACATCCATGTAATTTTTTCCTACAAATGGTCTGAGGTAATAGAGCTGAAAAGAGTAAAAAGCAGGTACAAATTCTAATCTCTCCCCCAAGTCCAGTTTGTCCACTTATTTTCATCTAGCTTCCTTCTCAAATGACCTACCTACAGGTCATTTGCATCTCACTGACCTACCTACAGTAACCTCCAGCTACCAGTTACGTAGTTCTGCTCTAGGCTGACAAAATGGTAGTTGTTACAATAAGAAAAGCAAAAGCACAGATATCACACATGCACAAACACACACACACACACACACATTCACACCACCTGAAAGAATGCTTATGAAACTGCATATAGTAGCTGGGACAAGGAGGGGCCCTTAGTATACAGGCCCCATGTGCAATGCACAAACTGTTTGAGAATAACTGACACTGGTCTGATGGGGAGTGCTCCCTAACCTAGAAATGCAAAGCAAATTTCAGACACAAGGGCTCTAGGAAGCTAGAGATGGCCTTTATATGTGCATGAGTGGACCCAAATTTATGAGCCTGGAACCATAGAACGCATTGAGAGCTCTTCTCAAAAATTTGGAAGAGGGAACATACTGGATTGTAGGAAAGTGTAGTGGACATGTGTATACCTAGCAAACATCCTCCTGTTTCTGAAGTTCACAAATGTTAGTGGACATTGCAACTGATTTTATGCATGACAGTATGTTGGACATGGGTGGAGACAGGAGTGGATCTGTTTTTATCCTCCAACATTGCACTCAGCTGATAACCTTTGTGCTCAAATCATGCAAAGTGTGTGCATATTTTTCCTATATTCTTGGTCCTTGAGTTCAGGTAGGCTAGCTTCAGCCCATCCCAGATACGAGACTGGACATTTGACAAACTCCTGGATAAATTTCCATGTTGATAGAGAAATCATTATTAATCCCAATGGGTATGTTCACTGTTCACTGTCATCCTGTTGCTCATCGATTTGTTCGAGCAGGCACCAGTAACATCTCTCACTGAAAGACTTATTGTTACTGTTTTTCGAATATCCAATATGCACGGGTAGCTTGCCAGGCTCTGCCATGCGGGCTCGATACTCTCGGTAGCTTGCTGGGCTCTCCGAGAGGGGCAGAGGAATCGAACTCCGGTCGGCCGCGTGAAAGGCGAACTCCCAACCTCTGTGCTGTCACTCCTCCAGCCCCCCAATGGGTATAGAGACACTTATTATCCTGCAATGCAATACTATAGGCATGACTATGAGGGATGTGCTCAGCCCTGAGCTTACCCATGCGGCCAGCATTCTGATCTCCTGTTTAAGCATTTGTTATGGGCTAAATTGTGCTTCTCCACTCCCCATTCACACACTGACATTCTTAACCCCTGCCCCCAGTACTTCAGCTTCTGATTGTATTTGGACATAGACCATTAAAGAGATAATTGAGGTCAAATGAGGTCAAATGGATGAGTCCTAATCCAGTCTGACTGGCATCCTCCTAAGAAGAGATTAGGACACAGAAATACACAGAGGGAAGTCCATGTGAAGATGCCAGAAATGCTCATCTGCAAATCCAGGAAAGAGACCTCAGAAGAAGCTAACCCTGCCAACATTTGGCCCTGAACTTCCAAATTTCATGATAGTAAGAAAATTTCAGTTACTTAAGTGGTCCAGTTTGTGATATTTTGTTACACGGGTTTAGTAAACAAAGCATTGTTAGACGTTATTGCATGACTTTATTTTTATTAAAGGACATCAAGTCAATCTCTATCTCTATATTTAGTAAGTGACATAAGCTAGTCTCACAAAGAGCAGCCTCTTGAAGTGAGACTTGTTACCCACCATGTCACAAAAGCAAGCTGAAAGATTTACAAAACAATTTTATCACAGATCATTTCCTTCCCCAGTTCTACCAATTATTCTAAACCTCACTTCTGGACCAAGCTCCATATGTGAGTGGGACACTCTGATGTATAGTATTAATTCAATGTTACATAGTACCTAATAAACTGTATTTTTGAGGTGTCATTTAGCAGTGAGCAAAGAATGTTCCAAAAGAACAATAAGAACATTTATATGTCTCCTGAAAGGTTGCTAATGAAAACATTGCACAGGCTTTATGCTAAGAGCACACTTGGGAGAAATTTCTGACCAATTGAACTACCAAGAATATTTGTTTTTCTCATGATTAATTAACCTAGAGATTAACTTAGTTTTTTATTTCTGCAAAGATCACTAGAAAGTTGGCCAATGGTTCTTAAACTGAAGGTTCAAAAGCATTAGATGAGGAGCTAATTATAAAACTCTTCTTGAAAAAGGTTAGAGGAAACAGGAAAATATACAAATAGAAATAAAGTTTGGCTTAATAAAAATAATATAAATGCTCTTTTGGGGATGTATCTTTTTTCCTCTTAGGTGAAATTGTTTCTAACATGTCTCTTCTTTAACTTCTTATTATTTTAGGATAGTTCTTCTATACATGATAGTGGGTAGACAGTGGGTAGACTACTGTCTTTTCCTGCTTATGGGTGCTTACTGGGGTCAGACCCCTTGTTTTTATGTTTTTCACCTTGCCCATTTGCCAGGCTGTTAAATTCCAATCTCTAAAGTCACCTTGCTCCAGTGTAGCAGGCACCACATCAGTCTGACAGGTTCTTTGTTGGATGCTCACTTACAAAGGGATACAAAGTCAGTTCAGAAGTTCTAGCCTGGTCACCATCCAACCACATTGCCTGATGTTATAATTAGGATGAATGGTTGTTTAAATCATCTTATAGTCATGTCTTCCTTCATGAAAGTTTCAAAGGGGAAGCCAAGTCAAGAATCCCTTTCCAACTAGTTACTAATTTTCATAGAATAAATCACTGTCTCTGAACAAAAGTAAGAGGGGGGGAAATTAGGGGATACCAGATTAAAAAAATTGAATCTTATTTATTTATTTCTCTTCTGCTTCATATAATCCCCCCAAACCAGAAATGGGAGGGTTTTGTTTCTCTCAACTTACATTTTAATCTTCATGATTGAGCAAGAGATTTCCTGCCATCACATTCATAGATGGAATGGGATTTTCTCAACTCTAAGATCTCAATGAGAATGGATTCTTCAGGACTTGTTGATGTACCGAAGGAGGAAATAAAAGCATTTTGAATATATCCATTCTTTCTAAAAAATGCATGACTCTTAAGCTTATTGACTTTCTGCTAAATCCTATTTCATATGTCAGATGCTGAATATTACATCAGTCTTTATTTTGATTTTCCTCTCCTCAACACATCTTTCAAAGCAGATGGGTGCCCTAGGACATGTGTTTGAAAATACAAAATAAGCAAAGCATATTAATAATTTAAAACTGTCTCCAATATACTGCTATATTATAAATGATAATAAAAGACAAATATCAGAAATGAAAAGAAAAAAAGAAAATAGCCTTGAAAGATATGTGTGAAATAAATAAAGCTTCAAGATCAGAAAACTGTACGTCAGTGCTGGTATCCACCCTAAAGGTAATGATATGAAATGGGTTCATATCAATATGACATTGGGTTCATACTTTGAGTACTCTATATTTGGGGCATTTACTTGTAGTCATAAATTACTATGGAAATTAGGTATGGTTTGAGTAATGACCTGGCTTTCTTTTATTGGAGAATGAATTTCTAGGTGAAGTAAAATGTTTCTACGAGTGTTAGGACAATGACAAGCAATTCAAAGTTTCTTTGCTTAATTTTTTTTCTTTGCTTTTATGAAGTCTGATTCTCTTATCTGTCTTATCTTCCTCAAAGAAATTTAGAAGGGAAAGGATGGAAGAATAGCGATCTCTTCAGAGGCAGGTTGAGATAGTAAATTTATTACAACATTTATTGCTGCTCATCACAAATATGGAACTTTCTTATTCTGTCACCTTCATAAAGGAATCAATGCAAGCTGGTGGGCAGTTAAAGATTTTGTGAAGACACATATCTTCTTTTTCTCATTTCACATTTCCTTGGTTCTTGTTCAGATTGGCACCGAGATAAAAGAAGAATGTAGAAATGCACTGCCATTAGAAAGGACAGTGGGAGGGCCCTGACATGTAATATTAGGTGACAAAGATGATTTTATAAGACAGTCAGACCTCTAAAATAAAAAAAAGGAGAGACCTTTATGGCTAAGGAATAACAGTAAAAAATTAGAGCAAGAAGATTCTCACTATTATCGAAGCTTGTTTAGCAAATATAAACACAAAAACATTAGAGATTGTGAAAACTTCCTAATTGGTTTAGTTAGGGTCCTCCTCATTTCTTTGCTACTCCAAAAAGAATTCCTGTTTTGACAAAAGGTTGTCAGCTTTGTATTCCATCTTTACCATAGATGTGAGCTGTGCTTTTTTGTTCCTTTCTGCTACCCACACACTGATGTAGCTCTCTCCCCCTGCTCTTCATTCTCACTCTCCAAAACCCTATCCTTGGCATAAACTCATTGTATCTAAGTTTTAAGTGTTTTTGTAACAATAAGGACCTGACTTTTTAATTGAAAATACTGTAATAAAGGTAGACTGTGAATATTTTCTGAAGGCATGGTTAACATAAGACCTATTTTAAAAGATGCTTCTCTTGCTGAATCCATTAATGTCTTGATTTTAAAAATGATGCCAGGGTGGAGTCTCTTTTTTTCCCAAGCACCTCTGATCCCAGTGTACAAATAATGTTTATATTCCAGTTCACAAGGTAAAAAAAAGAACGTGAAAATATTTCATTGAAAGTTGACAGCTTTAACGAACTTTAAAGGTTAACCCTGGTGCTACTTAGCATATCTATTCATGTCTCCATCAGTCTATTGAATTACTCAGCTGAACACACACACAAAAGCAAAACTTGAAAAAATACCCAGAAAGCCAACATTAATAATTCATAAATACTGGAGGCTGGTGACTGACAATTTTCCCCCTACTGTGTTGGAGGCTGTTAAGAATTGAATCCTGATAGCTCCTAAGTTACTTTAGAAAGTCTGTGAACAAGCCTGTCCGGGAATGCTAATGTTTTTGTAAGTGGTTAGCTACTGAAGCATAGTGTGGATTTTCATCCCCTCAAGCGCTTGTTCGTGTTTCCTTGGATTAGTATAAGGTACAGCTTTTCATGAGATGTTTAACTGACAGTTTTTATATTTGGATTGCATGAGCATCTTGCAGACCGAGGAGCCTCTGAATTCAACAATCACCCCCTGTTTCAAAGTAAACAGTATTTTTGAACAGATTCCAGGTACCAATTACAGCATTAACGAAGACACATACCTCTGCCATCTGGTTGGAGAGGGTGGGAGAGGATGTCACTCCTGACAGTGGCTGACCTACCTCAGAATTTATAATTTCCTTTCCCCCGTGTGCATAAAATTTCACTCAGCGAGCTTGCCCATTAAAAATGGAAGGTGTCAACACCATTAGGAGTCTTTAGGCATTTGCTGTTTCCCGGAGAAATAGGGCACAAATACACCACTCTTGCCTGACAGCGAATTGATTTCAAACTTTTGTGTAGGAAGAATAAAAATTCAGGCTTGATGTTATTAGAAAGATTTATCAGAGATTTCCCACAGAGGCCTGAGGAAAGGGACCATGGCGGGTTCTCTGCTGCTCCCAATTGTCTGCTTCATCTGCATTGGCTTCCAAAGGGGGCTAGGACTGGGTAGTTTTTATTTCATGAATGATATTTTGTTGCTTGTCGATGATAAAACTCCCTTTTATATGCTTCAAGTCTTTAGCTTTAATATACACACCTTGGAAAAAAATAATGGAAGTCTGTGGCCAAGACACTCTTCTCAGACTTCAGAATTTTTGAAATTCCTACAGTTTAGGTAACATGGGTACAATAGCATTGAGGTTAATGCTTTCTTTATTAAAGTTTTGGGGCCACACCAGCAATGCTCAGGGGTTCCTTCTGGACTTGCACTCAGGGATCACTCTTGGCACTGCTCAGGTGACCATTTGGGGCTCTAGGGATCAATCCCAGGCAGGTTGCAAGCAAAGCAAGCACCCTTCCCACCCACTGTCCTATCTCTCCAGGCCCTGATGTTTATGATTTTGATGAACATAATTTCTTCACCTCATTACTACCAAAATGTGTGGAACTATTCATCATTGTCCTCACTTTACTTCTAGTCTGCTAGACCAGTCTGCTACTTTCCATCAACTCCCACCACCCACACTGCACCACCTTGAGTGCTCTATAATCTGAATTTTATAATACAAGGCTATGGGTTTGTCATCGTTCAAAAACGTCTGTTCCTTTGTTTTGTTTGTCTAAATTCCACAGATGAGTGAGACCATCTGGTGTTTATCCTCCTCTCTCTAACTGATTTCACTTATGATGACGCTTTCCAGTTCCCTCCAAGTTGCAGCAAACTATATTTCATCTCTTCTTATGGTTGTATAATATTCTGATGTGCATGTACAACTTCTTCCTTTGTTCTCCTGTCACTGGACATTTGGGTTGATTACATATTCTGGCTGTTATATTTAGTGTTGTCATAAACAAAAATGTACACGTATCTTTTCTATTTAATCTTTTGTATTTTAGGGATAGATGCTAAGAATGGGCCATCTGGTCTTACGATAGCTCTCCTCTTTATTGAAAACTATCATATTAGATTTCAGTAAACGCTGAACCAGATGACATTCCTAACAGTGAATAATGGGTACATATTTCACCCTAGCTTGCCAATACTGGTTGTTGCCGGTCATTTGATGGATGCCTTTCTTGCAGATTTGTATTCCCCTAATATCAAGTGATGATGAGCACATTTTTATATAATTACCTGACTTTTTTTTTTTGCCTTTTGGGAAGTATTTGTTCAACTTCTCTCTCTTATTTATTTATTTATTTATTTATTTTTTGTGGGGTGGGGGACTACACTAAGTAGTACTCAGGACTTATACCCATAATAGTGCTTGGAGGTGGGTGTCACTCCCCGAGGAATTCTTATGAGACCATGCCCAATTTGAACCACATGCAAGACAAGTGCCACAAGTACCTTCATCCCTAAATTATCTCTATGGCTATATACTCTTCTGATTTTTTAATGAGAACTATTGATTTTTATGTTGATTAGCTTTTTGAGTGCTTTAATATATCTTGAATATTAGCCCATTATCTGATGTATAGTGTGAAAGTATTATCTCCAATTTAGTAAGATGTCTTAATTTTAGCCCAAGCCTTTTTTTTCATGATTTTTTTTTTCAATTTGATGTACTCCTATATCTTTTTATTGTCTTTTCCAATGGAGTGAAATTACTGAAGGTGTCTATGAGGTTCATATCCTGAGACTTCTGCCAATGTTTTCCACAATGTATTTTATGGGTTCTGGTCTAATCTTTTGTGTTTGGTGTGAAATACATATCCAGTTTAATTTTTTCCCCATGTGCCTGTCTAGTTTGCCAATATAATTTGTTGAAAAAGCATCTTTGTTTCACTTACTGAACCCAGATTAAATCCCATACATATGAAGGTTTTGCAGGTCTTTGACTTGCAATTCTATTTTAACTTGTCAGTATGATAGTTTTAATAATTATGGTTTTACCCCGTGAACCTTAATATTTTATTTTCGGCATTGATGAAAAAACTGTATCTATGGCCTCATGAATGGGAGGAAGGAAAATAATCTTTCTAAATCTTTCTCAAATATTTATCAAGATTAGTATAGTTTTATAGAACTGTTGAGGCTGGACTGAGCTATCAGGGAGAGCCCACATAGACTGTACAGTACAATGGGCAGGAACATAGGGACCCATAAAAATAGGAGAGATTTCTTGTGTGTCCTGACTGGTTTGGATGAAGGTGAGCATTTACCCCCTTCAAACTGTCTTCAGAAAATAATTTCAGTACATTGAAAGGGAATGTACTGAAAATGTACCTTTTCTCACAGAAGTCTGGCTGGTCTTTGACATGCAGATCTCAGGTGTTAGCCAGGCCTGATCTTTGACATTGTAGATTCTGCTCTGGCCCAGCCTAGTCTTTGGGATATAGATTTCAGGTGGCAGCCCAGCCTTATCTTTGGGATGCAAATCCAAGCTCTTGTAGCCCAAGAAAGGTTTTGGTTTTGGTTTTGTGTCTTTTTTCTGAGGCTAAAATCTACTGGCCTGCAGATGCAAGGAAACAATACATGTTTTGCTACCTCAATGTTCTTTCTGTAATTTCGTTTGATGCTTTTAATGATGTCACTGTATTGCGCCCTTTAGAGGTACCATGATCAATAAAAGGAGATTTTGGGGATCTCTACCTTTGTCACAGGTCTGAGAGAACCTGCGCCCTCCATGACATAAATTTCTTTTGAGTTCCTTGTCTCAGCGCCTCCAACTAAACAAATATTCACACAACATAGAATAATTTTAAAACTCAGAAAATATAACATGCCCCATTTCTCAGAGTGGGAAATAATAAGTCATATCTTAGAATGACTTTGGCTATTTGGGAAGTTTTATGATTCCATGCAAGTTTCAATAAGTCTTATTGTAAATCCCTGAATAATATCATTGGAATTTTGGTGGAGATTGTATTGAATCTGCATAATGCTTGGGGGTAGGTTGGTCATTGCATTTATTTGTTTATTATTATTATTTTTTAATAATGAGGACATTTTTGTTGAAGAGAATGTTCATGAGAAATGGACTAGTTCATGACGTTCGATTTGCTCTCAATGGATCGAACATCTCCGAATGCAGCAGCTATGTGTACTTAGGTCAAGAACTCAACTTGACGAATGACCTGGCACTTGAGCTGTTCAGGAGAAAGAGTGTGGTGTGGAACGCCTTCAAAAGCGTCAAAGCAGTGGTTAAGAGAAAAAAGAACCTCCTACTCTGGGCACATCTTTTCTATTCCACCATTCTTCCTGCATTAACATACGCCTCAGAGACCTGGGCCCTAGGCAAACAGGATAAGAATGCTATTCGGAATGTGAGGCCAGCCTCCAAGCCATGCAGTCAACCTCCTGGTACTTATTTCTACAATTCTTGGGTGTCTGGGGAAAGGGCAACTCAGAGAAGGGATCACCAACTATAGTGTAGTCGAAGGCCATGTGGGGGAAGGGAGTTGCGGGCTGAATGAGGGCTAGAGACTGAGCACAGTGGCCACTCAACACCTTTATTGCAAACCACAACAGCTAATTAGAGAGAGAGAACAGAAGGGAATGCCCTGCCACAGTGGCAGGGTGGGGTGGGGGGAGATGGGATTGGGGAGGGTGGGAGGGATGCTGGGTTTACTGGTGGTAGAGAATGGGCACTGGTTAAGAGATGGGTTCCCGAACTTTGTATGAGGGAAGCATAAGCACAAAAGTGTACAAATCTGTAAATGTGCCCTCACGGTGATTCACTAATTAAAAATAAATAAATTAATTAAAAAAGAAAAGAAGAATGCTATTCGGGTCTCTCAAAGAGGAATTGAAAGAGCTATGCTTGGAGTATCACGTTTTCACTCAAGTGAGAGAAGGAATCCAAAGTTCTAATCTCTGTCGACTATCAAGAATCACGGAAGCTGTCTTGTTGTGTTGGCCAAGGTATCGGAAATCAGATGGGCCAGACATGTACTGTGATTTGGAGTTGACCCCTGGACTAGAGCTGATACTGACTCGATTCCACTGGACATCAAATGAATGCCTGACTGCCTACCTATGAGATGGTTATATTTCTTTGTCAAGACCCCGAACGATCGGTTTGAGGCTCTTCGTGTTCCTGGAATGAGCAGACAACATTCATACAATAGCATGTGACAGGAATGAATGGAAATGTTACTGGGGCTTGCTTGAGCAAATCGATGAGCAATGGGATGACAAGTGATACAAGTGATTTTTTAATAAAACTGAACAAACATTTGGAGTTACATATAAAAAGCTGGAACTCATATTTTGCATGGATAAGACACAGGTTGGTTTTTTTATTTTTCTTTCTCGAGTCTTTTTTATTAAAAATTAAAAAAAAACCTTTTTTAATTGAATCACTGTAACAAAGCTACAAAATAACAAAGCTTTTGTGATCAAGTTTCAGTCATACAGTTTCAACACCTATCCCTAATGTACATTTTCCAATGCCAATCTTTTGTATCCTTCCTGCCAACACCTCCCCTTTAGCCCCCCACTGCCCCACTTGCCTCTGTAGCAGATGCTTTTCTTCTTTGTCTCTCTCTATCTCTCTCTACTTTTAAGAGTTATGGTTTACAATATAGATACTCAGAGACCATCATGTTTGGTCCTTTGCCCACTTTTAGCACAAATATCCAACCAGAGCAAACCCTTTCAACCATCATTATCATAATAGTCCCTCCTCTATCCCAACTGTCCTATCCCCCATCCCTGGAGGCAGGTTTCCAATCATGGACATTCATCCTGGTCTTTGTTTTTACTGCCCTTGCATGTTAGTCTCATACTATGTTTAATATTTTAGTATCCAAAAAATGAGTGCAGTCATTCTATGTCTGTCCTTCTCCAAATAATTTCACTCAGCATGATGCTCTCCATGTCCATGCATTTATAAGCTAACTTTATGACTTCATATTTTCTAACAGCTGTATAATATTCCATTGTGTAGATGTATCACAGTTTCTTTAACCAGCATTCTGTACTTGGGCACTCGGGTTGTTTCCAAATTCTGGCTAATGTGTACAGTGCTACAATCAACATACAAGTGCAGATGCATTTCTTCTGTGTCTTTGCACCCTGGGGGTACATTCCAGAAGTGGTATTTATGGATTATATAAAAGCTTAATTTCTAGTTTTTTGAGGAATGTCTATATTGTTTATTGTTTTCCCAAAAGGTTGGAGCATTCATTATTCCCACAAACAATGAAAGAGAGCCCCTTTCTCCTCGGATGTGTGCTAGCACCAGTTGTTCTATTCTTTTTTGTGTGTTTTTAATTTATTCTTTTATTGAATCACCACGTGGAGAGTTACAAAGCTTTCAGGTTTAAGTCTCAGTTATATAATGCTTGAACACCCATCCCTTCACCAGTGTACATATTCCACCACCAAGAATCATAGTATACTTCCCCTCCCCCCCACCTCCCCAGACTGTGTAACAGATAAATTTCACTTTACTTTCACTTTACTTTGATTACATTCAATATTTCAACAAAAAAACTCACTATTATTATTTGGAGTTTCTCCCCACCTTAAGTCAGACCTGCTGAAAAGAAAGCATTTGATAATTTGTTTTCCATTGCTGAGAATGAAGAGATATGAGGTCAAGTGGCCGCACTAGCAGCTGCAAGGTTTTGGATTTCTGTATTTTGGTATTTTAGTAACTAAGTTCAGAGAAATGTTCTATTCTTTTTGATGTGTCCCACTCTGTGATATAAGGTGATACCTCATTGCTCTTTTGATTTACATCTATCTCCCTAATGATTAGTGGATGTAAAGCATTTGTTCATATACTTTTTGACTATTTGTATTTCTTATTTGAGGAAGTTTCTGTTCATTACTTCTTCCCATGTTTTGATGGACTTGGAGGTTTTGTTCTTATAAAGTTTTAGCAGTGCCTTGTATATCTTGATTAAACTTAGGTGTTGAAAATTCTTAACTTAATGTAGTACTATTTATTTATCTTTACTTCCACTTGCTTGTCAGTGACTTTTTTCTTTAAAGATGCCTTTAGTTTCAATGTCATGGAGGGTTCTGCCTCTGTTTTCCTCCATGCACCTTACTAATTCAGGTCTGATACTGAGGACTTAATTCATTTTAATCTGACTTTTGTGCCTGGCATTAGGCAGAAGTCTGAGCTAATTTTTTATATGTAGCTGTCCAGTTTCCCAGCACCACTTGTTGAAGAGGCTTTCCTTACTCCACTTAACATTTCTTGCTCCTTTGTGATCATATATTTGAGGGTCTGTATCAGTATATTCAACTCTATTCCATTGGTCTGCATGTATATCTCTATTTCAATACCATGCTTTTTTAATTACTATTGCTTTGTAGTACAATTTGAAGTTGGGGAAGGTGACACCTAACAGCTATTCTTGCATTTTGATGGCTAATCCTTCCAATCCGTAAGCAGGGGATGTGCCTTCATTTACTCATGCCCTCTTTTATTTTCTGATGTAGTGTATTGTAATTTTTTTTGTACAGGTCCTTCACCTCTTTATGTAAGCTGATTCCGAGGTACTTGATTTCTGAGGCACGATTGTGAACAACACTATTTTTCAATCTTTTTCTTCTCTTTCATCATTTGTATATAGGAAAGCCCTGGATTTTGGGTATTGCTTTTGTAACCTGCCACTTTACTATACAAGCCTGTTGGCAGTCTTTCCCCAACATGCCCAGGCATGTTGTGCACCAGGTCCGGGGAGACATGGTGCTCGGATAAACCACTCTGGGAGACAGCTGATGGTCACTCACTTTATTGCCAACTATACACATACTTTATAGAGAATCTCAGCTGAAGAGGATGATCCAATCACATAAAGTTTAGTATTACTGACCTATCACCTTTCCAACTCTGCTTTGCCACAGCCCAGTCCCAGATAAGGTTAGATGCTGCAGTTTGAAATGCAGTTAGGTGATAATTCTTGGGGGATGGGATTCAACACCAGATACCTGGTGCTTGTAAAAACGTGCAAGACACTCCCTACTGGGTCACTATGCAGGGACAGGTGTTATCTGATGCAGGGAGAGATCTTATCAGTTCTGGTGACTGTAGCCATGCTCCACACAAACCTATTGTTTCTAGAAACTTTTTTGTAGAGTCTTGAGGATTTTCTAACTATAGTATCAGGGCATCTGCAAATAGTGTGAGCTTGACTTCTTCCTTTCTATGTGGATGACCTTGTACTTTTTCTTGCCTAACTGCTAGGACAAGTACTTTCAGTACTATATTGAATAGAAGTGGTGTGATTGGGCAACTTTTTCTTGTTCCCATTATAGAAGGAAAGCTTTTAGTTTTTCACCATTGAGAGTAATGCTTTCTGTGGGCTTGTGGTAGATGGCTTTGACTATACTGAGAAAAGTTCCTTCAACTCCCATTTTATTGAGAGTTTTTATCAGAAATGGGTGCTGTATCTTGTCAAATGTTTTATCTGCATCTATTGATATGATCATATGGTTCTATCTTTTCTTTTATTGATATTGTGTTTTATATTGATTGACTTGTAAGTGTTAAACCATCCTTGCATCCCCAGGATGAATCTTACTTGGTTGTGGTGTATGATCTTTTTGATGAGTTTTTGGATTCTATTTGCTAGTATTTTGTTGAGGATCTTTGTGTTTGTGTTCATTCAGGGATATTGGCCTGTAATTTTATTTTATTGTTGTGCTTTTTTTTCTGCTTTTAGTAGCAGAGTGATGTTTGCCTCATAGAAACTGTTTGGAAGTGTTTCTATTTCTTCAGTTTCCAGGAAAAGCAAGAACAGGATTGGGAGTAGGTCCACTTTACAGGTTTGAAAAAAAAATCACTAGTGAATCCATCTGGGTCAAAACTGTTGTTTTTGGGAGACTTTTGAGTACTATCTCAATTTTCTCGATAGTAATGATCTGTTCAGTTATTCAAAAACTTCCTAGGTCACCCTTGAGAGAATATGAGAGTCCAGGAATTCATCAATTTCTTCGAGGTTCTCTTGTTTTGTGCCATGTTGATTCTCAAAGTAACCTCTGATAACCCTTTGAATTTCTATGATTTCTCTGTGGTCTCCCCTCTTTCTGATTTTGTTTATTAGGGTTCTTTTTCTTTCTTTCTTTCTAAATCTTGCTAGTAGTTTATCAATCTTGTTTATTTTCTTAAAGAACCAGATCTTGGTTTCACACATCTTTCAGATTATTTTTTGGGCTTCAAGCTCATTAATTTCTGCTCTAAGTTTCATTATATGCTTCCTCCTGCCTAGTTTGGGCTACTTTGGTTGGTTATTTTCCAAGATCTTAAGGAGTGAGGTTAAATTACTAATGTGGGCTCACTCTTTCTTCCTGGGGAATGTTTGAGAGCTAGAAACTTTCTTCAACACTGATTTTCCTGTGTCTCACAAGTTTTGGTAGCTTGTGTCCTCATTCTCATTTGTTTTTAGGAATTGTTTGATTTTTTCTTTGATTTCCTCTCTAACCCACTGGCTGTGCAGTAGTGAGCTGTTTAATTTCCACATGTTTGATTTGAATTTGTTTCTGTGTATGATTCACTTCAGTTTTCAGTGCATCATGGTCTGAAAAGATTGTTGAAATAATTTCTATCCTCTTAATTTTATAGAGGTATGTTTGGTGGCCCAGTGTGTGGTCAAGTTTAGAGAATGTCCCATGTGCACTGGAGAAGAGTGTGTGTATTCAACCATTGGGGGATGAAATGTCTTATGTATATCATATATATGTCACATACATATCATATATGTGTGTATATATACGTATATATACACTAAACCCCTCTTTTCCATTTCTTCCCTCAAATAAAATATGTATGTCCTGATTGAGCTTTAGTCTGGTTGATCTATTGAGAAGTTATAAAGTGGTGCTGAAGTCTCCAACTATTATTGTGTTGCTATCAAGTTCTTTCTTCAAGTGTTTGAATAGTTGTTTTGAATATTTGGCTGGTACTTCATCAGGTGCATGTACAGTTAGGAGTGTAAGTTCTTCCTGATGTATAGATCCCTTGATAATTAAGAAATAATCTTCACTGTCTCTTATAATCTTCTTCAGTCAGATGTCTATGTGAGCTGATATTAGTATGCCACCCCAGCTTTTTTGAGGGAGTTGTTTACTTGAAGTATTGTTTTCCAGTATTTGACCTTGAGACTGTGTTTGATTTGACTGCTCAGATGTGTTTCTTACAGGGAGTAAAATACTGGGTACAATTTTTGGATCCATTCTGCTACTCTGTCTTTTAATTGGTGTATTAGCCTATTGACATTGAGAGAGATCATTGTTAGGGGGTTTTGTCCCATATTTCTGCAGGGATTTGGTGTGTTTGAGGGGATTGTCTTATCATAAAGTAGACCATTTAGTTTTTCCTGTTTTGAGTCTATGAAGTTCCTGAGTTGTTTGTCTGTGAAGTTTTTTATTGTTCCTTCAAGTATGAATGAGAGTTTACCTGGGTGAAATATTCTGGTGAGGTGTTCATTTTATTGAGTTTTTCACTATATCCCTCCACTGTCTTCAGGCCCATAGTGTTTTTGTCAAATAAGTCTGCTGTAAATATTAAGAATGTTCCTTTATAAGCAATTTCCTTCTTTGATCTCACCGTTTTTAGTATTCTATCTATATTGATGGTTTTCATCATTCTGAATAGAATGTGTCTTTGAGTATTTTTATTTGGATTTCTTTTAGCTGGTACCTTTGAGCCTCCTGAATTTAGATTCATGCGCTTTTCAGCTCTGGAAATATCTCAGCAATGATGGTGTCGACAGTTGCTTCTTTATCAGAGTTTTCTTCCTGTCCCTCTGGAACTCCAATGATTCGTATGTTATTTCTCTTTGTTTCATCCTGATTTTCTCTTGCTATATGGTGGTTTATTTTAAGATACTTTTCAATCTCTGCTATTGACTGGAGATTCTCTGCACCTTATCTTGGAACTCACTAATTCTGTCCTCAGCAGCTGTTACTCTGCTACTGAGGCTTTCCAGTGAGTTTTTCATTTCATCTACCAAGTTTTTCAAGGCTGTTATTTCTGCTTGTATTTTCATTTTCATTTTCCTCATTTCTGCTCTAATTTTATTGATAGTTCATACCATTGCTTCTTTGAGCTATTTATGCATCTTTAATAGCTCTGTTCTGAAATTTTTATCAGAGAGGATATATAGTTCATTATTACTGCTTGGCTCATCTGGGCCAGCATATCACTCATTAAATCTGGTGAGTTTCTGCACTGTTTTACCTTTGTGACCTTTGCAGTTTGAAATTGTTTCTTGTGTGTTGTTGTGTGGTTAGGCCCCTGTGTTAGGTTGTCTTTGTATATTACAGGGAATAATGGAGAGGTGAAAAAATGTGAGACATGGGTTCACTGGTACTTCTAATATAGGATAGAGATGAAGTAACTTTGCGCAAATGCACTAACATTAGCACAGTTTTGGGGTTAGAGATTTTTAAAGGGACACTATGAGGAATAGTTTTGGGGGCAAAAAACTGAGGGTCAGCCTTCCCTTTGTGTGGGGTCTGGAGTTCAGGCTGTGAAGAATTGAGAATGAGGAGCCCACTGTGGTCCACACACCTGAGTTTAAGATATTAGATAGACCTAGGGTGGTCATTTAAAAAAGGTTAAAACATCTAACCCATGGAATATCTTGCTTGCAGGGTTTTATTTAAGCAATTTTCTATGAGTTCTATAATGTTCCCCTGGAATTGTAGGTATTGCTTCTTTCTCTCTCTCTCTGCTTAGGAAGAATCTTTTCTCTTTGGTTCTTGCCATTTTAATTACAATATGTCTTGGTGTTCTGTTTGAGTTTATTTTGTCATTCTTTGGACCTCCTGAATCAGTGCACAATTCTTCCTCTCAGACTATGAAAAGCATTGGTTGAACTCTACAAGAAGAAAACATCCAACCCCATCAAAAAATGGGGCAAAGAAATGAACAGAAACTTTACCAAGGAAGAGATACAAATGGCCAAAAGGCACATGAAAAAGTGCTCTACATCACTAATCATCAGAGAGATGCAGATCAAAACAACCACGAGATACCACCTCACACCACAGAGACTAGCACACATCCAAAAGAACAAAAGCAACCGCTGTTGGAGAGGATGTGGGGAGAAAGGGACCCTTCTACACTGCTGGTGGGAATGCCGGCTAGTTCAGCCCTTTTGGAAAACAATATGGACGATTCTCAAAAAACTAGAGGTTGAGCTCCCATTTGACCCAGCAATACCACTGCTGGGAATATATCCCAGAAAAGCCAAAAAGTATAGTCGAAATGACATCTGCACTTATATGTTCATCACAGCACTGTTTACAATAGCCAGAATCTGGAAAAAACCTGAGTGCCTTAGAACAGATGACTGGTGGAAGAAACTCTGGTACATCTATACAATGGAATACTATGCAGCTGTTAGAAAAAATGAGGTCATGACGTTTGCATATAAGTGGATCATCATGGAAAGTATCATGCTAAGTGAAATGAGTCAGAAAGAGAGAGACAGACATAGAAAGATTGCACTCATCTGTGGAATATAGAATAATAGACTATAAGACTAACACCCAAGAATAGTAGAAATAAGTACCAGGAGGTTGTCTCCATGGCTTGGAGGCCGGTCTCTCATTCTGGGCAACTCAGAGAAGGGAACACCAAGTAAAATGTGGTTGGAGGTTATGTGGGGGAAGGATGATGTGGGCCGAATATAGACTAGCGACTGAACACAATGGCCACTCAACACCTTTATTGCAAACCACAACACCTAATCAGAGAGAGAGAACAAAAGGGAATACCCTGCCATAGTGGCAGTGTGGGGTGGGGGGAGACGGGACTGGGGAGGGTGGGAGGGATGTTGGGTTTACTGGTGGTAGAGAATGGGCACTGGTGAAGGGATGGGTTATCAAACTTTGTATGGGGGAAACATGAGCACAAAAATGTATAAATCTGTTACTGTACCCTCACGTTGACTCACTAATTAAAAATAAACTATTAATAAAAAAGTCATCCTAAAAAATAATAATTCCTTCCTAATCCTTAAATTGATAATTTATGCAAAAGGAATATAATTAAAATATTTAAAGAGTTTATGGAATTAAAAAAAATTCTTGGGAATGGCTGCTCTCCACTGTGGCCAAGGACCACTGTGCCCAGATTTTGCTGTGAACTGCCAGTGGGATCAGGTACAAAGCAGAACACATCTTTTGGGGGAAGTACACCAAGTAATGCTCAGGGATCACTCCTGGAGGAGCTGGAGGAATCATTTGGGGTTCTGAAGATTGAACTCATGTTGGCCTCGTGAAAGGCAAGTGTCCTATGCACTGTACTATTAATCTGGCAAACTGAATCTTTTCTGGCACTTTGAGCTTACTATCCTCTGATATAAATTGGGAATTAAGTCTGGTGCACCTACTTTCATGAACTCTTCCTTAGTTCTGGGCTGGCTGAACTGAAAAACTGTCAAGTTGTGTGGCAGCCGGAGCCTGAGTGCGGGTCAGAGATTATAACCCAGTGGAGTGGAGCAGAAACTATGACCTAGTGTCAGGACGTCTTTGAGTCTGTGGGAGTATTAGGTGGATCTGTGGCTGAAGACCTCTTTGACAAAGTGAAGTCTAACCTCTGCTCAGCTCAGGAAGAGTGCTTCCAGTTTGGATCAGTGTGGTCTGTCTATACTTTGTTGAGTTAAATATCTGAGGTTTCACAACTCACAAGTTTCTTCCTAACTGAGTTCTGGGTAAGTCTGGAGAACTCAGCATGATCCTCGCCGATGAGGAGTTGGAGTGAGTGAATTGCCACTCAAGTTCTGAGTCTGTCAGGGCAGAAAGGAGTCTGCCATGTTACAGGGCTTGTCCCACCTGGGACATGGCTCTTGCTGGCTCACACCAGAAATGGCAGTCCATAGCATTGACCTGGATTAAACCTAAGTCTGTTTTCTGCTTAACAAGTTTTGGTATAAAATGTATCACTGTATCACTATCAGCGATACACCTGCTGTGCTATCTCTCCAGTCCAGTATAAAATGAATTGGTATAACATGTAGGTTCTTTGCATTTGTCAGCTTTCTGCGTTAGGTTGGCATTTTCAAAGTCTCAATACAAAATCAAGTGGCCTTATTAGATAAATATGTTCAACACAAACACAATACAAAAATGGACCATTGACCTATTGTATATCAGACTATGTTGATTGTAATATTACTAAACTATGACTTTTTTTGTTTTTGGTTTAGGGCCTACACCTAGTGATTCTCAGTGATTACTTTTGGATTTGTGATCAGTAATTTTCCTGGCAGTTCTCTAGGGACCAGATGGGATGCCATGGATCAAACCTTGGTTGGCCACATTTAAGGCAAGGACCTACCAAAGTATTATCTCTCCAGCCCATGAATTTGTTTACAAAACAAAAAATTAATTTGGCTATTGCATTTTCCCCTCATTTATATAGAATTATATTTTATTAGGAATCCTAGAAATACCTTTATTTTTGAATTTTCTGGCCACTCTCAGTGACTTATAGATACTCATTGGACAAGTGGGTTAGTCACTTGTAAGCCTGATAATACTTCAGAAAAATTAAGTTTGAAATTCTAAATTATTACCTACACAAACACACAAAACATTGATTTGCCTTTTGTTATTTGAAGACTTTATGCATATTATAACATAGCAAAGTGAAATTAAAATAGAAAATAAAATCAGTATTAAAAATGATGCAATGATAATATAGGACTCCTCACTATATTATAGGATAATATAATTTTGTTTCCAAGGCTACTTTTTGAATTTGACACTAAGCCATTATATAATTTCTTGAGCAGAGAGTGATGCAATGAACAATGACCACAATTATAATTTTTTCCAAAATTACATTTTTATAACTTACAATACACAAATTTTATATTGCTTGCTATATAACATCATTTGGTAAAACCTAAAGGTTTATAAACATTATTTTCTTAAGGATAGCCCCAATGTGTATAGATCAGTAATTTGTTTGAACTTCTATTCACTTGACAGATGCAAGCACCATGAAAAGTGAATAGATGTCATAAATATGCAAAATTTTTCTCTGTATTACAATGGGGTCTTGTTGTTGTTTGTTTCTGTTTTGGGGGCAAGTCTGGTGGTCTTAGTGCTGTA
Source organism: Sorex araneus (assembly GCF_027595985.1). NCBI lineage: Eukaryota > Metazoa > Chordata > Mammalia > Eulipotyphla > Soricidae > Sorex > Sorex araneus. The sequence goes on along the minus strand of NC_073302.1, from coordinate 85,921,099 downwards.
TAAGAACTCAGGGATCCTTCTCGGTGTGCTCATGGAATCACACGTGTTGCCTGGGATTGAACCTGGCAAAGCCTTATCTGCTTTACTATCTATTAAACCCCATGTTACAGTAATTTTTACAAAACTATCATTACCTTTCTCCCCAAAACAAAATATACATAAATATTCAAAAATTTAGTAACCTTTCTCTCTAGTTTAGAAGTCTATGTATCTACTCTTCCCTTTCCCATTATTATTATTAATAGAAGATAGGCATTAGTCATCGAACTGTGGAGGATGTTAATACTGATAGAGACTGCTCTTAGAAATCTTTTGCCTTGAAAGATACAGCTAATCTAGGGCGAGAGTATCAAATAACTTAAGTAGTAGAATTAATAGGAGTAAAGGATGGAGAGAAGGGAGAAGAGGATATTTTTCTTTTTAAATGATCTCCATGAAACCTTCTGAACTCTATAAGCTAGACCTTAGATTTGAAGGTTACACACGTACGAGTTGGAGAATATGCATGCAACTCAAGAAGAGTCAGAGTAACATCCTCTGAAGAAAAAACAAAACAGAATAATCATCCATAAAGAGAATTGTCTGATTTGCTTTTGGCAGGAAAAAATCCCATTAATTTTTTTCTCTGCCAGTTTTGCCATAGTGTTCAGTGTTTACTCCTAGCTCTAGTGCAGGGATCTCTTGGTGGAGCACAAGTGGACCCTACACGGTGCCAGGGATCAAACCTGGGTCAGCCACATGTAAGGCAAGCACCTTGCTTCCTGTGCTATCAATCTGTTCCTCCCCAAATTTTTAGAAGAGGGTTCAAAAAATAAAAGCACAATTACCAAAATTGTTTGAAAATCCAATCAAGATACTTTCATATTATTATCATTAAGTTCAGAAAGCTACAGGACTTTCAAATGAGGGACTGTATAAATCAAAAAGTCAATCAGAAGATGTACAAAACTTTTGATAGATTCTTGTTGTTTAAAAAACAAGAACTTGAGTTTGTGGATCTTTGAAATGAGGAATTTTTATCTGTCCCTTGTTTCAATTTGGTTCCCTGATAGGCTCTGGTAAAACTCTAAGAGTAAGGATAAACTAAAAATAAACTAGTTCATCCAAAATTAGCCACCAAACTTCAAACTAATCCAACCCTTTGTTCAAATATAATCAATATTTTACCTAACAAGTAAGATAAAAATATCTCTAGGGATTGGAAAGATAGTATGGTAGGTAGGGCATTTTCCTTGTATACAGTCGACCTGGGTCAAATCCAGCACCAAATACTATCCCCTGAGTTTGACAAAAGTGATCCTTGAGCACAGAGATAGGGGTAAGCCCTGAGCACCACCAGTTGTGGCCCTCAAACAAAAAACCAAAAAATAATAATGCCTGACCCAAAAAGCAAAAAAAGGAAACAACAAAGAAAGACAATATTATTTAAAGTTTCTTTACTTTCATACATTATGGTTAGCATTTAAAATTGTTAATTTAGGACTAAGTTATTAAAAAATCAAGAGGAAAACAAAGATCATATACATATATAAAAATTTTATATTATTTTATATATCCACATGGTGACCAAGCTCATTGTGAGAGTTCAAGATGCTGCTCAGTCTAACGTTCATTGATTTAAAGAAGGACTTTGATTCTATTGAGACTGAAGCGGTCATTGAAACGCTAGCAGAAGAGGGCATTTAAACTCAGTATAGCAGGATCCTCTACGAGCTGTATTACGGATTCACCACCAGGATCTCACTATTCTACAAATAAGTGTTCATTGACATAAAGAAAGGGGTTCGACAGGACAACACCATTTCACCAAAACTCTTCAGTGCCATCTTCGAGAACGTCATGCGATGACTGAAATGGGAAGGAATGAGAGTGAAGATAGTCGACAACTATACCACCTCTGCTTCGCTGATGACATCATTCTAATAACACCAAACAGTATCCAAGCTGCACAAAGGCTGCCAACTTCAACCAACTATAGAAAGGTTGGACTGCAGCTGAATCTCCAAGACAATGTTCATGAAAAACAAAGTAGTCCCTGACCTTCCATTTGCTCTCAATGGAATGAACATCTCTGAATACAGCAGCTATGTGTACCTGGGTCCAGAACACAACATGAGGAACGACTTTGAGCCAGAACTGCTCAGGAGGAAGAGAGCAGCATGGAACACCTTCAAGAGCATTGAAGAAGTTGTTAAGAGGATGAAGAACCTCCAGCTCTGGGCACATCTTTTCGACTCCACCATTCTTCCTGCACTAACATATGCCTCAGAGACCTGGGCCCTATGGAGGCAGGATGAGAATGCTATTCAGGTATCCCAAAGAGGAATCAAAAGAGCTATGCTTGGAGTATCACGTTCTACCCAAGTGAGAGAAGGAATCAGGAGTTCTGACTTCTGTTGACAATCAAGAATCAGGGACACTGCCCCGTTTGCCAAGGCTTCAAAAAATCAGATGACTGAACACATAATGTGATTCAGAGATGACCGCTGGACTAGAGCTGTTATTGACTGGATTCCACGGGACGTCAAAAGACCCACCTACGAGATGGTCAGACTTCTTTGTCTAAACCCTGAATGAATGGTTTGAAGCTCTTTGTGTTTCTGGAGCAAGCAGATACCATTGGGCTACATTAGCAGGCTACCGGGACAAATGGCGACCTTACTGGCGCCTGCTCGAGCAAATCAAAGATCAACGGGATGGAAAGTGATACAATGAGAGATTAGAAAAAGCAAGAAATAACTGGTATAACCCTTAGAAGAATCATAAAAGGAGACATAATAAAAGACTAGCAAAAGGTAGATTGAATATCAAAAGCGACTTGATAATACCAGGGTCAGAGCCATACTACAGCAGGTAGGGCATTTAGCCATGCACACAGCCAAACTGTATTCAATCCCCAGCATCCCATATGGTCCCAGAGAACCTCCAGGAGTAACTCCAGAGTGCAGAGACAGGAGTAACTCCTGAGCATCACCAGGTGTCATCCCAAAAGCCAAAAACAAAAAAGCTATTTGATAATTCATAAGAAAGCAAGGAGGAAAATGAAAATAGAGCTTATTATAAGAATAGGAAAAATCCTGTTTAAGCATATGTATATTATATGCACACATAGTACATATAATCACCGTAAATGGAAATAAAAAAATATATATATGGGCTGGAGCAATAGCACAGTGGGTAGGGCATTTGCCTTGTTCGTGGCCAACCTGGGTTCGATTCCTCTGTGCCTATCAAGATACCAAGAGTATCTCACCCACACAACAGAGCCTGGCAAGCTACCCATGGTGTATTCGATATGCCAAAAAAATAACAACAAGTCTCACAATGGAGACATTACTAGTGTCCGCTTGAGCAAATTGATGAGCAATGGCAACGGGATGACAGTGATATATGTATACATATATATATAATACATAATCACCTTAAATAAAAATAAAAGATAATCCAATTAAAAAGTGCAAAACTTTCAGATAGGATTAAAATATGTTTGGGAGATGTATGACTTTAAAGTATGACACAAAAAAGATTAAAGTATAGTGGAAGGAAGCATAGTACACAAACATTACTCAAAGAAATCTGGTGGGTGGCACTAATATTAATTAGCACATCAAGGAACTGATAAAGTATATATAAAAAATAAATATTATTTTAAAAAGGGAGTATTCTTCATCATAAGAATAAGTCAATTTGCCAGGAGGTTATAGAAATTTCAATTTTGTAACCATCAAAAAGCATCCGAAAATGAAACAAAATTGATTTGATCTAGAATTAAAAATGGAAAAAAATACCATCATAGTGAAGTATTTTTAACTGAAACAATAGAAACAGATTCAGCATGAAAGAAACTAAGTGAACAGTATAATGTTTAAACAAATATAGTACCATAGACACCACAGCATCAAAAAATTTATCACAAGGCCTGGGGAGAGTTCAGTGGCAAAGCACTTGTTAGGCAAACAGGATTTTGTAAGTTTGATCAGGTGCTACCCACATACACCAAGTGAGGTCTTGGTAGTTCTGCTTTCTGGGATTCTCAGTGATGCAACAATAGAATGTGTGGTCTCAGGTGTGAGTACTCAAATTGCAAGCACAGCAGACAGGACTATGATCTCAGTGAACATGTGTGCAAACACCTTAGTGACCCCTGGAAAGTATTATAACCATAATGTGTGTGAATTTTACAACTGCAGTTGTGTGATAATAGCTGAAGATGAAGGTCCATGTACAAGCATGACCACCCCCCTTTATTGGGTACTGCAACTATACATTTATGGATTTTTGGTCATCACACACACACACACACAAAGAGCAAATGAAAAGGGAAATAAAATTTTAAAAACTTATAAATTAAAAATTAGAAAATAGCTTTAAATAACTATTATCATGTTAAAACTTGAAGATGCATTAAAGCATTTATAGAAGGAAAAGGATAGATTTCTATGTGTGCAGGATCAGAAAGATTCTAGAATGTCAATGATCTAAATGTGGATTCTAAGAATGTAAGCAGCAAATTCAATGTTGTAAAAGGGATAAAATAAAGACAGAGAGGAAATAATAAAAATAAGAAACATGCACAATAAAATATCAGCATATTAGATTTCATATTCTTATCAAAAAGATGAAAAAGTCTTATAAGCTGTGGCAAAAATAAAGAACATTAGAAATATTGGAAGTAATTATATACCAAAAGTGTCACCAATGCACATCATAGTTATTAAATGCTCTTACCAGGATTATTATGAATATGTTCATCCCAAAGTATATAAAATTTATATGAAATAAATTTTCAGAAAATCCCACGACATGAAAAGAGATTTGTGTAAAGATCTTTGCAAATTTTTGTATCAGCTAAGGGAATTGAATTCATGATTAAGCAATTTTCACAAATAAATCTCCAGATTCAGATAATTATGCTAAATATTTAAAAATATAATACTACCAGTTTTAGACATAAACTTTTTCAATAATAAAAAAAGGATGAAACATGCCCTCACTTTTCATGTGACCAACATATGATGCTGATAACTGAACAAACATGTCAAAATACTTGAAAACTAGAAATTAATGTATTGGACATAAATTTTAAAAAATCCTAAACAAAAACATTTAAGCAGTAAATCTCGTGATATAGGGAAAAGCTAATTTAAGAAAATCAACTTGTTCATTCAAAAATGGCAAGAATATGGGGCTGGAATGATCGCACAGGGCATTTGCCTTGCATGAGGCCAACCTGGGTTTGATTCCCAGCATCCTATATGGTCCCCTGAGCACTGCCAGGAGTAATTCCTGAGTGCATAAGCCAGGAGTGACCCTGAGCATTGCCAGGTGTGACCCAAAAAAGAAAAAAAAATTACAAGAGTGAAATGAAATGTCTTACCCCCAAAAGAAAACCAACAGAGGGCTAGAAAGATTACCCAAGACACTGGAGCACATATTATGCATGAGGGAGCCCCAAGTTTGATCTCTGACACTGCATCATTTCCCAAGCACTGCCAGATGGGGCCATCACCCCTGAGCACTGAGTTGGGAATAACTCATGGACACTGCTGGATGTGGCCCCAAATCACCAAAAATAAGACCAACAACAAAATTATGTATTTGTCTCAGGAGTGGGAGACAACCATTTGAAAAATGGGAAAAATAATGAGTTTTGGCCTAAAAAATCTAGTAAGACTTCCCAAACTATAAACAAAGTAACACAATTTGTAACAGTTCTGATGAAAGATGTAACAAAATTTGTTACAATCCTGATGAAAGATACTGCTATAGAGTGATATCCAACAATTTATGTATCGAACTATTACTCTCCTACCTATTGCTATTATTTAATGAGGACTTTGAGAACTAATTAACAATCTTTTGAAAGATACTCAAAGGCTGGAGAGATAGTCCAGTGGTCAGCAGCACAGTGGCATGTGCTTTGCATGTGCAAAGCCCCGGTTCAATCCCCAGCACCACATGGTCCCCAGAGTACAGCAGTACTGAGCCCATTAAACCATCCAAGTGGTTGGCTAATATCGGAGGGTATGGCCCAGGTTGCTGAAATGACACCTTCACCAGAACTGGATTCTGCCGGCATCCCAGGACTCAGATGTGGAAGTTGAATTTCTATTTTACTGTTGGCTTTCTGAGCCACACCTGGTGGTGCTCAAGGCCTATTCTTAATTCACTGTTTAGGGATGACTCCTGCTGGGGCTTTGTAGACCATACAATATCAGGGTTTGCACCTGGGCCTCTCATCTGCAAAGCGTGTGCTCGACCCATTGACGTATATCCTTGGCTCCTGAATTTTTATGTTTTATGAGCTATCCAGTCTTCCGGCTGGAGCGATAGCACAGCGGATAGAGCGTTTGCCTTGCATGAGGAAGACCTGGGTTTGATTCCTCCGGCCCTCGAAGAGAGCCCGGCAAGCTACTGAAAGTATCTTGCCCGCACGGCAGAGCCTGGCAAGTTCCCCGTAGTGTATTCGATATGCCAAAAACAGTAACAACAAGTCTCACAATGGAGACGTTACTGGTGCCCGCTTGAGCAAATTGCTGAACAACAGGAGGACAGTGCTACAGTGCTACTCAGTCTGTGGCGCTTTGTTATCGAAGCCTGAAAGAATCAAACAGGTTTTTTTTGTAATATCTATAGCCAATGTCATACTTAGTGGTGCTCTGTGGAAAGCATTCATTCCTACATCAGGGACAACACTGGAACCTTGGTCTGAAGGTAGGCAAGGAGACGATGTGACGCATACATTAAGACTAAAGATGATGAAATGAACTTTTCATTACTCAACAATGACATGAATATGAATAAGGAAAGCAAAAAGATTTTGCATAAAATTAAAAACAAGTTAGCAAAACACTGAATAAAATGTTAATACCCAAACATTAATTTTCTATTATAAAACAGAAAATAGAACAAAAAACTATTATTTACCTTATCATTCATCATCATCATCATCATCATCTCATTGATTGTCGATTTTTTTGAGCAGTCTCAGTAATGTCTCCATTCGTTCTAGCCTTGAGATTTTAGAAGCCTCTCTTTATTTGTCCTTCACAATGATGCTTCATTGGAGGCTCTTTCAGGGTCAGGGGAATGAGACCCAGCATTGTTATTGGTTTTGGCATATGAATACACCATGGGCAGTTTGCGAGGCACTCCCATGTGGGCAGGAAACTCTGTAGTTTGCCAGGTTTTCCCAGAGGGAGAAGTAGGCTATAAGATGTCTTGAGGAAGTCTTTAGCCTAGAGAGCTCTGCTCGGGGTGGGGAGGGAAGCTGGTGCCTACCCCCTCCGAGCCCACCCCTGCCTTATCATTAAATAATAAATATTGAGGATCCAATGGGACAGGTGAGAACCTTCTATACAGAAACTTAAATAGTTCTGCTAAAGGTCAGTATAGAAGTACAATAAAGAAGAGAAAAAACACACATTATAAGGCTCCATGGTCGAACTATATTAACCCTTTTCAACTGAATTTATACCTTTAATGAAATTACAGATTTACTGTTGATCATTTATTCCTCTTATTTTTCTGTAATAGTGATTCTAAAATAAAATGCAAAGTCCTAAGTATAACAGCTAATGATCTTGAAGGAGAGAAAAGTTGCATTAATATATCATCAGATATAAATATTTATCATACAGTTATTGTATTTAAGTTCTGTGCTATTTATAATAAGACAAGGGGCAGGAGATAACACAGGGATTGGGGTATGTGCTTTGCATATGTAAGACCTTTTTTTGATTCTCAGCATTACATAGCCCTATGGCTGAGCACCGCTGGATACAGTTATGTAGGCCCTGGGGCACTCTTGGGGTGTCTGTGATGGTTCCCAACAGTGAAAGACACCACATTCCTGGACATTTCCATTCTATCATCTAACCAAGTTGGCCATGTGCTGCAGGGGTTATTTGATCCCTGCTTGGAGGGTCTTCCTCTTCAATAAATATAGACCAACCATAGTAGAGATGGCATATGTATTTCTATGTTCATTGCAGCACTGTTTACAATAGCCAGAATCTGGAAAAAACCAGAGTGCCCCAAAACAGATGACTGGTTAAAGAAGTCATGAAATTTGCATATAAATGGATCAACATGGAAAGTATCATGTTGAGTGAAATGAGTCAGAAAGAAAGAGACAGACATAGAAAGATTGCACTCATATGTGGAATATAAGGTAACGGAGAAGTACAAGTTGGCAATGATTCAAATTCTGTCAGATATCTCTCTGGACTTAGTTACTAAAATACTAAAATACAGAAACCCAAAACCAAGAGGCCGCTAAGTGTGGTCACTCGACCTCATACCTCTTCATCCTCAGCAATGGAAAACAAATGATCTAATTCTTCCTTTTCAGCAGGTCTGACTTTAGGGGAGAGACTCTCCAAACAATAATAGTGAGTTTTGTTGAAATATTGTATGCAATCAAAGTGAAAGTAAAGTGAAATTTATTAGTTACACAGGCGGGGGGGGGCTAAGGGTGGGGAGGCTAGGGGCGTGGGGGGGTTAGGGGTGTGGGGGTGTGGGGTGGAGCTATACTGGGATTCTTGGTGGTGGAATATGTGCACTGCTGAAGGGATGGGTATTCGAGCATTGTATAACTGAGATTTAAACCTGAAAACTTTGTAACTTTCCACATGGTGACTCAATAAAAAATTTAAAAAATATATATATATAGACCAACCAATGAAAAATGGTCCAAAATTCACCTACTTTTTTTTTATATAAATCAAAGTAAGACCCCTGGTTTATGATGAAGATGGTAGTGTCAAATTGTTGGGGAAAGAGAGTTCCTTTCTATAAATGGCACTGTGTCGATCTGTATGCATGTTTTAGGAATACAAAATTATACCCTTCATATCCTGTTCTATACATATACATATATATGTATATTTACATACATATATATTTAGAGAGAGAGGGGAGGTAATATAGGGGAAAGTTCTAAGAAAGAAATAAAACAAAGAAACGTGACATATACAGAGAAAAGAGAAAAACTACAGATGTAGATAGACAGAGAAAGGAAGAGAGACAGAGAGAAGTAAGACACAAAGAGGCAGAGAGTGGGGTCTTTCTGGTTTCTCTACTAGTATCTCCTTTAATCTCCCACTGTAGTCTATTTCACTTTTTCCTTACAATTAGTTTTTAGGCATTGTGATTTACAATACTATTATTTTTAATAGAGTTTCAGGCACACAATGATCCAACCCCATGCCCATCATCAGTGTCAGCGTCCCTATTTTACTGGACCAAAGTAAAAGCCAATGGTCAAGGAAGCTTGAAAATAGAACATAGAGAGCAGAGCCGTAGAAGGAGGAAAAATAGATATGAGAGAAAATGAAATAAATGGGAAGTAAGCAACAAACAAAGTAGGCTGTCTGGTACAATCTGCAAATTCAAGGGGCAAGGCTGGATGCAGAAATAGAAGCTGAAGCCCATGTCAGGAGATGAAGGATATAGAAATGAGGCAGGCAGAAAAGAACAGAAACATTGCAAGGAGCATGTGAAGGAATTGCCTCACAAGCACATTTTATTGAGGATGTATGTTTCATATCTAGACTTATCAAACATAAAGATTCTATCTTCAGTTTTATTGGGGGCTTCTTTTAAGTAAGATTCAGTTTGATCTTGGTGTCTCTATTCTATTGCCTTCTTGAATTGGATTTGTTAGCATGAAAAAATACTAAGATGAAATAGAAGGCAATGATTTCTTAAAACAACAGCCATCTCAATTCTTATTTGTGTAGTCTCTATAAGATCAATTAAAAGATAGATCATGAATGGAATAGAATGATTATGTAAAATAATAAATTTTCTTATTTGAACGTTAAGATATTTTGTTAAGTAGAGATATAAGCCCATTTTTTTGCATGTTGCTGTCAAATTTTGTCAGCACCATTTGTTGAAGAGGCTTCCCTTGTTCCAATTCACATTTTTTGCTCCCTTATTGAAGATTAGATGATCATATATTTGAGAGTGTGTTTCAGGATATTCAACCCTGTTCCATTGATCTATGGCTCTGCCTTTGTTCCAGTACCATGCTGTTTTTTTAATTTCTTTTATTCTTTAATTAGTGAATCACCATGAGGGTACAGATACAGATTCACACATTTTAGAACTTGTTTTTCCCTCATACAATGTTCGCAAAAACATCCCTCCACCAGTGCCCATTCTCCACCACCAATAAACCCAGTATCCCTCCCACTCCTAAATCCCATCTCCCCCCACCCCACCCTGCCTCTGTGGTAGGGTATTCCCTTTTGATCTCTGCATCTCCAATTGGGTGTTGTGGCTTGCAATAAGGGTACTGAGTGGCCATTGTGTTCAGCCTCTAGTCTACTTTCAGCACGCATCTCCCTTCCCGCGCGGGATCTCCAACCATATTTTACTTGGTCTTCCCTTCTCTATCTGAGCTGCCTTTTTCCCCAGCATGTGAGACCAGCTTCCAAGCCATGGAGCCAACGTACTGGTACTTATTTCTACTATTCTTGGATATTACTCTGTTATTTTATATTCCACAGATGAGTGCAACCTTTCTATGTCTGTCTCTCTCTTTCTGACTCATTTCACTTAGCATGATACTTTCCATGTTGATCCATTTATATGCAAAGTTCTTGACTTCATTTTTTCTAACAGCTGCATAGTATTCCATTGTATAGATGTATCAGAGTTTTTTTAACCAGTCATCTGTTCTTGGGCACTCAGTTTTTTCCAGATTCTGGTTATTGTAAACAGTGCTGCAATGAACATATAAGTGCAGATGTCATTTCGACTAGACATTTTGCTTCTCCAGGGTATATTCCCAGTAGTGGCATTGCTGGGTCAAATGGGAGCTCAATTTCTAATTTTTTGAGAAGTGTCCATATTTTTTTCCAGAAGGGCTGAACCAGTCGGCATTCCCACCAGCAGTGTAGAAGGGTCCCTTTCTCCCCACATCCTCTCCAATGGTGGTTGCTTTTGTTCTTTTGGATGTGTGCCATTACCATGCTGTTTCAATTATTACCGCTTTGTAGTATAGAATGAGTTTGGGGAGGGTGATTACTCCCATATTCTTTTTTCTAAGAGTTGCTTTAGCGTAGGCTCTTATTTTCCCGATGCGAACTGAGAGTCTCTTGCCCGCATGCCTGGCCGTTTTCCCTGGGGCACCTTAGAGGGTGTGGGCTCCAGATTCCCTCTCCACCCTGAGCAGAGCTCCTGGCGGCCAAAGACCACCGGAACCTAGCCACAGCCATGCTCAAGGCCCCTCTCCACACGTTTGGACAAACCTCATAAATGAAGGTACCAGCAGAGGAACCCAGGTGTGTGTAATCCCATCAACGGCCAACATCCAGAGACTTAAAAGCAAACTCCCAGAAGTATGCGGCCACAAAGTGGCCACGTGATATCTTATAACCTACTTTTTTTTCTGGGAGAAACTCGCAAGCTACTGAGAGCTTCCTGCCCATATGGGACAGCCTCGCAAGCTTCTCATGTTGTATCTATATGCCAAAGCCAGTAACCACCTGAATCTCATTCCTCTGACCCTGAAAGAGCCTCCAATGTGGCATTGTTGGGAAGGCCAAGAAGAGAGAGGCTTTTAAAATCTTAGGGATAGGATGAATGTAGAGGTTACCGAGACCACTCGAACAACTCAACGATCAGTTGGATTTCGTGATCGTGATTGTTCCATATGAATTTCATCCAAAAGAACAAAAGCAACTGCTGTTAGCATGGATGTGTGGAGAAAGGGACTCTTCTTCACTGCTGGTGGGAATGCCTACTGGTTCAACCCTTTTGGAAAACAATATGGACGCTTCTCAAAAAGTTAGAATTTGAGCTCCCATTTGACCCAGCAATACCACTCCTGGGAATATATCCTGGTTTGGCAAAAAGATATAGTAGAAATGACATCTACATTTCTATGTTCATTGCAGCACTGTTTACAATAGCCAAAATCTGGAAAAAAACAGAGTGCCCAAAAACAGATGACTGGTTAAAGAATCTTTGGTACATCTACACAATGGAACTATGCATCTAACTATGCATCTAACTATGCAGCGGTTAGAAAAGATGAAGTCATGATATTTGTATATAAGTGGATCTACATGGAAAGTATCATGCTAAGTGAAATGAGTCAGAAAGAGAGGGACAGAGAGATTGCACTCATCTGTGGAATGTAAAATAACATAGTGGGAGACTAACACCCAAGAGTTGTAGAGATAAGGTTTAGGAGGTCTGTCCCACAGCTTGGAAACTCTCCTCACATGCTGGGGGAAAAGACAGCTCAGATAGAGAATGGAACACCAAGTAGAGGATGTCGGGAGGACCCATTCGGGTTGGAAGATGCGTGCTGAAAGTAGACCGAACATGATGGCCATTCAATACCTCTATTGCAAACTACAACACCCAAAAGGAGAGAGAACAAAGGGCAATGCCCTGCCACAGTGGCAGGGTGGGTGGTGGGGGATGGGGTGGGGGTGGTGAGAGGGATACTGGGATTAGTGGTGGAGGTGAATGGGCACTGGCGGAGGGATTGGGTAAACGATCACTGTATGAGTAAAATGCAAACACAAAAGTTCATAAGTTTGCAACTATACATCACAGTGATTCTCTAATAAAAATTTTTTAAAAACTTAAAAAAGGTATTTGTTTTTAAAATGGCTTCTATTTAGAATATTAAATGCTACACATGTATTATCTATCATCTCAAACCTATCCATGTTCTATTAAGTTGTAGAACAGCATTGACAATTAATCGAATATAATCTTTCACTCCTTTGAGCCATTCAATTGTTAGAATGAGCATAGCGGAAAGAAAAAAAAACTCCAACAAACTCCAAATTGGTTCTAAGAAAGGTTTTCCTTTTCAGCCAGTGTTACATTTTTCACAGGATGGGGGGGAAAGCTTTAGTGGTTGCATGCTGTTCCCGAGTAATACTTTTTAGTAATGCAAGAGCTTAGTTGGCTGGGTAACTTGATTACTCTGGAGGGCATGCTATTAGCAGAATGGGAAGGAATCAAAGAAAAAAATAATTTACATTAAGGCCACAGACAGGCCATACAATATAATTACTTCAGGTTTTACATCCAAAAAGCTATTATACTCCCCCACCGCCCCATTCCTTTTGCACTGTGGTATTCTGGCAAGGGTCTTTATAAGAGGAAAGAAATGGAAGCCAGCCCAGAAAAGCCCAAGAGATTGTTTTGTGAATGAAAAAAACCTGATGCTGGAAATAATTCCATATGGATTTTTCTTTTTAGTTCTTCCCAGTAAATTGCTGTCAATGGATTTTCTTCCTTTTACCTTAGTTTTCATATGGGAATGGTCACTCCAGTTTTTAATCATAGAAATGTTATATGCACAAAGGAGACAATTTTTTTTGTCCAAAGTGCTTCAATTATTTTTTTTAAAGTTCTTCTGAATTGTTACATGGACTCTCTAAGAAATATTCACTTATTGGGAAAGACTGTGTTGGAGTTGACATAAGTCACTATGGGTTGTGCTGTTGTAGTAACTACTCTCGACAAATCAGTGACTTAATAGAAGAAGAACTCATCATTTATTCAATATATTGCATATAGATGCCTTACAGGATTGTAGGGTATTGCTAATCAGTCTCTGAGCTCCAGGCTGTAGGAATAGCACCCCTTTGTATTGATCCCCAGGTTCTCAGTAAAAGGGAAGAAGCAAGTACAGGAACAATTTTTCTGTTACTTTTAAGTATCTTTACAACTAGCATACATCACTCTCACTCATGAGCTAGTTATGTAACTCCATCTATCTTCTGTAAGAGATTTGGAATCATTACTTCCGTGTGTATGTGATGAATGGAAAACATCAATGGATGAACCCTGTACCCACATCACACTTTGAGGTTCTCAGGGCTTAGCTCACCCTTGTTAAGCATATCTCAGGGGAACATAGGGTACTGGCAATCCAATCCAGATCTCTGGCATCCACTCTAGTCCTTGGAGCCCTCTCCATGGCATCTGAATCTTGCACTCTAAACCATAGTCTATTGGAAATCAGTCACTGAAGTATACAAAGGAGTTCAATAAAAGGGCCTATTTGCAATTTAGGTGGGCCTTTATCATTTAAATTTTGTTTATCATCACAGTACTCTTTTGCTATTGCTTCTTATGTTGGTGGAAAGTCACACAAACTCCCTGGTTTTAAGATGAGGCATCAGCATAGACACTAATTCTAACTTTAAGTATCAGATTCAAAGCTGCTTACAGATCATGTATAAAACTGTGATCTTCTACTTTCATCAGGAAATTCTTAAATAGTTCATTTTTTTCTTTCTAGGAGCCTGCTGTTGTGTTCTGGCTAGAAGGAATAGAATCAAGGCCAAGTAAGATCTTGAAATTCAAGACAGAGACATCTGGTCTGAGTTTGCTGAGCAGCTTATTGAATCCTACATTAATCGAGATACATGTGATGCAAAGGTTTAATTTTATAGGCAAGTGGAGCAGCTAATTCATACGAAAGTACATAGCATAGTTCCTAGATGGTAGGTCCTCAATAAGTGCAGCTGTATTTCTTATTCTCAGAAAACACTATCCTTCTAAGTAGTTTATTTCTTACAAGTTCTTATTAAAACTTCTTTACTCAAAATTGGGGGTTTATTATAAGCCATTCCTCTAGTAAAACAGTGAAAAAAACAAAAAAAATATTCCATGTGTTTTCTTGTGGTAGAGGGCCTGTGCAGCCATGGGGGCAAAGGGAAAACACATGTATCAACAAGGAAAGTATCGGTGAGCTGTGCTAAGGAAAAAGCTGAATAAAGTAATAGTGGAGACTGCCTGGGTGCTATTTAGATAGGGCATATCTCAACCTAGTATCCAGACAGGAAAATATAGGGATTACTGGCATTGTCGGAATAAAGTGCTCAGGAGCATGGGAAGCTCTGGTGAATGCAGATCTGGAACACTTCACCTGGGACGCCAGAGAAACAGTCACACACTTTCCCCTGAAAAAGCGGGACATAGTACGAAATAATTATTTCAAAAAGTACTTGGGCTGGAGTGATAACACAACACGTAGGGCATTTGCCTTGCACGCGGCCCACCTGGGTTCCATTCCTCCGCCCCTCTCGGAGAGCCCAGCAAGCTACCGAGAGTATCTCGCCCACACGGCAGAGCCTGGCAAGCTACCCGTGGCATATTCAATATGCCAAAAACAGTAACAAGTCTCACATGAAAATGTTACTGGTGCCAGTTCAAGCAAATCGATGAGCAATGGGATGGCAGTGACAGAGACAGTGACTTGAAGAAGAAACATAAGACTCTCTAGAAGTGGGACAGTGTGTGGATTTGTGAAAACCATCTAAGTTGACTCACATCCTCTCCAAAGCTTCTGCCTTTCAGGTCTGGTTGAAATTCTCCTTAGCAAATCTTAACCTAGACTAAAAGAAAAAGGATTCTGGAAAATGAAGTTCTAGTCCTAGATGAGAATGGTGGTTGATGTTGAGTCTACAGAAGACCACTTAGCACCAATAACTTGTAAGAGAGCATTTAGTCAGGAATCTGAATGACAAGCATTAGTCACCTTTCCCAGAGGTCATAGGAAAGGACGCTGCAGGCACCAGGTCTAGCCAGCCTACAGAAAGGGAACACTCAGAAGAGGTCTTCATGTTTCCTAGAAACTTCTAGGTGATTGTGTGGCTGGAGCTGCAGGGCTAAGAGGAGAGAGTGAAGAAAGTACTAGGAGAAAACTCGGGATGAAAAATGAAGTGTTATAGGTGACAATGGGACTGTTGGGAGTGCATGCATATCTGGAGAGATAGCACAGCGGGTAGGGCATTTGCTTGCATGTGGCCGACTAGGGTTCGATTCCTCCGCCCCTCTCGGAGAGCCCAGCAAGCTACCGAGAGTATCTCGCCCACACAGCAGAGCCTGGCAAGCTACCCGTAGCATATTAAATATGCGAAAAACAGTAACAACAAGTCTCACAATGGAGACATTACTGGTGCCTGTTCGAGCAAATCAGTGAACAATGGGATGACAGTGCTACCGTGCCACATATACAAAGTATTTAGAATTTGTGGGTGGAAAGCTGGAGGAGTTTTTAAAGGGCAGGAATCAGTCTGCCCTACGAAGATTTTCTGCACTATTGACAGGTGGTGCAGAGAATAATGGAACACATATACTCACTAGATATCAGCAGAAACACAGCAGAGCTGGAGGGGAGTGTTACTAGTCATTGTGTTCAATCCAAAGGCTGTCTTTTCATTTGTTTGTTTATTTGGTCACAACCAGCTGTACTCAAGGTACTCCTGATTCTGCACTTAGGGATCCCTCCTGGTGGGGCTTTAGGAACAGTATGGGCTTCTGGGGATCAAAGTCTAGTCAGCTCCATGCAAGGCAAGTACTGCTGTACTATTGTTCCGGCACCCCAAAACTATCTTTTAGGAATTTCAGTTCTAACAAAAGCAATGGTCAGGCATAGTAAAAACACACTCGCCTCTTCTCGGTAGTGTGATTTTTGGTATACCAGATAATTCCAGTCTCCCTTCAATAGCTTTCCTTTCCACATCTGAAGCAATGAAGAGGCTGTTGCCCAGCTAAAGACCACTGCAGCTAATCGTACCAAAAGAGTGAGGAAAAACAGCACTGATGAGACATGAGACTTGCTAATGGTCACCTTGTAGGAAAAGACAGAACCCAGAATACTGAAGACTCTCAGATCACTGCTCATACTTGTTCCCCAATTCTCATCAATTTTTCTTTTTCCTCTACATCCCATAGGGAAAATATTTAATCTGTCACACTACTTTCTAAAAATTGCTTCCCCTCAAATTTTCTTCCTCATTATAATATATAATAATATGGTTCTGTTTTTCACAAAAAATCCCTTCATCTGAGAACTTCTGTGGAAGCACATATTACTAGTGATGGCAATAACAAGTCACATGCCCTACCAACATCAGAATTTACCGAAGAAATGTTTGATTGATATATTTCCCCCAAGCCCTTGAGACTTGTCTGCCTCTGCCTGAAAGATTGAGGCTCTGAGCCCAAGACTTACTCTTTGGAGAGTGATGAGGATAAGGAGGAGAATATGTGTGATGTTATGCCTGTGGGTCTTGACTGCATCTTATATTTTTGCTTTTTTGGGGGGAGAGGGGTTGGAGTGCAGTCTTAAAATAACTTACTATTCTTTTTTGCCACTCAATTTTATTTCTTTTCTCACTTTCCCTAGAGCAACAAATATTGACATATCTTTATGTCCTGACAAAGTGATACAAGTCTTTGCAAGATTGGAAGAGCAGAGAAGTACTAGGGGCTGAGAGGTTGAATCTATGTTAAATGGCTCTGAATCTTTCTCTCTGCCTCTTTATGTTTTATCATTCTTTGTTTCAACATTTCATTTTGAATTTAAATACAATGGAGTACTCTAAGAGAAGCTTACATGGATCTTGTGATCCATCTCTCCTTCTCATCCATGTCTCCTTCTAGGTACTGTTCATTTTCTGCTTCTCATTATTTCTGTTTTGATCTCTTTTCTTTATTCCTGTTGCACTTCTACTCACTCATTTGTTTGTACTTGATTGTAACTTCAAGTAGCTATGACCTGTTAACTCAGATTCTATCAACGAAATAAACTGCTTTCTCTGTTCTTTCTAATTCCCGGGAGAGAGGACAGGCTTGTCATGGCCAACTGCAACCTAGATACTATTCCTGGCACATATAATTGGTAAAGACGATGACATTGACTCCACAGAAGTTGCCAATCTGAAAAAATTCTCTCAGCAGCAGAAAAGTTGATCTAGAGGTTGGCTAAATACTTTTTAATGTATAATATTTTTTATATCAAACTGTACTATAAAAATTACTTCTTTTAATGCTCACAATTACCCTGACAGTTAGGCTTAATTATCCACATTTTACCACATGGAGTCCAAGAATCTTTGGTTTGATATAAAAAATATTATATATTAAAAAAGTATTGGTTTTCTCAAGGTAAGGGGACTGGAGCTGGCTTTTTGTAATGGAGCTCAGGTCCGTCTTGGAGAAACCGAATAAGACCAGTAGGAAATTATTTTAGATGCAAGAAGCATACGTGGCAGATGTCACTGCTCTCCCATGAAGAAACGGATGAAGTGCACGGAGCACATTTTTATTCTTTCTAGATCAGGTCAGCCTAGCCTTTCAAAGGTGAAGCCTGCCTGCTGATACATAACGATGTTTCAAGATGATGAGCAAGAAAGCCCTGTCCATTCCGGGCCAGAGTTCCCTGGGGACAAGGCTCAAAGAGCAATGAAAAGAGAATAAGTGAATCATGAAGGCTTTGGAGCGCAGATGAGCACCAGAGCCAGGCATTTACAGTGAAGGGCAGCCAAGTGGGCTGGAGAGGACTTGGAGCATTAGAAAAATGATTACATGCAGTCTTAAATGAGACTCCGAGGAGCAGGAGCGGCCCTCCCACAGAATTTGTGGAAGTCCTCTCAATATTCAGGGACCTGCCTCTGTAGTTTGTTCATCTGCTCTGAGGAATTGATTGCATCCCTGATTAGGGAGAATTCCTAAGGTTCTGGAAAAATTATCTAAAGGTGTGTCATTTCTTTCTTTTTAATCCCACCCCACTGGTTTTGTGGAGCTATCATTCAAATGTGCGATGTTCCTTTTTCCTCCTGAGTTTTGGTAAGCACTGTTCCTTCTTCTTTGTCGTACTTGACTCTCGTTTGTTTTATTTAAAGAGCCTGGTCTATACTATGTTTGGATATTCTGTATGCCACTATATTTCTGGCACTTTGAATTTTTTTTAAAAAAAATCTTTATTGAGGTACTGTTATTTACAGTATTGCTAATGATGGCTTCACGCACTCATCGTTCCAATACTGTACCAGTGCTCAGTTCACTCTGCCAAGGTCTCAAAGGCCCCTTCTAGGGGCTGGAGTGATAGCACAGCGGGTAGGGCATTTGTCTTGCATGCGGCCTACCCAGATTCAATTCTCAACACCCCATATGGTCCCCTGAACACCGGCAGGAGTAATTCCTGAGTTCAGAGCCAGGAATAACCCCTGAGCATCGCTGGGTGTGACCCAAAGAGGAAAAAAAACAAACGACAGGCCCTTTCTATTCAAATACTCACTCCTTCCACCTTCCTATTGACTCAGTTTCAAGGACCAACTCAGTTCTGTTGCCTTCTGCCATCTGTTGTTTTTTTATTCTGTACCTTTAAGTCCCACATATGAGAGAGATTATTCTGTACCTATCTCTTTCCTTCTGACTCACTTCACTCAACATGATATCTTCTAGTTTCATCCATGGAGTACCAAATAGCATGATTTTGTCCTTTCTTACAGGCAGGATTTTTTTCTCTTCTGACATTCTGGTTCTTCTCATAACATTGTCTAAATCCAAATGAATGAAACTTTACTGAGCCCTAGTTATCATTCCCAGAATCCATTCATTCCCAATTTCTCTACAAAGCAGTTGCTTTTTGATTTGAGTGGGCTCAGACTCAAAAAGAACAAAGTGAGTGGAGAATTAAATTATCTGAAAAACATCACTGCAGGGTAGTACTGGCAGTGTTAGTGGGTGGTGAACAAGGGACTAATTTGGTTATTATTTACTATGAGTCATGTTCCATCGAGAAGCTTCTATGGACACACTCTCTATTACTGTTCTGTCTTTTGTGCTTTTTGAAGGCCTGAATGCACAGGAAAGCAGGACTTCTGCAGTATGCCTGGGGCTTCTGAAAAGTGGAAGGATTTAAGATTTCTTTCTTGGGGTTAGAAGTAAACAATGAAGGAAATAGTTACAAACATAGGATTCTTAATATTTCAAATATGTATTTTGTATGTGTGTAGGGGAGTGTTAAACCACACCAAAGGATTTAGGAATTATTCCTGTCTCTATGCTCAGAGCTAACCCAGTGGTGATTGAGGCCTATATTCAGTGTCAGGAATCAAACTGGGATGGAGCATTGGAGCAATAGTACTTCAGGCAGGGTACTTGTCTTGCATGTGGCCCACCTAGGTTTAATTCCCATCAGCCCATATGATCTCAGGAGGCCCATCAGAAGTGATCCCTGAGTGCAGAGCAAGAGTAAGTCCTAAGCCACACCACACATGGCTCCCAAACAAACAAAAACCACCAACAAAAAGAAAACAAAACAAAATATCAGGGCGAGCAAGGAGAGTGCCTTAACCCCTATACTATCTTTCTGCCCCCTACAATGATGCATTTTTTTTGTTAAACAATGTCCTTGTAACAAAAATAACAATGATCGCATCAGGTCTCATGACTAGTCATTTGCTTATTTGTCCAATTAATCATGGCAATATTCTTGGTTTTTCATTTACATGAGCTGTTAATATGACATAAATATGGTCACTTAATTCCCTATTTCAGTTCTCTCACTTATGGCAGAAATGCATACCTCATTGGGTTCGGACTGTTGATGTAGCGGCAGCTGTGGGTGTGGTTGCTGGGAACTTAGCAGAATGGGGACTCAGCCTGCCACACTCCTGAGGGTGCTCAGAATTTTCAACCTGAAGATCAGTGTCATTATTTGTCAGATGAGCACAAAGGTATTAGCAATTCTTCCTATTTTTGGATTTAATAGAGAGTCAAAGGAAGTTGGGTTTTCTGAGTTAACTGAGAGCACAGCTCAACTGTGTCATCAAGGGCCTATATTTCTTTGTGCAATAATGTCAAAACAATTAACTTTAACCTAAGGTTATTTCCTTTTTTAGTTTTTTTTTCTTTCTTTTTTTTTTCATTTTGGGTCACACCCAGCTATGCACAGGGGTTACTCCTGGCTCAGCACTCAGGAATTACTCCTGGTGGTACTTGGGGGATGTTATGGGATGCTGGGAATCGAACCTGGGTCAGCCAAGTGCAAGGCAAATGCCCTACCCGCTGTGCTATCCGCTCCAGCCCCTCCTTTTTAGTTTTAAGAGGGTTGTCAGAAATAATTCTATTACAGCTGTTAACTTTTTTTTTTCAGGGATGGGTGGAGCCATAGCTATGGTGCTCAGGATTTATTTCTGACTCTGTGCTTAGGACTTATTACTGACTGTGTACTCAGGGATCACTCCTGCAGGTGCTCAAGGGATCATATGTGGTTCCAGGGATCAAACAAAGTTGAGTACTTGCAAGATAAGTGCCTTACCCTTGTACCATATCTCTAGAAACAAGTGTCATTAAAATTTTTGAGTACTTGTGTTTTTTTTTAAAAAAACTTATAGCAATCTGAGTTGTGAGCTAGCATACTCACCTGTACACTATTGTAGTACCACTTGTTTGCTGCCAGAATCAGATCTTCATCTATTGAAAGACACTTTCTATTACTAGGCATGGTCAGATGTTTTACTCAGCCATTTCAGTTGCTAATCTTATCAGAAAATACTCTCAAATACACATTCAGCTTTATATTTAACCAAGTATCTACACACCTGATAGCCCTGTAAAGATGATATATAAAACACACAAGTATTTGGAGTCACATGAGGGAATTAATAAATTGGATCACAAGGTAGAAAGAGAGGGAAAAACTGTGAACCTCTGAATTCCTTGAAAGAAACAGATGAGAAAAGAAAATAAGTTAGAATGTTTGAGTAATTTCAGAATGTCCTAGGGCATAGGAGCTGTCCTAATTGTTTAAAATGTGATGCTTCAGTCATTGGAGCGGGTATATAGAGGCCCCAGGTATAAAGTCAGAAAAGGAAGGGGACTTAGGATATCAGCTTCAGGTGATGTTAAAAAATACAAAAGCATGAGCCCGAAAGGGGTGCAATGACGTGTGTGTTGGCAGGCTCTTGGGGCGGCTCTAGTTCAATGCTCTTGAGCCTCTGTGTATGGATTGGATAAGGATGGCTCCTCCTTTGTGCTCCACTTCTGTGTGTGCTGCTGTGCTCTCTTCTGTCTATCTCTCTGACTGTGTCTCTGTAGTCTCTCCTCTGGTCTCTTCCAATCTCTCTCATGATCTCTCTTCTTCCAATCTCTCTCTCTGGGTCCCTTCTGCTTCTCTCTCTGGAGCCCTTCTCACTCTCACTTCTCACCTGACTCTTACTTCTGCTCTGACCCTTACTGCTGACTCTGATTCTCACTTGCTTTGTGCTCTTTCTTTCCCCTGCTTCTGGCTCCAATGACTCCCTGATTCTCTTTCACTTTGTGCTCTGCTTCTGTGTTTTCTCCCCTACTTCTCTTACAGTCAAAGTTTATATAGCAATCACATAGGGTGGTGACACAAAGGTGGGTTGAACATTAACAAATCAACAAGGAGGGGTAAAACCATTCTTCCAGGAGATTAACAAAATCTCATCTAAGGAGATTACTCCAGATTACTAGGAGATCACTTAAGGGGGAATCCCATCTAGGGTGTGTTGCTTTCTTCTTTCCTCAGCTAGTAATCCACTTAATTAGTTGTAGTAAATCTGCTTCTAATATTTCTAGCAATGTCATTCTGTATGAGCACAGTAAAAGATACATCAAACTTAAAGTGTGGTTCTTCCTAAAGACATCTCACTATATATTCCAGACCATAGTCCTCAGGCCAGTTTATTCTCCCTAAACCCAGAAGGGTCCTGGTCTCGTCATTACATTTGGATCATGACAGCATTTGTCTATGACCATGCTCTCAACTTATAGTTGAGTATTGTGGTGCTTTGATCTGGCCCATTTCAATAGCAGGGTAGCTTACAGCTTGCCCTGGGTCCATTCTGTCCCTCATCGGGATCCTGCTTTTGGGGTGCTGAGAACAGGGGCAACTGAGTCGAGAAATCAGATGCCCAGGAGTAAATATTATTGGAGTCAATCAACTTCCAAGTTACAAAGCATAATATTAACTGTCTTTCTGTGTCCATACAGAAAGCACATTGCTTTAAGGTAAACTAAGTTTCCTGTGGCAAGGCTGAAAGGAGAAGCCCAATGTTATCCTACAAGATGAGTTGGTTTGAATATGAAAAGAATATCTCAGGACAAGGAATCTTCTCAAGGAGTGACCAGGGTAGCAAGAAAGGCAAAGAAGCTGAGGTAGTGTGCCTGTACATGTTACTGAGTTGCTTAGAGAAAGGCTTGGCTAACATATGCTCATGGGAAAGACGTTAAGGCATTATAGAAGCTAGAGTTATGGTTCATATGACCCCATAGTATAAATCTATCTTATTCCAACCTCAGGAATTAACATTTGTATTCTTATCTTCCTCTCTTTAAACAAAGCTGAGCCACAACTACTCCCACTCCCAATTTATATACTTGTAGGTCCCAAAGGGGTGTAGTAGGAGAATAAAACTTGCTTGAGCTTTGGAAACAAGTGCACTTGTAATTGAATGTAGATTTTGTCATTTATTAGTGGAGTATATTTGGAAAGTCACTTAATTGTCCCAAGGATTACTTCCTTAGCCTCTGAAAGACAGGAAATAGACCCTAGTGCAGGGTTATTTAAAGATTTGGTATAATGAACATATTTCTAGCAGTACTGAGCCCTTGTATTATTTACTATTTTTGATCATTATCACTGCAGATATGTAGGTAGTTGAGGGCCCAGAAATGAGGTCTAGGTTCAGGGGAACTTGGTACCCAGAAAAAAGATAAAAATATCTGAAATATTTACCAAATTTAGTTTACCAAAATTAAAAATTATCAGGCTTATTTTATCTAGTTGCAACCGAAATGTCATTGAGTAGTTTTTTGTTTTTATTTTTGGGACCACACCTCGAGATGCTCAGGGGTCACCCCTGACTCTGAATTTAGAAATTGCTCCTGGTGGTGCTCAGGGGACCATATGGGAGTCTGTGGATCCAACTCAAGTGGGCTGCATGCAAGGCAAAAGCCTTAGATACTGTACTATATCTTCAGTTCCTTACTGAGTAATTTTATTAATGATAGTGATATAAAACCTGATTGCTTGCATATTTATGTCATTTCCTTTTGTTTTCTTTAGACTTATTCAAACACCTGCCTTCAGTTGAAAGCCACTGTCTCACAAAAGTCACCAGTTGCTTTTTAATAACTTATTTTTCACTTAGTATTGCAGAGAAAGTAGTCATGTCAGATTTTTGTTCCTGTTTTACATGAGTGTATACTTGTTTAAAAACTATTTTCACTAATATCTATGAGCAAGTATCTTTTTATTCATAAATTTATGATTCATATTTAAATGAATTATTATGTGTGTATTGAATGATACTCAGCATGTATCATCTGAGAGATGTTTTAGTTATTTTATGTCATTTTCACTTAAATTTTGTAAATTATAAACATCTTTTAATGTTCAACTTTTCTCATTATAGTAATGACTTGAGTCTTCTTTCTACATTTTTGAAAAATGTAATTGTTACCGCTACATGGATGAATCTAAAAAGTATCATGCTGACTGAAGTCAAGTCAGAGAGAAAAAGACTGACTTAGAATGATCTCTCTTATATGTGGGATATAAAAAAAACATAGTAGGGAGACAACAAATTCCCAAATTCCCAAAGGCAATTGAAATGAAGAACAAGAAATTCCGTAGGAATCTTGCATGGAGGGCAGGGGATACGACAAAGAAGATAACCATCTTATAATAGTGGAAGGAAGTGATTAACCGAAAGGAGGATCAGGTGCTGGAAGGTGGTGAAGTGTTATGCATGAAACCCTATCAGGAACAGTATTGTGAGTGATACTGTCAACATCTTATTTCAAAGTACCTGTCATAGAGGCAGGTTGGCGGCTGATACTTGGGACATTAACGGAGGGAAGAGGGACACTGGTGAAGGGATGGGTGCTAGAACATTGTACTCCTGAAACTTAATCATGAGTAACTTTGCAATCCAAGGTGACTAAATACAAGGTTTTAAAAAACTTCCCCAAACAAAACAAAATACTTAATTGATACAAAACATTGTACATGTTTAACCTATACATCATATACCTTGATTTACACGCATTGTGAGAAAATTACCTCAACAAGGTTAGTTAGTGGAGAAGGATTTAATTTTATTTATTTTGTTTGTCTGGGCTATATCCGTGGTGCTCAGGTCTTACTCCTGGCTCTGTGTTCAGGGATCACTCCAATGGGGCTCTGGGGAGCATATGCATGCCTGGGATCAAACCCAATTCAGCTGCATGAAAGGTAAGTGCCTTACCTCTATATTATCTCTCCAGCCCAAGAAGGATTTGAAATGGAAAAATAAATGTCAGCATATATTTGGCCTTATTTCCACAAGCCTTCACTTGCTTTTGGTTTGATTTATGTTTTGTTGGATCCTACGGAGCAATGCTTCAGGGCTTACTTGCTCTGGGCTCAGAGGTTACTTCTGGTGAACTCTGAGAACCATAGAAGGTGCTGGAATTGAACCTGGGTCAGCTACATGCAGAGCAAGTGCTTTTCCCTCTGTCCTATCTCTCTGGCTCAGGTTTTAATCTTTGGCACAACATTTTTTCAGGGGAAAAATGTTTTCTTCTATTATTCCTTTGCTTTAAAAATGTCATTGCTTCAGGAATGTCCCCTTATTATATTCTTCTAAGATTCTCCTGGCATCTTTTTTTGACACTTACACAGTTTTCTTCCAGGTCTGTAGCTTTCTCTAATCATTTACCTTTCTTTATTTGTTTCCCCTGAATTCAGGGAGAATGTCTAGAGTTTGCTTAACATGTTACCCATTTCAATTGTCTAAACTAGCTTGTCATTCTCTATTAATTGTATTAAGTTTGTTATTTTTGTCTTTTATCTTCATGTCTGATATGGTTTCATAGAAAAAGCTCTCTTTGATTCTTATTATCAAACATAATACAACTTCTAAGGCACTTTTTGTTCCTGAGGTAAATTTAGTGTTTTATGGTAAGACATTTACTCTGAATTCTCATGGTGATATTTTTAAACTACTATACTTTTGTTCTTATATGCCTTGTGCTTTTTTTCCCCTTAGTTGTTTCCTCTTGCAAAGGAACAGTTAGTTTATCAGGGACTGAGAATTGAGAAGTGTCTCATCAGACATGGACATGAAACACTGAAATATTCATGCCCAGATGAAAGCTAAAAATTGTACTCAGTTTTATTTTGCCAGTCCAAAGATCTTTTAGCCTATGGGGAGCAAAGATAAAGGAATCCATAGCAAGAGTTGGAAGTCAGTCAGTGAGACCAGAACTTTGTCTGGAATTTCTCTTCTTTGTTTGACATGTAATAAGAGTTTTTCTCAGGCTGGATTTTTACTTTTGTTTTGAAAACCATACCAAATGTGCTGGTTAGGACCAATTTTACATAGGAGGAAAGCTACCACTAACGTGATCTAATCAACCATTATAAGATGTACTTTTGACATTACAGATGGAACAAAGATTTCTGCTCCCTTTTCCCTATTTCTCCTCCTCTATTTCAACTCCATCTCCATTCCCCGCTCCCATAGACTTCCCTTCTTATAATTAGGTTACGAGTCAGCATCTCATTAAACAAAGAGCCCAAGATTACCGAAAGAAGCAACTAGACTCATAGTTGAAGAACACAGGCTGTCTAATCGTCTGTCAGTTTTTTGCATGTTAGGACACTTTCCAGGCTCTCTTCCTTTCAGGCATTCAGTATTCGGCTCTCTGGGAGAAGAAGTAGGAATCTGTGTTTTTAAGAAAGCTTCCCGGGTAATGGTAATACAGCTGGGTCTCAAATCTCTGACAGATCACTAGTCTGAGGATGGGTCCTGAAAGAAATGTGCCAGTGTGTCTTCTGAACACTTTCTGAGAGCCTACTTTATGCAAATTGTTCTTCTACGACTACGCTGCGTAGGATAGAAAGAAGTGCAAGGGGAGGAATGTACAGTCTAATTAGGCAGAAATAGATCGCACTTATCCGGTGCTTACCACACCCCAGGCACTTCACATAGCACTTTACACGCATTAACTGGAATGATCCTTGCAATAACCCTAGGATTTGGAAATGATTATTTTCCTGCTTGTACCAGTCAGGAAATAGGGGTTTAAAAGGGGTTAAGGGGCTTGTCAGCTTCACACAGGACAAGAAGCTGAACATGCAAAATTTATCTTCTGGGTGCATTTCAATCACCTCCACAACCACAGGAGATAATACACAACATCGTCTGTCTGTGGCTAGGTCAAGTTGGACTTTAGGACCTTAATATTATGTGTGTCCAGAGGGACAAAGCATCACAGAGAAGGTAACCAGGACACAGAACTGAGGTCTATGGCCTGGAGGCGACGCCTTGAGTCTCGGACGGATAAGACCTTTCTCCTCACAGCTGCTTGAGGGCTGTAGATGTGTGTGTGTGCAAGTCACGCATGCGCCACCCACAGCCACGTCCTTCCTCCCCAGTTTCCCATTTGCAGCCGTCATTGATGAAGGCTCTATCCACCTGTGTTTGCAGGAAGCCTGAATACTCCCCTGCCTGCTTTTAAGCTGTTTGCCTATGACAGAGTATGAATAACAAGACAGGAAACATCTCTGCTATAACTTCAGAGGCCCCGTGTGCCATTTCAGCACCATTTGGTTCTTTTCTTTTTCTCTGTAGGATGGTGAAGATTGGATACAGGCCTGATCTTTGCAAAAAACACCTGGAAGGGTCATTGACAAGATTTGAGGATAATTTACCTATGTGGATTTTCAAATATTTCATAGGACCTAATATAAACAAATTTTAGGAATGGTAGCATTAAATAGATGTAGAATTCACAAAAGGCAGTTTAAAGAAAAAATTGTTTTCGACGAAAATTTTTCTTTTTTCTCCTGTGATGTCATTCTGCAATGTGTTTGGTAATACATTATGTCACCATTATTTCTAGAAATTTACTGTTTAACGAACTGCACTACTTTGGTTTATTTTACACTGAAACAGGCTGAGAAACATCCCTGATTTTTAGAGATATTTTGAGACAAATTTAAGAAAACTATCACTAATACAAATGTTTAATAAAAATAGAATAAAAACAGAAATAATGCTGTATTAGGCTATCTAAGAGAAAGTAGTTGAGTATAATATTTAGGTAAGAATAAAATGCATTCTATTAATAACATTTAAGGATGCATATTGAGAAACCATGCTGCCTAATTTAAAAGTTTAACTCTCCACTGTAACTATCACCAGAGGTAAGTGATTTACAGCTTCTGTTTTCTCATCTGAAACATGGGAATGCCAATCATATCTTAACTATTAAGATATGTGCATATAGTGATATTACTATGAAGTTCTTAATATATTTGTATGATATATATCTATTATATCAGAAGGAAAACCTAATAGCAAAATCACATGAATTCACTTTAAAGATGTCAATTAAGTCATGTGCCTGGATCCAAGATAATACCACAAAATGGATTGGCTAAACTTGATAATCTTCATTATTAAAAGCAATACAGGAAAATAAAAAGACTTCTTGCATATTGGTGTAGTTGACCAAGGTTTATGTATTGCTTAAATGAACCAAGGTCTGATTCCATGATTTAAAAAATGTCGATGTGCTTAATTACTTAAGTGAAAGCAGTGCTCTTTATGCCCACATTTCAGATGAGACGGAAATATCATCATGACTGCACGTCACATTTCATACGTATTTCAAACCTGTCAGTTGTAGAACTGGAATTAAAATATAAGGTTGGACTCTTCTGGTAAAGCCTTCATTACGCTGTGCTGGAAACTTCTTCACTCCACTTCATCTCTCACTGTGTAGGTCTTGTACCTGTGCAGTGTTTTGAATACTTATATAAATTTGGCCACAAAAGAGGGGGAGGGGAGTAAGAATAGCAAGAAACCTATTTCTCTATTTTCTTATTCAACTCTGGGGGTCTTAATTTTAAGGAGAATGTCAGATAAAAGATACAAAGAAATCACAGGGAACGTGAAGATCAAAGGAAGAGAGGGATGTAGTTGAACTTTTCTCCTCTGGTCAGTGTTTACCATCTACTTACTAGGATTCTTGCCAACTCTTAGATTTGTGCATTGCATATGATTTACTCTGGGAGCTTGATAACGATTCTGATTTTATAGGTCTGGGTGGAAGCTGAATTGCTGTGTTTCTTATGAGTGCCCAGGGATTGTTATTGGTTCTTACATCATAACACCTTGGATGGAGTTCTTTGTGTCAAATCCTGTATTTTAAAATGAAAACAATGAGGCCCATAAAGGTCCAGAACTTTTCTATTGGCCTACCTATAGTAAGAGATGTCAAAAAGCATATCCACAAAATATATATAACTTTTACATCATTCAGAAAGGGCCCTACCATTAATCCTTATGACATCTTCATGAGGTTTTACTCTTCTACTTACAATAAAGAAAAATGAAGCACAAGGAAGAAAAATGACATAATTTAACCCTGTTCAATAAGTTGTGCTACACATGAAATATAAAGCAAATTTGGACTCAAGTCCCTCTATCTCCCTGGCTTAAAAATCACCCTTGAGAAGTGTTATTAGGTCTGGTGTCTAGGAAAACTCATGTTCTTAGGATTACCATGTGTTAGGGACATGAATTCAGGCATTATAAGTCTAAAATCCACTAGAATTACTTGTATTTTAAGAAATTTTCCCCTTCATTTTAGAAACCCAACAAATAATTATATTAAATTTCAGTTTGAAAATCATGTGATTATTTTCTATAGAGGTTATTTGAAATGCTGCTCTCATGCTTCATGGACTGTTGAGAAAAAACACTGACAGAAACTACGAGTGTAGTGTCTGATATTTGCCAGGGACATGTGCATTTTACCTACATAATTACTCTTTTTATGATTCTAGAAAGGACTTAAGGTCATTTAAGAATTACTCTAAAGGGCTAGAGAGATAATACCAAGTATGGTACTTTCTTTGCATGCAGCTGATCTGGGTTCAATTCTTGGAACCAGAGATAACCCCCTGAACACAAACATGAGTGATTTCTGAGTACAGATCCAGGATTAACCCATGAACATTACCAGGTGTGGCCCTCCCAAATTACTTTAGGTCGGAGCAATAGTACAGTGTGTGTTTGCCTTGCACTGACTGTCCTGGGTTTGGTTCCTGAGCCTCCATATGGTTCCCCAAGAACAGAGGAGGAATCCCTGAGTACAGGAACACAGAACCAGAAATAAGCCCCAAATACTATCAGCTGTGCCACCAAATTAAAAAAATAATAATTTAATAAGGATCTTAAGCAATTGTTCTGGAATGTGAGTATTTTGTCGGTATAATACAAGTTACATTGATGATTGCTGAGTCTGCTATGGGCAAGGGGTCCAAGGTAGCTTATCAAATTTGTACAATAACCTGATTCAGTTGTATTCAGACTATAAAGATGAAGATGAGAAAAGTGGGGTTCAGGGAGTTTCAAATGATGATTTCCAGAGCCCAGAAATATAGAAAACAGCAGTTCATACAGTCAAACTCAGATCTGACAGGTTTCAAAGAATAATAGCTTGATTTTCAGATCTCTGGCTATATCTTAGACTAATTTTATTGAGAAAGAGCAGTATTGTTGTTTTGTAGTGTAAATGAAGATTCACTTGTCTCACTTGTCATCCCATTGCTCATCGATTTGCTCGAATGGGCACCAGTAACGTCTCAATTCATCCCTGTCATGTGCTAGTGTAGCCCAATGGTGTATGCTCAATCTAGGAACACAAAGAGCCTCTAACCATTTGTTCAGGGTCTTGACGAAGAAATCTCACCATCTCATAGGTGGGAGGCCAGGCGTTCTTTTCACAACCCATGAAATCCAGTTCGTAACAGTTCTAATCCAATGGTCGTCTTCCAAATCACATTACGTGTCTGGCCCATCTGATTTACAATGCCTTGGCAAATGAGACAGCATCCTTGATTCTTTTTATTTTTAAACCACTAAAATGATGGTAATTTATTCTCTAGTAATAGTAGTTATATAGACACATATATTATCAATATAATTAAGCAAAAATCTATTTGTGTGGCTGTTCTCTCTTTTTTAAAAATTTTATTGATTCACCGTGAGATACAGTTACAAGCTTTCATGTCTGATTCTTTTTTTTATTAGTGAATCACTGTGAGGTACAGTTACAGGCTTACAAACTTTTGTGATTGCATTTCAGTCACACAACGATCCAGTACCCATCCCTCCACCATTGCCCATTTTCTACCACCAATGGTCCCAGCATTCCTCCCAAGACCCCATTCTGTCCCCAACACCTATGGCAGGGCATTCCCTTTTGCTCCTTCTCTCCTTTTGGGTGTTGTGGTTTGTAATAGAGGTATTTAGTGGCCATCACATTTGGTCTATGGTCTACTTTTGGCACGCATCTTTCAACCCAAATGGGTTCTCCCAACATCCTTTACTTGGTGTTCCCTTCTTTATCTGAGCTGTCTTTTGCTCCAGCTTGTGAGGCCAGTTTCCAAGCTGTGGAGCAGACATCCTGGTGCTTGTCTCTACTACTCTTGGGTGTTGGTCTCCCATTCTGTTACTTTATATTCCACAGATAAATGCAATCTTTCTATGTCTGTCCCTCTGTTTCTGACTCATTTCACTTAGCATAATACTTTCCATGTTGATCCACCTATATGCAAATTTCATGACTTCATCTTTCCTAACAGCTGCATAGTATTCCATTGTGTAGATGTACCAAAGTTTCTTTAACCAGTCATCTGTTCTCGGGCACTTTTTTCCCCCAGATTTTGGCTATTGTAAACAGTGCAGCAATAATCATACGAGTGCAGCTGTCATTTTGACTATGCTTTTTTTTTTTTGCCTCTCCAGGATATATTCCCAGGACTGGTATTATTGGGTTAAATGGGAGCTCAATTTCTAATTTTTTGAGAATCGACCATATTGTTTTCCAAAAAGGCTGAACCAGTCAGCATTCCCACCAGCAGTAAAGTAGAGTCCCTTTCTCCACACATCCTGCCAACACCGGTTGGTTTTGTTCTTTTGGATGTGGTTCAGTCTCTGTGGTGTGAGATGATATTTCATTGTTGTTTTATTCTACATCTCCCTGATGATTAGTGATGTAGAGCATTTTCTCATGTGCCTTTTAGCCATTCAGATTTCTTCTTTGATAAAATTTCTGTTCATTTCATCACCCCATTTTTTGATGGGGTTGGATGTTTTCTTCTTGTGGAGTTCAACAAGTGCCTTGTATATCCTTGATATTAACCCCTTGTCTGATGGGTTTGGGGTGAATATCCTTTTGCATTCTGTAGACTGTATTTGTATTTTTTTCACTGTTTCTTTTGAGTTGCAGAAGCTTCTTACTTTAAAATAATTCCATTTGTTTGTCCCTGTTTTCACTTGCTTGGCCAGTGGCCTGTCATCTTTGAAGATACCAGTAGCATCAATGTCGTGGAGGGTTTTGCGAACCTTGTCTTCAATGTACATTATAGATTCTTGTCTGATGTTGAGGTCTTTAATCCATTATGATCTGACTTTTGTACATGGTGTTAGGTAGAGATCTGAGCCCTTTTTTTCATGTAGCTGTCCAGTTTGGACAGCACAATTTGTTAAAAAGGCTTTCCTTGCTCCACTTCACATTTCTTGCTCTCTTATCAAAGATTAGATGATCATATATTTGGGAGGGTGTCAGAATATTCAACCCTATTCCATGGTCTGCAGCTCTCCCTGTGTTCCAGTATCATGCTGTTTTAATTATTACCACGTTGTGGTAGAGTTTCAGGTTGGGGAGGTTTATTTCTCCCATTTTGTTTTCCCCAAGTATTGCTTTATCTATTCATTGGGGTTTACTGTTCCATATGAATTTCAGGAGTGTTTGTTCCATTTCTTTGAAGAATGTCAAGGGTATCCTTATAGGGATCACATTGAATTTGTACAATGCTTTAAGTAGTATTGTCATTTTGACAATGTTAGTTCTCCCAATCCATGAGCAGGGGATATGTTTCCATTTCCTCATGTCCTCTTTTATTTCTTGAAGTACCATTTTGTAGTTTGCTTTGTATAAGTTCTTTACCTCCTTTAATCAGTTAGGCTGATTCCGAGATACTTGATTTTTTGAGGCACTATTGTGAATGAGATTGCCTTTTTCATGTCACTTTCTTATCTCTCATTATTTACATAGAGGAAAGCTACGGACTTTTGGGTATCGATTTTATAGCCTGCAACTTTCCTATACAAGTCTATTGTTTCAAGGAATTTCTTGGTAGAGGTTTTAGGGTTCTCTAGGTATAGTATCATATCGTCTGTGAATAGTAAGAGCGTGATTTATTCTTTTCCTATCTGAATTCCCTTATATATATTTTTTTCTTGCCTAACCGCTATTGCAAATACTTCCAGTACTATGTTGAACAGAAGTGGAGAAAGTGGGCATCCTTGTTTCGTCCCTGATCTTAGAGGAAAGGCTCTTAGTTTTTCCCCATTGAAGATGATGCTTGCTATAGGCCAGTGGTAGATGGCTTTGACTATATTGAGGAAAGTCCCTTCTATACCCATTTTGGTGAGAGTTTTCATCATAAATGGTGCTGGGTCTTGTCAAATGCTTTTTCTGAATCTATTGATGTCATTTTATGGCTTTTATCTTTTCTTTCTTTGACATGATGGATTATGTTGATTGATTTTCGAATGTTAAACCATCCTTCCATTTCTGGGATGAACCCCACTTGGTCATGGTGTATAATCGTTTTGATGAGTTGTTGGATTCTGTTTGCTAATATTTTGTTGAGGATCTTTGCATCCATGTTCATCAGGGATAACGGACTGTAGGTTTTTTTTTTGGTGTCTTTGTTTGCTTTTGGTATTAGGGAGATATGTGCCTCATAGAAAAGTTTAAGAGAGTTTCTGTTTCTTCAGTTTCCTGGAAAAGTTTGAGAAGAACTGGCAATAGGTCCTGTTTAAATGTTTGGAAAAATTTGCTAGTGAATCCACCTGGACCTATCCTTTTGTGTTTTGGAAGACTTTGATTACCGTTTCAATTTCTTGGATATTATTCGGTCTCAGGTATTCCAGATCTTCTTGGTTCAACTTTGGGAGATTATAGAAATCCAGAAATTTATTCATTTCTTCTAGGTTCTCTTGTTTCATTTCATACAGGCTTTCTAAATAGTCTCTGATGATCTTTTGAATGTCTTTGGTTTCTATTGTGATGTCCCCCTTTTCATTTCTGATTGAGCTTATAAAGGTTCTCTCTCTTTCTATTTCTTTGTGAGCCTTGCTAATGGTTTTTCGATCTTGTTTATTTTATCAAAGAAAAAAATCTTGGTTTCATTAATCTTTTGGACTGTTTTTTGGGTTTCCGTATCATTAATTTCTGCTCTCAGTTTTGTTATTTCTTTCCTTCTGCCTGATTCAGGCTCCTTTTGTTGGTCCTTTTCTAAGATCTTGAGCCGTGAAGTCAAGATATCTATGTAGGCCCTTTTTTCCTTCCTGAGGAATGCTTGCAGAGCTATAAATATTCCCCTTAATATAGCTGTAGCTGCTTCTCACAAGTTCTGGTAAATTGTGTCTTCATTCCCATTTGTTTCCAGATATCTTTTGATTTCTTCCTTGATTTCTTTCCTGACCCACTCGTTGTTCAACAATGAGTTGTTTAATTCCAGGTGTTTGATTTGGTTCTCCGTGTCTGTGTGTGATTAACTTCTATCTTCATTGCATCACGGTCTGAAAAGATAGACCTATCTTCCTGATTCTATTGAGGTATGTTTTGTGACCCAGCATGTGGTCTATTTTGGAAAATGTTCGGCGTACACTGGAAAAAAAAATTGTATTCTTTATTTTGGGGATGCAAAGCCCTGTGAAGATCTATCAGCCCCCTCTCTTCTATCTCTTCCTTCAATGCCAGTGTTTCCTTGCTGAGTTTTTGTCTTATTGATCTATCTAGCGGTTATAGGGCAGTGTTAAACTACTACTGTGTTGCTAGCAATGTCCTTGTTAAAATCTGTTAGCAGTTGTTTTAAGTATTTAGCTGGTCCCTCATTAGGCGTGTACACGTTTAGTAGTGTGATTTCTTCCTGCTTTACATATCTCTTGATTAGCAAAAAAATGGCCCTTGCTGTCCCTTCTAATCTTTTTCAACCGGAAATCTATGTTGTCAGATACTAGTATGGCCACCCTGGCCTTTTTAAGGGAGTTCTCTGCTTGCATGATTGTTTTCCTTTGACTTTGAGTCTGTGTTTGCTTTGTTCATGTCTGATTCTTGATCATTGACGGAGGTCAGAACTCCAGACTCCTTCTTGCACATGAGTGAAACGTCATACTCCAAGCATAGCTCTTTTTTTTCAATTTTATTTTATTTTATTTCCAATTTTTAATTTGTTAAAGCACTGGATTTCTAAAGTTAGTCATGTTGGGTTTTATTTTATTTTTTTAATTTAACTTTTTATTAAATCACCATGTGGAAAGTTACAAGTTCTCAGGTTTATGTCTCAGTTATACAATATTCAAACACCCATCCCTTCACCATGCCCATATTCCACCACCAAAAACCCCACTATACCCCCCGCCCCCACCCCTACCCCCTACTGTATTACTAATGAATTTCACTTCATTTTCTCTTTACCTTGATTACATTCCATATTTCACTATAAAACTCACTGTAGTTGTTGGAGTTTCCACCCAAGAGAGACAGACCTACTATCAAGGAAGCATTTGATAATTAGTTTTACATTGCTGGAAATGAAGAAATATGTAGTCCCACTGCTACAAGTACATAACTCTTCTCTTTTTTTTCCCCTTTTCCCTTTTTTTTTTTTCGTCATCCCCCTTCCCACGCCTCATAGTATGGTGTACGCCACGCCGCGTCGGCCAGTGTGGGGCTTTTGCTTAGTTCACAGCCCAGAGAGGTGGCTGCTACATTAATAACCTTCAATATTTCAACAAAAACTTACTGTTATTATTTGGAGTTTCCCTCCCCGAGCCAGACCTGTTCAAAAGGAACCATTTCACATTGCTGACAATTATAAATGTTCAGTTGCGCAGCGTCCAAGCGGTTTTGGATTTCTGTATAAAGTCCAGGGAAAATTCTGCCAGAAATCGCATAGCCCAGCTCATAGTCCCAGTGCATTGCTGTTCTGGGGACATGGCTGGGAGCACTTGCTGGGTTCAGAAGTCATCCATCTGGCTCCGGATGTTGGGTATACAGCAGCAGAGCGACCGTACAAACGCATGGCCACCCGGTTCGAATCTCGGCAGAGCGTGGGCTGGAGCCGGTGCCAGCCCCAGCCCTCGACTTCCCAAGTGTCCCGCTGTTCAAGTTCAAAACACATTTTTTTTCTTTCCTTTCCGAACCAAAAGTTCATACCTGATTAAACGTCCATAAGATGGCGTATGCCGCGCCGCTTCTCCCAGAGGGGAGAGAACCAAGGAGGAAGGATATTTCCCCCCTTAGCCGACGTGGGGCAAAAGCTTAGTTCACGGTCCAGAGACATAGCTCTTTTTTTCAATTTTTAAATTTTATTGAATCACCATGAGATAGTTACAAGCTTTCATGTTTGGGTTACAATCTCACAATAATCAAACACCATCCCTCCACCAGTGCACATTTCCCTTTCCCGCCCTCCCCCTTCCTCCATGGCAGACAATATTCCCCATACTCTCTACTTTTGGGCATTATAGCTTGCAACAGCGACACTGAGAGATCATCATGTTTAGTCCATTATCTACTTTCAGCATGCATCTCCCATCCCAACTGGTTCCTCCAGCTATCATTTTCTTTGTGATCCCTTCTCTATTCCATCTGCCTTCTCCCCTCTGCTCATGAAGCAGTCTTCCAGCTATGGGGCAATCCCCCTGGCCCTTGTACCTACCGTCCTTCTGTGTCAGCCTCATGTGATGCTACCCTACACTCCACAAATGAGTGCAGTCCCTCTATGTCTGTCCCTCTCTTTCAGACTCATTTCACTTAGCATGACACTCTCCATGTTTATTCATTTATAAGCAAATTTCATGACTCTCCTAACAGCTGCATAGTATTCCATTGTGTAGATGTACCAAAGTTTCTTTAACCAGTCATCTGTTTCAGAGCAATCAGATTGTTTCCATTTTTTGGCTATTGTGAACAGGACTGCAATAAATATATAGGTACAGATGTCATTTCTACTGTGCTCTTTTGCATCCTTGGTCTATATTCCCAGAAGTGGTATTGCAGGGTCATATGGAAGCTCAATTTCTAGTTTTTGAAGGA
Source organism: Sorex araneus (assembly GCF_027595985.1). Classification (NCBI taxonomy): domain Eukaryota; kingdom Metazoa; phylum Chordata; class Mammalia; order Eulipotyphla; family Soricidae; genus Sorex; species Sorex araneus. The sequence goes on along the minus strand of NC_073302.1, from coordinate 85,884,118 downwards.
CTGTCTATATTGTTTTCCAGAGAGGCTTGACCAGTTGGCATTCCCACCAACAGTGAAGGAGCGTCCCTTTTTCCCCACATCCACACCAGCATTGGCTGCTTTTGTTCTTTTGAATGTGTGCCAGTCTCTGTGGTGTGAGATGATATCTCATTGCTGTTTTGATTTACATCTTCTTGATGACTAGCGATGTGGAGCATTTTTTCATGTGCCTTTTGGCCATTTGTATTTTTTTTTTGAGGAAACTTGTGTTCATTTATTCTCCCCATTTTTTGATGGGGTTGGAGGTCTTTTTCGCATACAATTCACAAGTATCTTGTATATCCTGGATATTAATCTTTTATCAGATGGGTATTGGGTAAATATTCTTTCCCATTCTGTGGACTCTTTCTGTACTTTGGTCACTGTTTCTTTTGAAGTACAGAAGCTTCTTAGTTTGATGTAGTCCCATTTGTTTATGTTTGCTTCCACTTGCATGGTCAGTGCTGTTTCATCCTTAAAGATGCTTTTAGCTTCAATGTCATAGACAGTTCTGCCAACATTTTCTTCTATGAACTTTATAGATTCATGCCTGATACTGAGGTCTTTAATCCACTTTGATCTGACTTTTGTGCCTGTATTAGACAGAGGTCAGAGTTCATTTTTTGCAGGTAGCTATCCAGTTTTCCCAGCACCACTTGTTGAAGAGGCTTTCCTTGTTCCACTTTGCATCTCTTGCTCCTTTGTCATAGATTAAGTGGACATATATTTGGGGGTCTGTGACAGGATATTCAACTCCGTTCCATTGGTCTGCGGGTCTGTTTTTATCTCAATACCACAAGCATAGCTCTTTCGATTCCTCTTTGGGAGACGCGAATAACGTTCTCATCCTGTATTCATAGGGGCCAGGTCACTGAGGCATATGTTAGTGCAGGAAGAACAGCTGAGTCAAAAGATGTGCCCAGAGTTGGAGGTTCTTTGTCCTCCTAACAACTTCTCTGATGCTACTGAAGGTCTTCTATGTGGCTCTCTTGCTCCCGTGCAACTCAGGTGCCAGGTCGTTCTTCATGTTGCATTCTCGACCTAGGTACACATAACTGCTGCATTTGGAGATGTTCATTCCATTGAGAGCAAATGGAATATCAGATATTGGTTCGTTTTTCTCATGAACACTGTCCTTGTGAGATTCAGCTGCAGTCTGACCTTTCCACTCTCACGGTCGAAGTCGGCCAGTATTCGTGCTGCTTGGCAAATGTTTAGTGTTATGAGAACGATGTCATCAGCTAAGCAGAGGTGGTGTGGTTGCTGATCTTCTATCTTCACTCCCATCCCTTCCCATTCCAATCATCGCATTATGTTCTCGACGGTGGCACTGAAGAGTTTTGGTGAAATGGTATCACTCTGCTGAACCCCTCTCTTAATGTCGATGATCACTTCCTTGTAGAACAGTGCTGGTTTTCCATTGGGACAGAACCTTGCAATCTGACAAGTAGCATGTGAAGAGTTGAACCAGTTTATTGATGAGTACTGGCATCAGATTCTTCAGGTTGTTCAGATCTGACCTTTTCTGGACCAGGTGCTGTACACTTTCTATCGATGAAATGGCATGTTGGATTTCAAAAGAGAAAATGCTGGGAACAACATATATATCCTGCGTAAAATGGTATGTGGGCAGGTGGACGTGGCTATTGAAGAGATCTGAGTAGAAGTCATGGATAACCTTTTCCATTGCCCTTCTGGAAGATGTGGTAGATCCATTAGGATGTCAGAGGGCCATCATATTGGTCTTAGAGTTGGAGAAGGACAAGCAGGCTTGTGAATACTTTTCTGGGCTTCTCCTGCATCAGTCAACAGTTCTGCACTTCTCTCTTTGAGGTCTTCCTTTATTGCTTCTCTGCACAGCTTTGTGAGCTCGAATGTTAGCTTGTGATAGGCTAAGGCTTGCATCAGACCACATTGGCAAATGAGCTCGAGAGTTTCCGAAGACAGGTATCTTTTTGTGGCTTTCTCTCTCTGCATTCCTTGCACAATCATGGAGGTGCTGTATGAGTAGATTGTATCCCTCATTGATGTTTTCAACGACAGCATCTTCCCATATTGCTGCAGTAGTGCAAAACAGCTCTCACTTGGTGGTCATTCTAGGAGTTCTCTTCTTAAACTTTGCAGCCCTTTCTCCTTCTTCCGTGAAGTAGACAGTGGTCTCATCACACCGTCTGGGACAACAGGGACATCAATTCAGGCAAAATCATTCATTGAATATGATGTGATCAATTTTATTGTGGAACTGTCCACCGGGAGACTCCCAAGTCCAATGTTTAGATTCAGTCCTCTGGAACTGCGAGTTACTACGGATGGTCTTGGTTGACATCATGAACTCAGACAGTCTCTCACCCTGTTTGTTCCATTCTAGGCCATGGGTCTTCGGGCAACTTTCTCGGTCCTATCTTGGCTTTAAAATCACCTCACCAACAATGACCTTGTAAAAGGTGTGGTCTTCTTCATAGAACTTCTCCAGCCCTATGTCAAACTTCTCAATTTCTTCTTTGTCGTAGTTGGATGTCGGTGTGGTGCGTAGATGATGAAGATAGAAACTGTCACCTGAGCCACATCTATTCAAGTGTAAGCATCTGATTTGGGTTGTTAGGCATTCGAATGAATCTATGCTCATGGCCAAGATTGTGTTGATGAGGACACCAGCACACCAACACCTCTACTGTTGCATGTTCCTAGGAACAGTTCTACTCCAGTGTCAAAAACAGAATGATGTGATTGATGCCTTCTCATCTTGGTCAATCTAATGACATACTTGATCTTCTGCGCCTGCACCATCAGGTCCACAATGGATACTTCTGATGCCAGCATACTTGAGTTAAAATTGCATACAGTCATTTTAATCCTTCCCTTTTTTTGGCAGCCTAGTTTGGCCCTGAAATTTCAGCAGCCTCTCTTTGCTCATCCTTCTCAACACTGCCATACAGGGGGCTTTTCCAGGCTCAGGAGCATGAGGCCCATTTTTGTTACTATTTTTGGCATATCAAATACTCCACAGGTAGTTTGCAAGGCTCTGCTCTGCAGGTGGCATGTTGGTGCACTGTTTGCCGGTTGGTACCATTGCCACCCCCTCACCGTGCTGATGCGGTGAATCATCGAGGGGGAACTGAAGATTAGTCAGTTTAATACAGAAAATCTTCCCACCTCTCATGTATTCTCCTGGTTAACAAAAATATATATATATAAGACAACAGAATTCCTATGAAAAGACCTCCTCTGGAAAATTCTTACTTCATATCTCCATGAAATTTTTGTATCTCAATTTCTTTCATCTTAAAAAGAATATCTTCTTGGGCTGGAGTGATAGTACTGTGGGTAGGGCATTTGCCTTGCATGTGGCTGACCCAAGTTCAATCCCCGGCATCCCATATGGTCCCCCAGGCACCATCAGGAGTAATTCCTGAGTGCAAAACCAGGAGTAACCCCTGAGCATCATTAGGGGTGGCCTAATAATAATAATAATAATAATAATAATAATAATAGCGATGATAATAATATCTTCTTAGTAACTTCAGCAACAAAACAACCCCATCAATAGAAGTAGAGATAAGATGAACAAACATTTATTAATGAAGATATAAAGATGGTCAACAAGTATATGAGAAAATGTTCTCAATCATTTGTCATCAGAGAAATTCAAATCAAAACAACAATGAGGTATCATCTCACAACAGTGAGACTGGTACACAACAAAAGTAACAAATCCCTCAATAGTAGATGGATTTGGAAAGATGAATAGTAGTATGTGAGGGAGGACGAACGCTTATCCATTGTTTGTAAAAGTGTCAAATGGTTCAGCCTCTTTGGAAAAGAATATGGACATTTCTCAAGAAAATAAAAATTGAACTTCAGCCAGAAATATAGTAAAATACATATGGGCTTAAATGTGGCCCATGTGTGATCAATTCTGGGCACCATGTATAGCCCACTGAGCTCTAACAAAAGTGATCCTTGAGCATAGAGTTAGAAGTTAGCACTGAGCATAACCAGTTGGGACCCCAAGATAACAAGCAAAATGAAGAACTTTTTGTGATGCTTTAATTTCACTTCTATACATCTACTTCAAAATTCCAAAAACATGGTTGTGAAAAGATATTTGCTCTCCTCTGTTCATACTGTATTCACAGTATCCAAAATCTAGAATAAACCTGAGTATTCAAGAATAGATGACTAGACAAATAAACTGTGGTATATGTAAATAGTGAAACCAATCATCACGTAGTTTACCTCTATGTGGTTGAAAGTAGGAGAAATCATGTTGAGTGGAGTTAGGGAGGAAAGCAACAGGTACCAAATGGTCTTTTTCACATGTGGGATGTGAAAAATGTAGTAATGGAATAACAAATGACCAACTACAATAGAACTTGAGAACTGGTCAAGAGAAACGAGTTTTCCAAGGATGGGTGCTGAGAAGGCTGAGGAGCAGAGAATAATGAGAGAGTGGTAGGGCAGAAGGAAGTGGACACTCGGGCGGAGGATGTGGTGTTGGAACTGTGTAAACATTAAGTCCTACTATGAACAGTACTGTAAATCTCAGTACTTCAAGTAAAATAGCAAAAATAAAAATAATATCTGTTTTCATTTATTCCAAGATGAAAATTTGTTTTAAATAAAGGAAATTGAAATTTAGAGTACAGCATCAAGTATTCTCTGATTGTGGATTTTTAGTCTGGTCAATTAGTCTCAAAGATCTCCTGGTTTCCTCCAAATCAGATCTTGTAGGAATGTTTCTACTCTCTCCACACCAGGGTTCTTCAAGTTCAGGGCTGCATATTGTTTTTAGATAATTCTTTGCTGTTGGGTCCCTAATTATTGTTCTGAGTTGAATAGTATTGGTTTATATGAACAGTAAAATGATTATAAAAGAAACATTGGCCTCTTCTTAGCAAAGGAGATCTATTCCCAGTATGCCCTAGACTCTGCCTACAATTTGTTAAGCTTCAACTGCCTGAATCATAGACTTGGTCACTGTCACTGTCATCCCATTGATTGTCGATTTTCTTGAGCAGGTGCCAGTAACATCTCCATTCGTCTGAGCCCTGAGATTTTAGCAGCCTCTCTTTACTCGTTCTTCCCAGCAATGCTGCATTGGAGGCTCTTTCAGGGTAAGGGGAATGAGACCCATTATTGTTACTTTATTTCACATATCGAATATGCCACAGAGAGCTTGCCAGGCTTTGTCATGTGGGCAGGATGCTCTTGGTACCTTGCCAGGTTCTCTGAGAGGGAGAACTCGGGTATAAGAAGTTGTGAGGCCATGAATGCTGCCATGAGCTTCTGAGAGCATTGTTCTATAGTCTCTGGATCTTGGCCATTGATGGGATTACACAGTGCTGGGGGCCGTTTGTGAGTGTGCCTGCCAAGCTACTGGAAAATGGGGGGTCTGGGTGGAATAGGCCCAGTCCTGATCCGAGCAGGCTTAAAGATCTCAGCCCCAGGTCCTGCACACCTGGGTTCCTCTGCCGATTTCTTCATGTGTGAGGTTCATCTGAACATGTAGAGAGGGGCCTTAAGCATGGCTGTGGCTAGGTTCCAGAGGTCTTCAGCTGCTGGGGCTCTGCTCAGGGCAGGGAGGGAAACTCAACCTGCCCTGCTCTGAGGGCCTCGGTGAAGACAGCCAGGCACAGGGCAACAGACATTAAAAGTAAATATTTTTTTCTTGCTGTCAAGAAGTTTGACATCTCATTCCATTTTTCTATAATATAATTTGTGCTTTTAAATATATAACACATTGAAGTGGAAAACAGCATTGTCTTTAATGTCAGATACGTATTAGGAAATACAGGCCAGAGCAATAGTACATTGAGTAGGGCATTTGCCTTGCATGTGGTTAACTCAGGTTTGATCCTTGGCATCCCATATGGTTCCCCAAGCACTGCCAGGAGTAATTACTGAGCACAGACTCAGGAGTAACCTCTGAGCATTGCTAGGTGTGGCCCCCAAAACGAACAAACAAAAGACTTAGTAGAATATTCCAGTTCTATTTCTTCTCTATATAGACCAGAACAAATATAAACCTTTATGGGTTTCAATTTTCATATTTACAAAATGGGGATTTCTATGTAATAAAACTTCATATAATTTCTCTACATTTTAATACACACAAACACACACACATACATACACACACACACACACATATATACAGCAGTATGATTGCCACTCTCTTCCCAGGGAGGGAAAGATTGTCAGATTACTAATTCCTTTGTTCTCTCTTCTCCCTCTTAATTGCTGACAGGACTGAGTGTGGCCAGCTCTAGTTCTTTCTCTTTCATATCTGTCTGCTGCCTGCCTATCAGTCCCCAAACTGTCCCACCATGGAGGCCTGTGGTCTTTCTACTGGTGACCAAGAATGATACAGGGTAAAATGCTTAGAAATGCACTGAAGGCTTACATGTGAACATGTGAGTTCATACTCCTCAACCCAATTGAAAAGCTGCCCCTCTTGGTCTGAGTCGGATCCCTACCTCTTTCCAAATGCATAAGCTAAGGATAATGTTCTTCAGAGCTAGACTCTTCTCAGCAAAGCTACGTGGCACAATTGCATAAAGTGTTATCAATCAGGAAAAGAATAGATTAATGCAAATTGCCAAGCTTGGTGTCTGGTTATATGACAGATATATAATTAACCAACTGTAGCTAATTCCAAATTTGAACTATTTATGATATTTTTGTTTTCCTTTAAATAAAGTATATTATTAAAGCTTAAATGCCCTTTCAGGTTTTTCTGGATTTTGTTTTAAATTTTTGCTTATTTAACTTTTATTTATTTATTTATTTTTTAAACTTACAGGCCATATTAAAAGAGTTTTTGTTTTGATTTTTGGGGTCACACCAGCTGTGCAGAGGGCTTACTTCTGACTCTGCACTCAGATCACCATTAGTGACTGTAGGATGACATTACTTTGTTCTTTCGCTCCTTGCCACAAGTAGCTTGTCTTGGTTTTCCCCGGAGTTTAGGCTTACCCCAGTCACACCCATCAAGGTGTTCCCGAATCTCTCCCATCCTTTTGTTTAGCTATAATCACTTCTCCATGCTCTCTTCCCCAAAATAATTAATCCGCGGCTTTCCCTTAATCTGACTCTGCTAATTTGTAAGGTCAGACCTTCCTAGGACACTGAATTTATATTATATAAGTTAATATTGCCTTTCTCCTCTTCTTGTGCCTTTTGAGTAATTTGCTTTAAAGTAATGTCCTTTTTGTATAGACAAAAGAAGACAATATTATGTTTTATAACTTGGGAATTAATTGGCCTCGAATATTATTCCCTCCCAGGCATCTGCTTTCTTCACTTAAGCCTCAGTTGCCCTCAGTTCCTAGCACCCCAAAAGCAGGGTCCCGACAAGGGACGGGAAGGATCCAGGGCAAGCGGTGAGTTATGTGCTACCCTGGCATCGAGATGGGCCTGGCCAAAGTGCCTAATTCTTAACTATAAGTTAAGAGCTTGATCATAGACAAATGCTGTCATGATCCAAAAGTAATGATGAGACTAGGACTCTGCTAGGGATAGGAAAGACTGATCTGGCCTGAGCACTGTAGTCTGAGATTGAGATGGCCCCAGGAGAGCAATTCCATAAGCTTTAATGCATCTCTTATTGTGTCTATACAAAATGATTAATATTATGAATTCTTATGTTTGCTGGCTGAGGAGAAGAGAAACACATTCATGGGACTCCGCCCTTGGGTGGATCCTCCTGCTGAAAGAGAATTAAGTCCTAGGAGAAGCATCCCCTAAGGGAAAGGACCTTACCCAATTGATTGTGACTACACCTAGGTGTAGACCCCAACCCCCTCATGCTGGGGGGATTTAACTAGGCTGTAAGAGTGGGTTGGGGGGCCAGATCCACGGGGGCCAGATCCACAGATCCAGAGAGAGACTGAGAGCGGGAGAGAAGCAGAGAGAGAGAGAGAATGAAATAAACTGATCAAGCAACCAGTCTGGCCTTCCTTCCGTCGCCTGCCCTTGACGGACGGCACACACAGCGGTTCCGGGGCACCGAACCGGGTGGTGAGACAGAGCCGCCTGGAGAGCCCGCAAGTGCGTGCACCCCTCGGCGAGCTTTAGTTTTTTACAAGTGACCTCAAGAGACCATATGGGGTACCAGGGATCTCACCTGAGGCAGGGCTGTGTGCAAGGTTAGCTCCCTACTGCTGTGCTATTTCTCTGAAGCAAGAACAACCTTAAGGGAGAGGAGAAAAGAACACAGAGATATAGTAGCATGGCAATGAGGAGATTCATGATTTTTAAAAGAAGTGTTAGTCATAATCAATGTTATAATTTACCATTACAAAGAATTTGTTTGGTTTTTACCTAAAACTCAACTTCCTACTCCTCAGTTCTGGAAATAAATTTTGAGTAAATTTTCTCAGCTATTTCCCACTGTATTTCTTTTATTTTTCCCTGTACTTCTTTCAGTTTTTCTCTTTTGGTGTTTGGGCCAGACTGGAGAGATAGTACAGCAGGTAGGGCATTTGTCTGCACACGGCTGACCCGGGTTTGATTCCTCTGTCTGTCTAGGAGAGCCCAGCAAGCTTCCAGGGTATCCTTCCCACATAGCAGAGCCTGGCAATCTACCCATGGCATATTCAATATTTCAAAAACAGTAATAACAAGTCTCACAATGGAGAAGTTACTGGTATCCGCTCGAGCAAATCAATTAACAATGGGACAACAGTGCGACAGTGGTGTTTGGGCCACAGTTGGTCATATTCAGGGTTAACTCCTGACTCTGCACTCAGAAACACTTCTGGCAGACTTGGGGAACCATATGATATACTATTGATAGAACCCGTCTGATACAGAGAAGGCAAGTGCCTTACCCATTGAACTATCAGTGTAGTCCTTTTATTTTTTATTGTTTTTATCTTGCTCTTGGTATTTGTCTCCTTCCCTCCTCACCTCTCATTTCTTGTCTCCCCTGTATTCTATTTATTCCTGCAGTTTTAATAGAGAATAACACCAGGATCACTAACTGTTGTTTCACCAAAAGCTTTGAGCAGGTAAGCTAATTTGATCGTGATGCACACTCTCCTGAATTAAGACTTCCTGTCTATTCAGGGATTACTGTATGAGTCATATTTGTTTTGAATATGGAACTCATGCTTATTATGGACAGTGTTAATTTATCAGTGTTGCAATGACCAGGTCTTGTTATATGATTGTAGGCTTTCAGAGTTCTACATAACAGGACTTAGGCAGTAGAATTTACTGGATAAAATTCAAATTATAGCTACCCTCCTTGACCCACCACACTCCTCTATTTCTAAAGAATGAAACCAACAGACTCATCCCACTCCACTACTTCTAAAGAATGAAACCAAAATGGCTTAAAATAAGGCCCACAAGGAACCCCTTAAAATACTTGTCCTAGACCAGCAAACTCCTCCTCATTTGGAGTGTGGATACTCTTGTGACTAATTTACCAGTTCCTTTTGTAATAACAAGAGATTTTTAAGGTGTTTGTTCCATCTACAGCATTTTTTTAAAGCAGTGAGTTCATTTAAATAATTACCTAGTCATTTAGTTAATGCATTCTTTTTTAAACTTGACTAACTACAGCGTATGTGGTTTTGATGGAAAAAGAACCCCCTTTATGTAACAGCTCTGTTTCCCCCCCGCAAAATAAATGCAACACAATGATTTTACTGCAGAGAAATTAGCTCATTTGCAAATGCCACCTCGGAACACAAGAAAAATGCCATTTATTGAAGCACTAATAAAGGCACCATGTTAGAATAATTTTATGCTGACGGGCCCACAATCACTCAATATTTTAAGAGCTGTCATCACACCAGCATGAGCTGCATGCAAAAGTACAAATTTATGCTGTGACATCATGGCACTAAGAGTATAATTGGAATAAAATTACCCCGCTTCTCTCTGGAATCTGCTAGTTTTTCTGCATCCTTCACTGCCCACCCAGAGTGGATTCTTGGTTTTGCAGCTGCAGCCACGTGTTCTGTGAATATAAGCTTCACCTATCTCACACCGGTAGGTCCTTCTGTTTTTTTCTGGAAGACACTTTTCAATAGGTACTCAATGACCTGTGGCATTGCTGAACCGAGAGATGCACAGGCCTAGAAAGATGAAAGAATCACAAATCAGCTAGAGCCACTCTTTAGATATGGATAATTAAGCAAACAGTCAGCATACAATGGCTGAAGACCTCATAGTATCCGTTTTAGCAAGTTAATAAATTCCAGTCATGGCCTGTGGTTATATGCTAGGCTTGAACAAATGAGAATGTCTGCATGAAAATCGGAACTTTCAGATTCAACTTTATGACTTTTTAACCACCATTTTATTCTTATTGGAGCTGGGGCAGGGGGCGTGGTTCAAAACAACACCTGACAAGAAATGGTGGTGAGTGTGGAGAAAGGGCACAAACTCACCTGTCATGTTTAGACATGACACTCTGCTTGAAATCTCACATTTTCTTATCACCTCTTGGGCATAATCAGACATGTTCTGCAGTGCAGAAGGAGGTGTTAATGTGCCTTTGCAAATCTGAGTTGAACTCCGGGCTGACAGATTTGTCTGGGCTCAGAGGTGTGCCTGCCTGTCAAGGGACTTGAGGAGAAACTAGGGAGTTGTGCTCTGAGCAGAGGATGGGGCACTGTTCCCCTCCACGGTGCTGAAGTGTGGAGCTGGGAGAGATGGCAGCCCCTAGTACTGCCAAGTGAATATTTTTAGTGGACTTGATGAGATAGTTAATTTGGATGTAAGAGCGGAAATGTTGTAATTAATGGCCTGATAATTGGTAAACATAACACATTCATGTGCGTGGATGACAGAATGTAGAGGCTGTTTAATTGGAGAGTATAGATGATATGTGCCCTTAAACTGAATTTGTGCTGAAGTTTTTTATGGGAAGTAGCCCAAGCTAAAAATGCCTGCACCCTAATTTCCAGACTCTCCAGAAGAACATTATCTAACATGCAAAAATGTCTTCCGGAATGGGATTAATTTTAGTCTTGAGATGGGCAAAATATCCTGCATTATCTACATGGATCAAATGTAATCACAGGAGTGCATGGCTGTGAAAGAGGGAGACTAAAGGGTCAGAGGCAGAGAAGGAGAACTGATGACAGAAGCAGAGGTTGAAAGGATGTAATAACTGGCTCTGATGATGGAAGAAGGGGCCAGAAGCCGAAGAACATGTGCAGCTTGTCGGAGCCAGGAAAGGTCAGAAAAGAGATACTTCCCTAGAGCTTCCAAGGGAAATTCAATCTGTCCACACTCTTATTTCAGCCTGGGAAGATTCACTGTGGACTTCTGACTTCCAGAACTGAAGATCTGTTGTAAGCCACAGAATTTGTGATCATTTGTTATAGCAGGAATATAAAATGAATAGTCACTTATTTATAAGGATGTTATATGCATATGAATGACTTAGTTTTTGGTATTTTGTGAGTTTTTTGTTTCCATATAAACTAAAGTGTGGTTAAAATCCTACATATTGCATGCAAAGAAACAGCAAACAGAAAGACTCTTTTCCATTAGAAAGGAGCCTTTTCTTTATAATAAACTTAACAGAGTGACAGTTAACAGTGGAAAAAATACCAGGGATTAGAATCAAGTACAACTGGAATTTGTACAGAACTATGTGCTTTAGGATAATTTTCCTAAAACTTGAGCTTTAAATGTCCTACATAATAAATGGAGATAATTTTCTTCATAGAACTTTTTGTACAGAGTAGATAAGATTATGTATTTAAAATACTTCATAGGTCATGATATATAATAAATACTAAATATTAACTTTTCTTTATATTAAAGAGTGTACATGTTTGGAAATATATTGATAGAGAAATAATTCTGGTACCTATTTCTGTTCCTTTTGAGCCTAACCTGTTTGATAGTTTGTCAGCCAATACAACAAAAATGACTCCATATGAGTTCCAAGACAAGATCATGAAAACTCTTATCTGTTGAATTAGTCTTGAGATCCTAAACTACCTGGTCTAAAGAAAATGAACTTAATTTTTTATGCTATGAAGGACAAGCCTCTTAGAAAAGCCTACATTTAGACATTCCAGTTGACAGTGCCTGTTAATCCCAGCCTTCAAATCATTCTATTTCAGTCACCAGACATGTAAGTGAAAAAAACTCGTTAGCTCCAGCCCCAACTGTTTTAGTGACATAAACCACTTGCCAGGTTAGCTCAGGCTCTCAGACACCATGACGGAGACAAATTTTATTACTCCAGGTCTGGGGTTTGAGCTCAGCAGTAGAGCACTGGCCTAGAGTCCTCAAACATGTGATGCCCTGGACACAAGCCCTGACACTGCGAATCATTATTTTCAGAATCCCTGTACTCTGATGATTCTCCTGGCCCACAGAATCCAAAAACATAAAAAAGTGGTTGTGCCGTTTTATGCCAACAACTCTGGGGTGATTTGATGTTGTTGCTGTAGAATACAGGTTGCAGTATTATTAACCATTATTAGTGACAGCAAAGTGACCTAAAACAAGTTGAATATAGCAGGCAAGTAAATCAGAAATAAAACATGGCAAGTGTGTTTCTATAGGTTTACTGCTGCTTTCCCCCATTTTAATAGTAAAGATAAATTGAACATGCTTTAATTTATAGGCCATCAAATTTTAGTGTAGTGAAAACAGTGCCTTCTCATTCTTCTCCTATATTAAGAGGAGCCATATTTAAAAACAATCATAAAGGGTGCCTCCTGGATCTTCGCTGTATAAACCCATTTCATCAACAGATAATTATTTGAAAATAGACATCTGAATGGAGAAAATAGCTCCAATGTAGGAAGATGCCTTATTTATGCAAATGATTAATTAACAAATCTTGGATTTCTTACTCCTCTTTCTAATAACTTGTTTTGTGTGCTACTGTTATCTCACTCCTATTTATATTTGAAATTCAGCATTTGTCAGATACTAGACACACAAACAAAAAGATTGTAGCTAGATCATATTGATAGGAGCAATGTATTTGTGTTATACAGAACTTACTCTTACCCCTCCATTTTTGGATGACTTGGCATTGCTTCACAAATCAATGGCTTGCAGGATTTCCAGTGGGCACAGAATTGGGAAGCTTGCCCAGATTTAAAGTTTGGCAGACATAATGCTGATGGCTTACAATAGTGTATGTATTTTCATGGACGGTCCCAATATTCCATTTTAATTTAAACACATATGTTCATTATTTTACAAGTACATACATATGCTTGAATATTTATTTGAATATAGAAGATCCTTTCATATCAATTAGTTTTTAAAGTCAAACTCACAAAGAATTCAATATTTTAAAATATTCACACAGAATAAATTTCTAACTACATCTTTTGACAAGTTTATAATAGTTTACCAAATGAAAGATTTCAGTTATTTATTTAACATGTATATGGAATAATCAAGTTGGGATAAAAACAAATTAAACTTTCTATTGCATCTTATGGGTATATTTTTTAGTGGGGAGGGGCACATCTTGTGGGGTCAGGACTTAATCCTGATTCTGTGCTCACACTTCGCTCCTGGCAATCAGTGCTTGTGGAACCATATTAACCAGTATTAGTGACAGTAAATTAACTTAGAACCAGTAGTCTACTGTTATGGGGTGCCAAAATCAAATCCAGGTTGGTCACATGCAAGGCAAACACAGTACCCACTGTGTTATGTTCCTCTGACCCCGTATTTTATGGGTCTGAAAAAAAGGTCATTTTACCTTTCCATGTCTCAGACACAGTTGTGAAATTAGAAGTTGTAAAGTGTCATTGATTTTTCAGGACTCTTGTCATTTTAATGTAATCAAAAAGTGAGTAAAAGTGCAGAAATCTATTGGTTAGGGTCATCTTACAGCTTAACAAATTGACTTGATAAGTTTTATGCTGCTGAAAGTATATTTTGACTATCCACAAGAGACATTATTTTCTTGTAGACCGCAGTCTTAACTTCAGAGTCATTTTATATTTAATGATATAGATTCCCTTCTCTTTTGATAGCTGCAGTCATTGTGCCCTGCCTCCTCCTGACTGATCCTCAGATGCTACTTTGTGGCTTTGGTTGATGCTCCTTTCAATCACTAACCCTCCTTTTCAGAATCTTTCAAGCTTATGCTTCCTTTGTTGTGAACAGTGTTTTTAATTGACTAACCAAAGTCTTCAAATCATTATTCATTGATAATAGGACTTTCATGTAAGTCATTTACAAGACTTGCACTTTTTGGTTTCATTTTAGTTAATTTTATTAAAATATAATTTGGGCTGGAGCTATCGATAGCACAGCAGGTAGGGCGTTTGCCTTGCACACAGCCAACCTGGATTCGATTCCTCCATCCCTCTCGGAGAGCCTAGCAAGCTACCCATAGTGTATCCTATATGCCAAAAACAGTAACAACAAGTCTCACAATGGAGACGTTACTGGTGCCTGCTCGAGTAAATCGATGAACAATGGCACGACAGTACCACGACAGTGCTATTTTATTATTTAATTTAGGTAGTTAAAATGGACTGGAGCCATAGCACAGCAGGTAGGGCATTTGCCTTGCATGCAGTCAACCTGGGATCTATTCCTTCATCCATCTCAGAGAGCCCAGCAAGCTATTGAGAGTATCCCACCCACACTGCAGAGCTTGGCAAGCTCCCTGTGGAGTATTTGATATGTCAAAAAACAGTAATAACAAGTCTCACAATGGAAACGTTACTGGTGCCCGCTTGAGCAAATCGATGAACAACAGGAAGACAGTGCTACAGACAGTGCAGTTACAACAGTATTAATGTCATTATATGACATTTTACATATATATGTCAATATGTAAAATTGCTACACTCAGTCACCACCTAAGTGTCCACAATACCCTACCACTGTCCCTGCATTTCCTCTAGCCTGGTCTGACCCCAGCCCCATCTCCCTACACACACTATTTAATTAATCATTGTTTTTATTTATTTATTTTTTTATTGAATCACCATGTGGAAAGTTACAAAGCTTTCAGGCTTACGTCTCAGTTATACAATGCTCGAATACCCATCCCTTCACCAGTGCACATATTTCACCACCACCAACCACAGTATACCTCCCCACAGCCCCCATTTCCCCACCCCCCCAATCACCTGTGTAGCTGATAAATTTCACTTTACTTTCTCTTTACTTTGATTACATTCAAACAAAAAACTCACTATTATTGTTTGGAGTTTTCTCCCCGCAGAGTCGAATCTGCTGGAAAGGAAGTATTTGATAATTTGTTTTGCATTGCTGAGAATGAAGATATATGAGGTCGTGTGGCCACAATAGCGGCCACAAGGTTTTGGATTTCTGTATTTTAGTATTTTAGTAACTAAGTCCAGAGGAATTTCTGCAGAAGTTGCATTATTGCTAGTTCGTACCTCTCTGCTACTTTATATTCCACAAATGAGTGCAATCTTTCTATGTCTGTTTCTTTCTTTCTGACTCATTTCACTCAACATGATATTTTCCATGTTGATCCACTTATATGCAAATTTCAGGACTTCATGTTTTCTGACAGCTACCTAGTATTCCATTGTGTAGGTGTACCAGAGTTTTTTTAATCAGTCATCTGTTTTTGGGCACTCCATTTTTTTCCAGATTGTGGCTATTTTAAACAGTGCTGCAATGAACATAGAAATGCAAATGTCATTTCTACTATACCTTTTTGCCTCTCCAGGGTATATTCTCAGGAGTAGTATTGCTGGGTCAAATGGGAGCTCAATTTCTAATTTTTTGAGAATCGTCCATATTGTTTTCCAAAAGGGCTGAATAAGTTAACATTCTCACCAGCAGTGAAGGAGAGTCCCTTTCTCCTCACATCCGTGCCAACACCGGTCATTTTTGTCTTTTTGAGTGTGGGCCAGTCTCTGTGGTGTGAGATGGCATCTCATTGTTGTTTTGATCTGTATCTCCATGATGATTAGTGATGTTGAGCATTTTCTCATGTGCCTCTCAGCCATTCGGATTTCTTCTTTGGGGAAGTTTCTGTTTATTTCATCACCCCATTTTTTGATCAGGTCGGCAGTTTTCTTCTTGTGGAGTTCAACCAGTGCCTTGTGAATCCTTGATATCAACCCTTATCAAAGGGGTATTGGGTAAATATCCTTTCCCATTCTGTAGGCTGTCTTTGTACTTTGGTCAATGTATCTTTTGAGGTGCAGAAGCTTCTTAGTTTAAGGTAGTCCCATTTATTTATTTCTGTTTTCACTTGCTTGGCCAGTGGCATGTCAGCTTTGAAGATACCGTTGGCTACAATGTCGTGGAGGGTTTTACCGACCTTGTAGTCAATGTACCTTATGGATTATGGTCTGATGTTGAGGTTTTTAATCCATTTTGATCTGACTTTTGTACATAGTGATAGGTGGAGATCTGAGTCCATTTTTTTGCTATGGCTGACAAGCTACTGGAAATGGGGGTCTGGGTGGAGGAGGCCTAGTCCCAATCCCAGCAGGCTTGGAGATCTCAGCACTGGGTCTCACACACCTGGGTTCTTTTCTCCATGCCTGGATATCTTCACCAGGGACCCTCGAAGCAGGGTGGGTTGAGTTTCCCTCCCTGTCCTGAGCAGAGCCCCGGCAGCTGAAGACCTCAGGAACCCAGCCACAGCCATGCTCAAGGCCCCTCTCCACACATTCAGATGAACCTCACACATGAAGGAATTGGCAGAGTAACCCAGGTGTGTGGGACCTGGGCTGAGATCTCGAAGCCTGCTTGGATTGGGACTGGGCCTTCTCCACCCAGACCCTCATTTTCCAGTAGCTTGGCAGCCACACCCACAAACTGCCTCCCAGCACTGTGTAATCCCATCAATGGCCAAGATCCAGAGACTATAAAACAATGCTCCCAGAAGTGCAAATGCAGCCTTCCTCCCTCTTATAGCCTTGTTCTCCCTCTCTGAGAACCTGGCAAGATACTGAGAACATCCTGCCCACCTGGAAGAGCCTGGCAAGATGTCCATGGCATATTCAATATGCGAAATACAGTAACACTGATGGGTATCATTCCCCTTACCCTGAAAAAGCCTCCAATGTGGCACCGCTGGGAAGAATGAGTGATGAGAGGCTGCTAAAATCTCAGGGTTAGGATGAATGGAGACATTACTGGTGCCCGCTTGAGCAAATTGATGATCAGCGGGAAGACAGTCATACAGCGATGCAGTGAATTTATATAATACTCGTACAGGAATATTTATATCTTATAGATTAGGAACAGTTGAACAATTCCTTGAGGGCAAATTTGTGGTAATGATACAGATTTTACAATAAAAAGGAAACTGTTAATAATATTCAAAAAATGAAATTCTTGTCAAATAATGAATTATGATTCTAGGTATGCTATTGAAAATTATGTTTTCTTTAGTTTGCTTGTTTAAGAATTCATAGTTGACCAAAGAGAAAGAGTGAATCACATAGGGCGCTTGCCTTGCATGTGAAAAACCTGGGTTTCAATCTTCTGCACCACATGTGGTCTCTCAAATTCTGCCAAAAGGGAACCCTGAGCACAGAGAATGGATCAAGCTATGAGCACCATTGAATGTAGCTCAGAAAACAAAACAAACAAAGCAAAAACTATTGATAGTTAATTATACCTTGTTTGGGCTTTCGCCTTTCACGTGGCCGACCTGAGTTCGAATCCTCTGCCCCTCTCGGAGAGCCCGGCAAGCTACCGAGAGTATCAAGCCCGCGCGGCAGAGCCTGGCAAGCTACCTATGTGTATTGGATATGCCAAAAACAGTAACAATAAGTCTCTCAATGAGAGACATTACTGGTGCCCGCTCGAACAAATCAATGAGCAACGGGATGACAGTGATATAAAGATACATTTTGTATTTGAAGTTTTGTTCTCTAGTATGTTTGCTTTATATTTTGAGACCAACATCAGATAGGAAAAACATTTTCATAGATACTTATGCATTATTTAAAAAATATATCAATTCAAGGGAGCCAGTGAAATAGTACAGGGGCTAGTGCACTGTGTATGTGGCAGGCCAAAAATTTGATTCCCAGCATCCCATATGGTCACCATGAGTAATCCCTGTGTGCAGAGCCAGGAGTAAGCTTAGAGTCCCCAAACTAAATAAAGAATATATACTAAATACTAAATAACTTATTGAATCAAGTTTCAAAATTTGCAAATATTTTCTTTTCAATATATAAATATTTGTATATATTTAATATACCTACTAAACCTGGCATAAAATCATTAATTTGGTAGACATCAATTAGCTTTATTTATTAAATATTCATGAATGATTCTTTTTATAAAATTGAATTGTAAATGACAAAAATTGCAATTTGTCATGGCTGTAGTTCAGAGTTATCCATAAAATCTTACAATTGGAGCTTAAGGAGAGCTAAAGTTACAAACTTAAGTTGACTAAGCATGTAAAGTCAGCTCTGAAATG
The DNA here is from genome assembly GCF_027595985.1 of Sorex araneus. Lineage (NCBI taxonomy): Eukaryota > Metazoa > Chordata > Mammalia > Eulipotyphla > Soricidae > Sorex > Sorex araneus. The sequence continues at coordinate 85,865,709 of NC_073302.1, read as the reverse complement.
GGCCAGGTCATGAGGGGGTCACAAATAGTACTTTAAAGGTACCTGTTACATATTCTAAAGGTATTCTCTGTCACAAACATTTACTCAGTATTTTCTCTGCAAGCCTTACTTTTAATGTCATTATTTTAACCATTCTCTGAAATTATTCTTTGATGACATTTTTTTAAGTAAGAGTCCTAGTGGAAAGCCAAATTTGCTCAGGTGATTGAAACATGGAAACCTGAAAGATGAAACTACTTCCAGAGGTTAGGGAAGCACATAGAATATTGAATGAGAGTAAGTAGCAGCAACTCTGGCCAAAGCTTTTCCTGTGAAATTCAAGGATCGAAATGTGAAGTGTTACTAGGGTCACATCTGGCACTGTGAGGAAGGGTCTATATAGAAGTCGCTTTGAAATGACTCTGTTGACAGAGGCAGGTATAGCAGAGAAAAACTACCCACTTCTCTTAAATATTTTGTCAGTGCATTCTATTAGCCTAAAACAGGTAAAAAGCACTTGACAAGAACTTCATAGTGAAACCAAGCTCTAGAGCACAGAAAACAGAAGAGAAGACAAGAAAGGTATGGGTATGGAAAAAACAATTGAACATTGTGATTTCAGTCCATTCTTTTAAAAACTATACATAGCAATATAGTAATTGGAACTTCATCATAATTTCAAATAATCTTTTATTGTCTGAGCCTTGCATTTCTCTTACACATAATAAAGATTTGTAGATTTTTTTCTTTTTATTTGCTTTTTGGGTCACAACCGGCGATTCACAGGGGTTACTCCTGGCTCTTCACTCAGGAATTACTACTGGCGGTGCTCACCATCACATATGGGATGGTGAGATTCGAACCCGGGTGGGCCACGTGCAAGGCAAACGCTCTACCCGCTGTGCTATTACTCCAGCCCCGATTTGTAGATTTTTGATGGATATTCATCCACCTGAATTTGGGTTCTAAAATTAATTTCCTATCCCTAGCTATTGTACTAAGTATTATAGTGAATCATGATATGAATATCCCATTTTGAATGAATGATTTGTGTCTTGAAGGTAGATACCAACAAGTGAAATTTCTTGATCATATGGCAGCTCTAGTTTTACTTTTCTGAGAAATCTTCACACTGATACAGAAAATCATCACCAACAGGGGGCTGAAGCGATAATACAGCGGGTAGGGCATTTGCCTTGCATACGGCTGACCCGAGTTTGATTCCCAGCATCCCATATGGTCCCCTGAGCACCACCAGAAGTAATTCCTGAGTGCAAAGTCAGGAGTAACCCCTGTGCATTGCTGGGTGTGACTCAAAAGACAAAAAAAAAAAGAAAATCATCACCAACAGTTCCTTTTTATTACTCCAACTGCAAATACAGATTGCCTTCATAATAAATGATTATGAGCACTTTTCCATTTGTCTATTGACCATCCATCTGTCTTCTTCAGAAAAGGGTCTGCCCATTTCCTTTACCAATTTTATAGAGTTTTTGGACATACTGTGTTAATATTTGTGAGTATTTTGTAGATCTTGTATATTAACCTTTTTTCTGATGTGTTGAACACAACTATTTTCTATTATTCAGTTGGGTAATTTTTAGTTTTCTTCTATTTCTTTTGACATGCAGAATTTTTTTATAATATGTAGTCTCACTTGCTAATATTTACTTATTGGTTAAGGAAACAACATGAAGAAGTACTAACTCTTATCAATAATATCCTCCAATCATATAAGTATATACATATATACATATAGATGTATATCCAATGAATAGACAGTGAAGCTTAAAAAGCTTCTGTCACAGACCAAAAAAAACGAGAATGAACAGTAGTGGAGAATGAACAGTAGTGGAGACTTCAACATCAACAGAGAATGAACAGTAGTGGAGACTTCAACACTTCACTTTTGTCACTAGACAGATCAACCAGACAGCTTATAAGTAAAGATACCAGATTCCTAAATGAGAATTGAGAACTGGGATTAATTGACCTATTCAGGACCTTCCATCCTCAAAAACCCAGATTCACATTTTTCTCTACCGCACATGGGAAATTTTTAGGGCATATAACATTCTAGAGCATAACTCAAACACAAATAAATTTACAAATGAATAAATCATACCAAGTACCCTCTAAAACCGCAATGCCATAAAGGTAGAAATTAACCAGAAAGAGAAGGGGGAAATCTGCAACACCTGTGAACTCAACAAAATGCTGCTAAACAATTGGATAAAAAGGAAATCAATCAATCAATCAATCAATCAATATTTCCTTGAAACTAATGAGAATAAAAACTGAATTACCAGAACCTATGGGACACAGGAAATTTTTCCTGAATTAAGGGAGAAATTCACAATAATAAAGGCCTACATTAGAAAAGATGAAAAAGCTCAAGTCAACCATATCTTAAACACCTACAGAAGGAGCAACAAATGAATCCCAAAACTGAAAGAAGGAAAGACATAATAAAAACTAGAGGAGAAATCAAGATATATGAATCAATACTTAATAAAAAGCAATTCAGAGAGTTAATAAAAACAGTAGTTGATTCTCTGAAAGGATATACAAGATAGAAACACATTTGCCTAGTGTTATGAGGAATAAAATAAGACAAAAAAGTCAAATTAGAAATGAAAGGGGAGAAATTACAACAGACCTCTCAGAAATTCAAGCAATTATGAGATGTTACTATATCTTGACAATTTTATGCTGTCAAATCATGTAACTTCCCAAAACTGAGGTAGAATAAAAAGAAAACATGAGCAGAGTCACAAGCAAGGGCATTTTTATAAGTAATAAAAAATACCTCACTGAGAACAAAAGCCCTGTTCTAGATGGATTCACAGTTGAGTTCCATAAAACCTTTTAAGACTACTTTATTAAATTTACTCTTTAAACTCTTTAAAAACATTGAAGGAATAGAATCCTTCCTACCAATGTGTATGAAGTCAACATTACACTAATACCCAAAGCAGATAAAGACACTACCAAAAAAAAAATTTCAGACCAATTTTCTTGATGAAAATCAACAAAAAAATCCTGAATAAAATATTAGTGAACTGAATACAACAGCATGTCTGAAAGATTATATACCACTAACATAATCAAATCTGATTCATCCAAGGGATGCAAAGATGGTTTAACATAAGCAAATCAATTATCATAATACACTACATTTATAAACAAAAAGAAAAAATCATAGGAGCATATAAATCTATGCAGAGAAAACTTTCTATAATATGGCTTTTTCAACATCCATTTATGATTAAAAACCCTTAACAAAATTGGGGTGAAAAAAACCTTTCTCATGAGAGTAATAACTACGTATTAAAAAGTACACCCTAGGGGCTGGAGTGATAGCACAGCGGGTAGGGCATTTGCCTTGCATGCGGCCGACCCGGGTTCGATTCCCAGCATCGAACTGAGCACTGCCAGGAATGATTCCTGAGTGCAAATCAAGGAGTAACCCCTAATCATCTTCGGGTATGACTCCCCTCGCCCAAAAGAAAAAAAGTCCTAAGTCAGCTTTATTATCAATGGTGAAAACCTGAAAACATTCCTTCTGAGATTGGTATAAGTCAAGCTATGTTCACTGTCTCACTTTAATTCACTGTAGTATGAGAAGTTCTAGCAACAGCAGTCAGGCAAGATAAAGGAATCAGAGATACACAAGGAAAAAAGAAGTCAAAATAGCACTATTTTCAGATGACATAATATAGTTCGAAGACACAAGGAGTCCCCTGAAAAGCTCCTGGAAACAATAAACAAATATAGCAAAGTAGCCAGCTTCAAAGTAAAAAATACACCCCAACTGGCCATTCCTGCATTCCAGCCAGTGACTGGGACCCAGCTACAGAGCGGTAGGGGTATGGCCTATGTTGTAGGGGGCGTGGTCTTCGCTGAAATGGGCATGGCCTATTTTGGAGCCTGCCAAAGTTATTTTCCCCAAACCCAGCAATCTGTTGTCACATCTTCGTCTTCATTACCTAAGTCCATTCTAACATTCTAACTATCCCAAACCTAGAAGGCCAATAGGCCACTATTCTATTCTAATTTCACCAAAATACCAATGGAAACAAGCAGCCGTACAAGCCCAGTATAAAAAAATCACTTTCTCCAAAAGCTTCACTGGAGGCCTCACATAAGGAACAGAAGAACATCTGAGATAAAGGGCATGTTCTAGAAGGGGAAAATAAAAAGGCAGTCACCAATGACCAAACTCATTCAGAATTCTTGCTCACAACAAGAGGGAATAGATGTAGTGAACTGGAAGGTGACTCCTCTATACCACCACAACATGAAGAAATAGTACAAATCCCCACCACGAGGAGAGGACTATGAAAGGAGTCCAGAAGCCTCAATAGGCGTTTCCCATAAATGAGAGCTCTCCGATAAAGAATTCAGAGATGAAATGCTGAAGATGTTCAATGAATCATTTCCATCAAAGAAATGATGGAACAGGTATCCATTAAATTAAAGGAGGACATGAAAGAAGCAATGGAAACTACAGGAAGAAATGAGAGCAAAATTAAAAAAGTTACAAAAAGAAGAGTAACAAATTCGGTAGATGAAATAAAAAACTCAGTGGGTGTCCTCAATAGTAGAATGGCTACAGCGAAAGACTGACTCAGTGAGCTTGAAGATGAGTTGCAAGAAACCTACAGGCAAAAACAAACAATGGGAAGACACCTCAAAATAGCTCTAGGGCGAATAAGAGTCCTAGGGGATGATTTTAAGAGGAACAACATTAGAATAATTGGAGTACCAGAAGGACAGGAAAGCAACCTAAAGAAAAAAGCCACAGTAAAAGAAATCATTGCTGAAAAGTTCCCACAGCTGGAGAATGCAGGCATCCAGTTTCAAGCCAGCTAAAAGAGACCCTAACAAGAAACTCCAAGACATATCATAGTTACGATGATGGATATCATGGATAGAGACACAATACTGCAAGCAGCAAGGTCAAAGAGCATTCCATAGCAGGCCTATCAGAGGAAATTCTTCAAGCCCGAAGGCAATGGTGGGATATAGTGAAAAAACTCAATGAAATGAATGCTTCACCAAGAATACTTTATCCAGCTAAACTCTCACTCAAACTCGAAGGAACTATACATTACTTGTAGATAAACAACAGCTCAGGAACTTCATAGACTCAAAATCAAACCTAAAAGAACTAAAAGGGCTGCTGTAAGACAAGAAAACCCCCTAAAAGCACAACAAACCCTTGTAGAACGATGGCACAAAACCCCATAATAATATTCTCTCTCAATGTCACTGGTCTAAATTCACCAATTACGATACACAGAGTGGCAAAATGTATTCAGAAACTGAACCCAACATTCTGATGCCTACAAGAAACACATCTGAACAGTCAGAACAAACATAGACTCAAATTCAATGGATGGAAAACAATCCTGTAAGCAAACAACTCCCTCAAAAAAGCTTTACTAGTATCAGAAAACATATATTTCAGGTTGAAAAATATTAGAAGGGACAGTGAAGGCCACTTATTGTTAATCAAGGGATATGTAGCGCAGGAAGAAATCACACTCTTAAACGTGTATGCACCTAATGAGGAACCAGCTAAATACCTACAATAACTGCTAATAGACCATAAGAAGGACATTGCGAGCAACACAATAGTAGTTGGAGACTTCAACACTGCCTTATCACCTCTGGATAGCTCAAGAAGATTAAAATTCAGCAAGGAAATACTGAATTTGAAGGAAGAAATAGAAGAGAAAGGGCTAATAGATCTATACAAAACTTTATATCCCCCCCATAAAAGAATAAACATTCTTTTCCAGGGAACATGGAATATTTTCCAGAATAGACCATGTGCTGAGCCACACAACACACCTCAACAGAATCAGGAAGATAGACATTGTACTAGCTATCTTTTCAGAACACAATGCACTGAAGACAGAAGTTAATCATATACAGACTTAGAAAAACAAATCAAACACCTAGAAATCAAACAACTCAATGTTGAACAATGAGTGGGTTAGGAAAGACATCAAGGAAGAAATCAAAAGGTACCCAGAAACAAATGAGAATAAAGACAATGAGCTACCAGGACCTGTGGGACACAGCTAAAGCCATGTTAAAAGGAAAATTTATAGCCCTGCAAGCATTTGTCAGGAGGGAATAAAGGGCCCACATAAATAACTTGACATAATACTCAAGATTTTAGATAAGGACCAACAAATGGAGCCCAAACCAGACAGAAGGAAAGAGATAATAAAACTTAGAGCAGATATTGATTTTATAGCCTGCAACTTTACTGTATAAGTCTATTGTTTCTAAGAGTTTCTTAGTAGAGGCTTTAGGTTTCTCTAGATATAGTATCATATTGTCTGAAAATAGTGAGAGTTTGATTTCTTCCTTTCCTATTCGGATGCCCTTAATCTCTTTTTCTTGTCTAATAGCTATCGCAAGTACTTCCAGTACTATATTGAAGAGGAGTGGTGAGAGTGGGCATCCTTGTCTTGTGCCTGATCTCAGAGGAAAGGCCCTTAGTTTTTCCCTGTTGAGGATAATGCTTGCCGTAGGCTTGTGATAGATGGCTTCGACTATCTTGAGGAAAGTTCCTCCAAACCCCATTTTGGCGAGGGTTTTCATCATGAAAGGATGTTGGATCTTGTCAAATGCTTTCTCTGCATCTATTGATATGATAATATGAGACAGAGGAAAGGGACATGAAAAAAGCAATCCTATTCACAATCGTGCCCCAGAAAATCAAGTACCTCGGAATCAGCTTAACCAAGGAAGTAAAAGACCTCTACAAAGAAAACTACAAAACGCTACTCCATGAAATCAAAGAGGACATGAGGAAATGGAAACATATACGCTGCTCGTGGATAGGGAGAATCAATGTTGTCAAAATGGCAATACTCCCCAAAGCATTATACAGATTCAACGCGATCCCTATAAGGATACCCATGGCATTCTTCACGGAAATGGATCAAGCAATCCTAAAATTCATATGTAACAACAAACGTCCAAGGATAGCTAAAACAATTCTTGGGAAAAAGACGATGGGAGGCATCACCCTCCCCAACTTCAAACTTTACTACAATGCAGTAACAATTAAAACAGCATGGTACTGGAACAAAGGCAAAGCCGCAGACCACTGAAACAGGGTAGAATATCCCTACACACAACCCCAAATGTATGATCATCTAATCTTTGATAAGGGAGCAAGAGATGTAAAGTGGAGCAAGGAAAGCCTCTTTAACAAATGGTGCTGGCACAACTGGACAACCACATGCAAAAAAATGGGCTTAGACCTTGACCTGACACCATGCACAAAAGTCAGATCAAAATGGATTAAAGACCTCAACATCAGACCACAAACCATAAGGTACATTGAAGACAAGGTCGGCAAAACCCTCCACGATATTGAAGATAAAGGTATCTTCAAAGGTGACACAGAACTAAGCAATCTAGTAAAAACAGAGATCAACAAATGGGACTACATTAAACTAAAAAGCTTCTGCACCGCAAAAGATACAGTGACCAGAATCCAAAGACTATCCACAGAATGGGAAAGGATATTTACACAATACCCATCAGATAAGGGGTTGATATCAATGGTATATAAAGCACTGGTTGAACTCTACAAGAAGAAAACATCCAACCCCATCAAAAAATGGGGCGAATAAATGAACAGAAACTTTACCAAGGAAGAGATACGAATGGCCAAAAGGCACATGAAAAAGTGCTCTACATCACTAATCATCAGAGAGATGCAGATCAAAACAACTACAAGATACCACCTCACACCACAGAGACTAGCACACATCCAAAAGAACAAAAGCAACCGCTGTTGGAGAGGATGTGGGGAGAAAGGGACCCTTCTTCACTGCTGGTGGGAATGCCGACTGGTTCAGCCCTTCTGGAAAACAATTTGCACGATTCTCAAAAAATTAGATATTGAATTCCCATTTGACCCAGCAATACCACTGCTGGGAATATATCCCAGAGAGGCAAAAAAGTACAATCGAAACAGCATCTGCACATGTATGTTCATCGCAGCACTGTTTACAATAGCCAGAATCTGGAAAAAACCCGAATGCCCCAGAACGGATGACTGGTTGAGGAAACTTTGGTACATCTATACAATGTAATACTATGCAACTGTTAGAAAAAAGGAGGTCATGAATTTTGTATTTTAGTGGATCGGCATGAAAAGTTTCATGCTAAGTGAAATGAGTCAGAAAGAGAGAGACAGACATAGAAAGATTGCACTCATCTATGGTATATAGAATAACAGAGTGGGAGACTAACACCCAAGAATTGTAGAAATAAGTACCAGGAGGTTGACTTCATGGCTTGGAGGCTGACCTCACATTCTGGGGAAAGGGCAACTCAGAGAAGGGATCACCAACTATAATGTAGTCGAAGGCCATGTGGGGGAAGGGAGTTGCGGGCTGAATGAGGGCTAGAGACTGAGCACAGTGGCCACTCAACACCTTTATTGCAAACCACAACAGCTAATTAGAGAGAGAGAACAGAAGGGAATGCCCTGCCACAGTGGCAGGGTGGGGTGGGGGGAGATGGGATTGGGGAGGGTGGGAGGGATGCTGGGTTTACGGGTGGTGGAGAATGGGCACTGGTGAAGGGATGGGTTCCCGAACTTTGTATGAGGGAAGCATAAGCACAAAAGTGTATAAATCTGTAATTGTACCCTCACGGTGATTCACTAATTAAAAATAAATAAATTTAAAAAAATTTAGAGCAGAAATTAACGACATGGAAACCCAAAAGACAATCCGAAAGATCAATGGAACCAAGAGCTCGTTCTTTGAGAAAATAAACAAGATTACTAAACCACTGCAAAACTCACAAATAGAGAGAGAAAGAATCCAAATAAACCGAATCATAAATTAAAAGGGCGATATCACAACAAAAAATAATGAAATTCAAAAGATCATCAGAGACTATTTAGAAAGCTGTATGCAATGAAACAAGAAAACCTAGAAGAAATGGATAAATTCCTGGATTTCTATAATCTCCCAAAGTTGAACAAAGAAGATCTGGAATACCTGAATAGACCCATTAATATCAAAGAAATTGAAACTGTAATCAAAAGTCTTCCAAAAAAAAAAACAGCCCAGGAACAAATGGATTCACTATCAAATTCTTCCAAACATTTAAAGAGGACCTATTGCCAGTTCTTCTCAAGATTTTCCAGGAAAAAGAAGAAATAGAAATTCTCCCAAACAGTTTCTATGAGGTACATATATCCCTAATACCAAAAGCAAACAAAGACACCACAAAAAATGAAACTACAGGCCAATATCCCTGATGAACATGGATTCAAAGATCCTCAACAAAATATTAGCAAACAGAATCTAAGAACTCATCAAAAACATCATACACCAGGACCAAGTGGGATTCATCCCGGGGATGCAAAGATGGTTTAACATCCAGAAATCAATCAAAATAATCCATCATATCAACAAATGAAAAGATAAAAACCATAAAACCATATCAATAGATGCAGAGAGACCATTTGATAAGATCCAGGACCCATTTGTGATAAAAACTCTCCCCAAAATGGGTATCGAAGGGACTTTCCTCAATATAGTCAAAGCCATCTACTATAAGCGTATGGCAAGCATCATCCTCAATGGGGAAAAATTAAGAATCTTTGCTCTAAGACCAGGGACGAGACAAGGATGCCCACTCTGTTCAATATAGTACTGGAAGCACTTGCAATACCGGTTAGGAAAGAAAAAGATATTAAGGGCATTCAGATAGTAAAGGAAGAAATCAAGCTCTCACTGTTTGCAGATGATATGATACTATACTTAGAAAACCCTAAAACCTCGACCAAGGAACTCCTAGAAACAATAGAATTGTATAGTATAGTTGTAGGCTATAAAATCAATACCCAAAAGTTCGTAGCTTTCCTGTATGAAAATAATGAGAGAGTAGAGTAACATGAAAAAGGCAATCCTGTCCACAATTGTGCCAAAAAATAAAGTACCTTGGAATCAGCCTAACTAAGGAGGTAAAGGACTTGTACAAAGAAAACTGCAAAATGGTACTTCAAGATATAAAAGAGGACACGAGGAAATGGAAAGATAGCCCCTGCTCATGGATTGGGAGAATTAACATTGTCAAAATGGCAATACTCCCCATAGCATTGTACAAATTCAATGTGATCCCTATAAGGATACCCTTGACATTCTTCAAAGAAATGGAGCAAACACTCCTAAAATTCACATGGAACAATAAGCCGCTACGAATAGCTAAAGCAATTCTTGGGGGAAAAGATAGAAGAAATCAACCTCCCCAACCTCAATCTCTGTTATAAATAAAACAGCATCATACTGGAACAAAGGCAGAGCCACAGACCAATGGAACAGGGTTGAATAACTTGACACACACCCTCAAATGTATGATCATGTAATCTTTGATAAAGGAGCAAGACATGTGAAGTGGAGCAAGGAAAGCCTCTTCAACAAATGGCGCTGGCAAAACTGGGAAGGTACATGCAAAAAAATGGGCTCAGATCTCTTCTTAACACCGTGGACAAAAGTTAGGTCAAAGTGGATTAAAGATATCAACATCAGACCAGAATCCATAAGGTACATGGAAGACAAGGTTGGCAAAATCTGGAAAAAAACAGAGTGCCCAAAACCAAATTATAAAGGTTAAGGAAGCGTTGGTACATGTACACAATGGAATACTATGCAGATGTTAGAAAAGATGAATTTATGAAATTTGCATGTAAGTGGATCAACATGGAAAGTACCATGTTAAGTGAAATGAATCAGAAAGAGTCAGACATAGAAAGATCACACTCATCTGTGGAATATAAAGTAACAGAATGGGAGACTAACACACAAGATTAGTAGAGATAAGGACCAGGAGGTCTGCCCCACAGCTTGGAAACTGGCCTCACATGCTGGGGGAAATGGAAACTGAGATAGAGAAGGGAACACTAAGTAAAGGATGTTGAGAGGACCTATTCGGGTTGAAAAATGCGTGCCAAAAATAAACTATAGACTGAACATGATGGCCACTCAATACCTCTATTGCAAACTACAGCACCCCAAAGGAGAGAGAACAAAAGGGAATGCCCTGCCACAGAGGCAGGGTGGGGTGGTGGGAGATGGGGTGGGGCTTGTGGGATGGATACTGGGTATATTGGTGGAGGAGAATGGGCACTGGTAGAGGGATGGGTAAATGATCACTATATGACAGAAATGCAAACACAAAAGTTAATAAGTCTGTAACTGTACCTCACGGTGATTGACTATTAAAAAATTTTAAAAACAAAGTAAAAAATACACAAAAATCTGTCACATTGTTATATGCAAACAACTAACTAGAGGACTTTTTCAACATCAATATAACGTTTGTATGGAATTAGAAAACACTTCAATAAAATTTAAAAAATTTAAAAGAAAGAAAACACCTCAAAACGTCAAAATCAGAAATATCTGGGAAATATCTCATTACCTAATTTGAATCTATGTTATATACCTATAGTAATCAAAACAGCATATTACTGGAATAATAATGGACACTTTTACAAATGGATTAGAATCAAGTATCCAAAGACAATTCCCAAGATCAATGGTCAACTAATTTTCAACAAAGGAGATGAGTACATGGAGTAAAATAAAGATAGCCTTTTCAACAAATGATATTGGAAAACTATCTTGAAAGTCAATTATGGATGTTTTTGTAAATCTAGGTGTTTTAATAAAAATCAAAACTTCAATTTTTCATTTTAATAAAAATAAATAAAAACTTCAAGTTTTCCTTTTAAGTGTGAATTATATATGGATGAAAAATCTAGATATTGGATCCGAATGCATAAATTATATTGAGGAAACCTGAGAATAATTCATCATGGCATTTGTAAGACGCATCTTCAATGACTCAATACCATTGGCCGACCAAACAGAAGCAAAATAAACAAATGGCATCTGATCAAATCAATAAGCTTCTTTACTACAAAAGCAATGATAAATAAAATTTTAAAATACCCAAAGACTGGAGGTGATATTCCATTACACATCTGACATAAGTTTGATATTCAAAAAATATCAAACACTTAAAGACTTAGCAACAGAAAGAAAAATAATTATTAACAGTATTTTAAACCATAGAATTTAAATCAATGAAAAAGATAGCCTATCAAAGAAATGAGAAGATGAAGAGACACTTCCTCATAGATAACATGCAGATAACTAATAGGCATATGAATAAATGCTCTTTATCATTTACGATATTGGAAATGCAAATAAAACAACTGTGAATTACCACACGCCACCGAGACTTGGCAAACTCCAAAAAAGAATAAAAACAAGCAATGCTGAAATAGATGTGCAAAAAATGAAACTAAATGATGATCTTTAAGAGAACATAGGTTAGGTGAAGTTAGAAAAGTCATCCAGGAAATAATTTAGTACATTGATACAATAAAAGCAAGTACAAACTACAGATTGTCAGATACAAGGATTGTTATTAAGCAAACATTTACTAGCAAAGGAAAATGCAGAGCATAACTAAAATGTAGTGAGTAAAATCCTTGGCACAGCATTTAAGAGAGCCATAAAGACAAAAAATTAAGGGAAAATAATTTATTCTTTTAAAGATTAACCATGCATTCAATGCAACTATTATGAAAAAAATTAGACACTTTTAAAAGACAGGTTTAAAATCAACATTAGTTGATTTTTCTTTAGCTCTTTGCTCTAATTTATTTTATGTAACCTCTCCAATTAGCTAAAGGGAGAAGAGCTCTCTGTTCTTAAGGGGGCCCTCAATGAGAGACCCTTTCTAGGCTGATGTTATAGAGGCTGCACTTCATCATCTAGATAGTATCAGACAAATTTTGGGAACCAGACTGAGAAGGGTTCAAGCTTCTATGTTTTGAGGATGCATTGACCCTGAGCAAGTGCTCTAATTGATACTTGAATTCCTCTTCTTTGCCAACGGGTTGATTAGGATGTGTTTTAGCTTTTTCATATAACCTGCATACCTCAGTGGAACTTACTTGTCATATCTTCAATATAATAACACAATTGAGATCTGTTTATAACAATCTCTGTATAAACAGAGAAGACACCTGATGAGAATGACTTTGTGATGTCCCTTCTAGAGACTGGTTTCTTCTTATCAGCTAGCTACCCTCCATGTGGAACCTTGATAGACCAAACTTTGACTATGAATTGCAATTAGGGCCTGGGCTCTGGCAATTCCCATTAAGTGACACTTTCACTGCATCCCACTCTACAGGCTCCATGATCTAACATAATTGTCTCTAATAAGTAATTTTAAAATTTTATTTGAGGTGCCATGGTTTGCAACACTGTTAACAATAGGGTTTTGTGCATTCAAAGTGGAAGTTGAAAATACCAGGAATAGAGATAATCACCTGGAAAAACCCCAACCTCAGAAAGAGCTCTCAGCATGGAAGACAATATAAGCAAACATAAATATATGTCATTGCATTGTAAAATCAGTCATTGATAAATGTCAGAAAGCAAAATAAACTACTAGGAGGGGTAGAAACTGAGGAAAGGTGTACTTTGATTTAGGGTGGTCAAGATAACCTGCTATGATAAGGTGTTGGAGCAGGGACCTCAGTGTAGTCAAGCAGGTGTGTAAGTGTCTGGCCTGAGAATGAATTTCCCACAAAGGAAAGAACAAGCATGTAGAAATCACGTGACAGGAAACGTGTCACATCAATCTTACGAAAAGCTGAAAGAAGAAAATATAAAATATAAAGCACTGATTCTCAAAGATTTTTATGTTTCCACTCCTCAGAAGAGCCATTTAAGTGATGATGCTTTGCTGTGGAGGGTTTCTATATAATTCAAACCCTTATTATCTCTGCACATCTTTCTCTTTTTCCTACTTTAATATTGTTTTTATTTTTAATCAAGAGAGCATTTACATGTCCTTGAAATGTCTTCAATTTTTTGTTAGTATTTTTCAGTCTTAACTTTTGACACTTTTTAAGAGAGATGTCTCCTTATATAATTTGTAATATTGTGTATGCTGCAAGGTATATTTAGACATACCAATATTGATTCAGTTAGTAAATGAATTTTGTGTGAAAATCTATTTATTTTACTATTAAAAAATTTTACTGTGGTGGACATACTTGATTATTATGTGTATTGATATAAGCATACTTCTGCAGGTATTTCTTGCTAATCCTAAAGTTTAAATTATAGGTCAATGATATGCACTTTTCTGATTGTAATATACATTGCTGAAGTGCCCTACAAAAAGGTTATGCTAATTTGTATTCCTGCCATACTTTTTAAGAGTTCCTGTTTTCTGGTGCTCTAACTGACATTAAAGTATTAACAGTCATTTACATCTTTAGCAGCTGATAAATAAAAATTATGTCTCACTTTCATTACAATTCTTTTTTAGTAAACTTGAATATCTTTATTTTTTGTAGCTGAAAAATTTTATTCTCGTTCAGTAGAATTCAAAGTAAAATGCATTAAATGGAAAAGAAGTTAGTTATGTTCTACTAAAAACAACATTTCCAATAAAGAGATAACAATTCTGAATATTTAGACATTGAAAATAAATTATCAAATATATTTGAATCTCAATGTTTTTTCCATGATATTTTTATTGAATCACTGTGATTAAATCACTGTGAGATAGACCCTTACAAAACTGTTCATGAAATTTGCTTATAAATGTCTGTAAATGGGGAGTATCATGCTGAGTGAAATGAGTCAGAAGGAGAGGGACCGATATAGAATGACTGTATTCATTTGTGGCATATAAAAATTATATAGTTTAAAACTAATATCCAAGGCCAAGAAAACAAGGCCTGGAGGTGGTCAATGGTTGGAATCTGCCATAAGTGTGTGTAAGACCAGTGTGACAATAATTGTTGGATATTATCATGCCGGACAAGAACTGAGTGTTAAAAGTAAGTAAAAGGATATACACGATAAACTTTCAGTATCTGTATAGCAAACCACAATACCGAAAAGGGGAGAGAGTGAGAAAAAAAGAGAGAGAGAGAGAGAGAGAGAGAGAGAGAGAGAGAGAGAGAGAGAGAGAGAGAGAGAGTCTGCCATATAGGCAGGCTGGGAGAGATGGGTGGGGGTGATGGGAGTGAAATGGAAACTTAATGGAAATCTTGTCTAATTTTTGTATTGATTAAGGCCGGGGCGTTTTGCTACTGATTAAGGTATAGGAATCCTCATCTATGTAAAACCCAAGGTCTGTCACGAGCAAGAATTTCTGCATAGAAAAATTGAAATTTTGCCCTTTTGTTCATAATACTTTTGCCAAGCTGACATAATTGTACTTATAAATAAATAAACTAATCATGAGCATTGATGATGTTAAACTTAATGGTCACCTGCACGATTAGACAGTACTCTGTATGGGAGAGCTGGAGGGACAATTTGGACTTAGTTTCTGAGTTTCAGCCAAGGTAACTGACTGTCTTTACCTTCTCAGTGTGTATTCACTATGTGTTACTTCTGACTGAATCTAGCACATGGCCCCATTTCTTCTGCCTAAATCTAGTGGGCTGTCTCAGTCCTCTCTTTCTGGCTCATTTAATCTGTCTGCAAACTTGACTTGTACAGTGATCTGGTGGGTGCCCTTTAGTCACCTTCCTGACAGGAAGAAGTAATTCACATTTTCTTATAAAAACCTTTGATTCAGGGTCACGGCTCCAGCAGCTTTCCAAAATGCCTAGGAAATTTGCTGAGACCATCGATCTAATTTCTCTTTTAAAAACACATGTCATTTGCTTGCTTTTTAGATTAGAAACCCTTCTAGGCTAGAGGTAAATACATCCAACAGACCATATGTCCAACAAATTGAGTACTTACTTAATTTGATGCTTTTGTAGCTGATTTCATATGTGAGCTTCTATAACTGTTTCAATCAGTGAAAGAATTCAGTGTTAATTTTGAGTAGTATTCCTGTTATTCCACTGCTATTGCTACTACTGCTTAGAGAATAAGCAGTGTTCTGAGAGACAAACAGACGTGAAAGAAGAAACAGGGATAAAACTGGCAAATGTACACTTAGGATTTAGGACAAACATCCCACTCCCAGCTTTTTAATAAGGGCTGGCACTGAGTTTATCTACTCAGAAATATAATAGAGGAGATTAATGCTGTTGAGCAAACTACAACAACTCAACCCACAAGAGACCTGAGATCATTCAAGCCCTTTAGCTTCAGAATAAACTGATGAGGCTCACACAAGGCCATATCCTCGGGAAGTAGGTCCCTGTTGACCACCCTTCAAAAGTGTACAAAGTTCACAGTCCCCCATGATCCACTGAGCAAATGTCACATGTCTGATACAGCTCACCGTCCAAGGAAAAACCTAGCTGGAGACTCTCTTTGAACATACCCAGATGAAAGTGTGTGTTGGGTGAAGGGTGAGGCTGGAGACGCATTGTGAGGAGAGGTGTCTAATCAGTACCACGGAGCTACAACTGGGGAAGCTCCCAGTTGTCTTGGAAATCATCACTAAGACAGGAGGACAGGAGAGGAGAGGGTCAGTGTCTCCTTCAGTGTCTAATGTCTCACTCATTAGGCTGCAGTTGGCACTGTTCAGAACTGTGCCCTTTCCCTATCCACCCTGCCCCATTAAGTTTAGGCACATGTTCAGTTTTAATATCGGGCCTATTGGTGATCGATTAGATAACACTTGGCAGATCACTTTCTCAGTTGTTTCAGGATTCAATTTCTAAAGTTCTTTGCAACTTGTCATTCAGTGAGCCAGCTGCAAATGCCGCTGCTAGATGTGTCCTTTTCCTCTAGGCTCCCATCCATTAAAGGCCTTCACAGGACTTCAGAACGGCCTTCCTTTGTGAGAAGTCTTTGCCTGCTTAGGCAACAGTCCTGGGCCCACCCAGGAAGATTTCTAATGCAGGAGCTTTCTCTTAGCAGTGCTTTGCCAAGAAAAGTGGCAGCCAGCCAGCATCTAAAACCAAACAATTGTCAGGAGGCCGGGAAAAGAAAAATAAATGCTGAGCATAGTTAAGAGCTCAATAGCTATTTCAGGGTTGTAGAAGGTTTCCATTATGGTCATTTCAATTGGAGCATCGAAGCATGCCTGAACCAGAAGATTTTCCCCTGCTTGACCCCAAATGCCTGGGCTGTAGCAGCTGGGGAGTATTCCATCAGCCATCTGCCCCTGTCTGCAGAGCTGAGGCCCTGGGGACCACCATTAGTGAGGGTGAAAATCCATCTGCTACTGAGGATCTCTCAGCACATCGGAGATGTTCTTTATATTGTAGGTACATGGACCTATATCCATATTTAAATATACAGAAATAAGTTTCACAATCTCACTGTGTCCTGATGACGTATATTTTTTGTTTCTTTCACCATTTTCTCTCTGCATCCAACCATTATACTGTGGAATGGACATATTTTATATTTCCCAGATAGAAAATTTGAGACAAATGACCTAACTTATCTCTATTCCAATTTGGAAGATAGGTTTTGCTTTCTAACTCAGCCTCTTTATCACATATTTTCATACATGTCATATATAAAGATTATTTCATGCAAATAATATGTATTTGGGGGCATCCAGACTCCAACTGTCCAGAGATTCTACCTTGACAAAAATAAATTAGCCAATTTAGATTTTCTAGCTACTAAATTTGCCTTCAATTTTACTTCTCTTCCAATTTTTTAATCTCTTTTTATCTCACCCCTATTTATTCATCTTATCTTTTGTTTGTTCAATCATAGGAATGTTATTCTTTGTATTGTGTAATGGTGAATAAAGTAAAACATCAGTCAGGATAAATTTCATATTTGCTTCTTCTTTTTTGGTTTGGAAACTGCATCCAACTGTGCTTCTGATTTACTCTTTGTTCTGTGCTCATAAATCACTGCTATCAGTTGTTGGGAATCATATACAGTGCCAAAGATTAGACTGGAGTTGGCCGCATGAAAGGCAAGTGCCTTAACTCCTGTGTTATCTCTCTGCCCTTGAAGATGTATATTTTCCAGGGTTAGTATTCAGAGATTTTTAATCTCAGTATCCAGAGATTAGCATTTGGCTCAAGACTCAACAGTTTCCTTCCCAGCAGACACAGCAATTGAGGGACAGCCTGGTGAGGTGATGAGAACACGGGAAACCACTACTGAAATTGTTGAGGAAACAATTTATCTTTCTGGTGTAGCCGAAATACTGAAAATGGAAGGTTGGAAATCCTAAGACTACAATGTGGAATATTCTGAAGGATAATGAAAGTACAGCAGAAGACAAACCCAGAGATGGAGAAGACTTGGCCCTGAAAGCACAGTTTAAGCACCTAGATATTCAGCCCCTCTCCCACCATACACACACACACACACACACACACACACACACACACACTTCTTTTTTTCTTCTTCCATATGCCAATACATGATTAAACTTTTATTTATGTGCAACTAAAATAGTTCTGTACACAAAGTTAAATCTGTGAATGCTGGAATTGATACTTCTACTAGTAACCCATTTATAACTCAATTTACAGGGTAAAGCTACCTCAACACCTCCATGTGCAGTCATTTCTATTTTTGTCCAATAGAATATTGGATACAAAAGTCCAATATCCACTAGACTTCATAATAATTAAGGCGCTGAACACCTTATTTGTAGTTGACATAAATCACGAGTTAGAGATATTTAAAGAATTTTTTTAGATTAACTTGTTTAACATATTACATTAATTGTTAATTCTGTCACTATCATCCCGTTGCTCATCGATTTGTTCGAGTGGGCACCAGTAACGTCTCTCATTGAGAGACTTATTGTTACTATTTTTGGCATATCCAGTACGCACGGGTAGCATGCCAGGCTCGATACTCTCGGTAGCTTGCCGAGTTCTCCGAGAGGGGTGGAGGAATCGAACACGGGTCGGCTGCATGAAAGGTGAATGCCCAGCCGATGTGCTATCACTCCAGCCCAATTTTTAATTATTCAAAATAAAAAAAGATGCTGAAACTGAAAAAGGTAAGGAAAAAGAGTTGCATCTTTTATGATTTTTTTTTTGCTTTTTTTTCCCTTGGGTCACACCCGGCAATGCACAGGGGTTACTCCTGGCTCTGAACTCAGGAATTACTCCTGGCAGTGCTCAGGGGACCATATGGGATGCTGGGATCCGAACCCGGGTTGGCCGCATGCAAGGCAAACACCCTACCCGCTGTGCTACTACTCCAGCCCCCAAGATTTTATGATTTTTTTCAGTGATCCTTTTTGACTTTATCTTTTACTTATATTTTTTAAGCAGTTCAGCTGCAGGGATTGGTTTCACTTAGATTATAGTTTATTAAAATGCTTAGTCAGTGTTACACCAAGCAGCGGTGATTGATTTTTTTCTCTCCATGGAGGCACCCAATTCAGTTTGCTGATGGTTACAAATGTCATTAAGAGATAAATATGTTTCAAATAATAACCTTACACTAGCAAAATTCCTCAGGAAGGGCAATTTCACTCTGCTTTTGTAGAGGAAGTAAGAGTCTTGCCCCATGTGATTAATGAAGTTAATGGAGAAAAATAGAAAAGCCACCTGAACTCCACTAGCATGCGTTCTAGTTACTTGGAAAGTAAAACAGATTGTTGGTCTCATCTCCATAAATTCACTAGGTTTGGGAGAGTGCCCCGGAAGTCAAGTTACTAGTAGGTGATACTGAAGTTCAAGGTCTAGAGACTCGATTTTGAGAACTGTTGCTCTGTGTGGAGGTGTGAACTCAATTCAAGTAGGGAACAGATGAGGTATTCATAGAGCTTCATCTTTGAGATGAACTTTTGAAATTGTGTTGGAAAACACAAGGAAGGAAATAATGGCCAGTGTACCCTGAATCAATTCTACAGGCACGCCATATTCTCCTTTTAACTGTTCAAACCCGGACATACAGAAAGCTTCTTCAAATATTTGAAAGAATTAGCCTGTAGTGGATCTCTCATTCACAAGTAAGACAAGGCACTTAAATATGCTTAATTTTATTTTAATTAAAAAATCCTGGATTTCCAGATTCTAGTAATTTTGCTTTTCATTCATGATAGATCTACTTTTCAGGGATGTTGTTAATTTGAAGTATACTGTTAAGTAAGATGGAATGTAATTTTATTATTGTATCATGAGAAACAGAGTGGATAAGAAGTTTTACTCTTATCATAGACAATGCCTTTTCTTACAATAAAAAATACTATAAAGTCAAATTACATTAAAAATTGCTTGTGAAATGTGGCCCACGGCAAGAGGAGTTAGTTGAATATCATAAATGTTGGCAAGAGGAGTTAATGCAAGGCATTCACCTTCCTACAGGGGCATTAGGATTCCTGCCCATTTCAACTGCTTCCTCTGTGTTCGCTAAGCAGTGCTTGACATATGCTGCTAAAATGTGTTTGTCTTACACATGAAACTGGCCAGCTGGATGACAGAATATTTTAATATATGTGGTTGAGTTAAAAGTAAGACTTGATTTGGACACTAAATCATTTCTTGGTTTTGTACACACAGCTCCACAGATCTGGAATGTCTGCCAAGCTTAATAGTAAAGGTGAGTGAACTTTCCTCTGTGGATATGAAGGAAAGGTCTAAAAGAATAAAATAATATCATCCAACTATCAGTTATTGCCCCGTCATCTATTGAGATTGAGAGAGAATTAAGTTAGTTTCTCTGGGCCACACTGATCCTCAAGAAATCTATAATTCTAGGATACCTGTGCTCTTTTATTCAAATAGTGGTTCTTATTTTTCATTTCTGTTACAGTGAGTCTTCTTTCTGGAGAGGTTCTTTCCAATCTCTATGCATCCACTGTCTGTGAGCAGCAACACTTCTTTGATAGTCTATCCGTATTGCTTACTAAACATTTTCTGTAGTGGAGTTTTACAGAAAATTATTGTAGCATGATGATTCAGTAGACTACTGTGGCACTTTAGCACTGTCATCCCATTATTCATCGATTTGCTTAAGCAGGCACCAGTAACGTCTCCATTGTGAGACTTATTGTTACTGTTTTTGGCATATCGAATACAACACGGGTAGCTACAGGATTTTCACATGACAATAAATTTTATTTTACTCTTGGGCAGAAGAAAATGATCCATTATATAATGTATGATTTAAGAGACTTGTAGAGTAATCACAGATTCAATCTTACTAACATCCCTGTTCAAATATGGGGTCTCATGATAAAAGTTCACAGTAGGACTACAGAGTGATGATATGAGGGCAGGAGGCATAAATTTTTTCCAGTATAGCATTATATAGTAAAAAGCTCAGAATAGACAATTTTATACCCATAGTCTAAAGATACTTAAAGATGCTGTCATTTCCATAAGAATTCAATTCCTCACTGTACAGTTTTCCTCTGTTGACTCCATGTTAATTTATATTTTTATGGCACTTAACAGAGAGTCTCTTGCCCGCACGCCTGGCATCTTCCCCAGGGCCCCTCGGAGGGGATGGGCTCCAGCTTCCCTCCCCGCCCAGAGCAGAGATCCTGGTGGCCGAAGACCACCAGAACCTAGCCACAGCCATGCTCAAGGCCCCTCTCCACACGTTTGGACAGGCCTCACGCATGAAGGTACCGGCAGAGGAACCCAGGTGTGTGTAATCCCATCAACGGCCAACGGCCAGAGACTTAAAAGCAAGCTCCCAGAAGCGATATCTTATAACCTACTTTTCCCTCTGGGAGAAACTGGCAAGCTTCTGAGAGTTTCCTGCCCACATGTGACAGCCTTGCAAGCTTCCCATGGTGTATTCATATGCTAAATCCAGTTACAAGCTGGATCTCATTCCCCTCACCCTGAAAGAGCCTCCAGTGCGACATCGTTGGGAGGGCAGAGTCGAAAGAGACTTCTAAGATCTTAAGAAAAGGACGAATTGAGAGGTTACTGAGCCTGCTCGAGAAATCGATGATTAACGGGATTTTGTGATCGTGATTATGATCGTGATAGTAAATACTACTTGTAAAAAATGTAGAGTGTATTTTACTGGGAGCTCTGAATGAATAAATTCTGTTCTAGTAGTTATTTTAGGAAATTTATCTGGTTTTTATCTGAATAAAATGTTTATCTAAATTTATAACGTTGAAAAAATAATTTAATTAAAGGAAAATTTAAAGAACAATCTTAATTTTCAAAGATTTTAAAATATATTTTCAAAAATAAGAAATGGATAGTGAATGTTATTTAAATATCTAAATGATTAAATTAAGTAATCCATAATTTTTTAAAAATTATTCTTTTATTGAATCACCATGTGGAAAGTTGCAAAGCTTTCAGGCTTAAGTCTCAGTTATACAATGCTCGAACAACCATCCCTTCACCAGTACACATATTCCACCACCAAGAATCACAGTATACCTCCCCCACAACCCCCAACCTCCCCAGCCCCCCACCCCACCAGTGTAACTCACAAATTTCACTATACTTTCACTTTACTTTGATTACATTCAATATTTCAACAAAAAAGTCACTATTATTGTTTGGAGTTTTCCCCTCCTAAAGTTGGATCTGCTCAGAGATCAACAAATGGGACTACATTAAACTAAAAAGCTTCTGCACCGCAAAAGGTACAGTGACCAGAATATAAAGACTATCCACAGAATGGGAAAGGATATTTACACAATACCCATCAGATAAGGGGTTGATATCAATGGTATATAAAGCACTGGTTGAACTCTACAAGAAGAAAACATCCAACCCCATCAAAAAATGGGACGAAGAAATGAACAGAAACTTTACCAAGGAAGAAATACGAATGGCCAAAAGGCACATGAAAAAGTGCTCTACATCACTAATCATCAGAGAGATGCAGATCAAAACAACCACGAGATACTCACACCACAGAGACTAGCACACATCCAAAAGAACAAAAGCAACCGCTGTTGGAGAGGATGTGGGGAGAAAGGGACCCTTCTACACTGCTGGTGGGAATGCTGACTGGTTCAGCCCTTCTGGAAAACAATTTGGACGATTCTCAAAAAATTAGATATTGAATTCCCATTTGACCCAGCAATACCACTGCTGGGAATATATCCCAGAGAGGCAAAAAAGTACAATCGAAACAACATCTGCACATGTATGTTCATCGCAGCACTGTTTACAATAGCCAGAATCTGGAAAAAACCCGAATGCCCCAGAACGGATGACTGGTTGAGGAAACTTTGGTACATCTATACAATGTAATACTATGCAGCTGTTAGAAAAAAGGAGGTCAAGAATTTTGTAGTTAAGTGGATGGGCATGAAAAGTTTCATGCTGAGTGAAATGAGTCAGAAAGAGAGAGACAGACATAGAAAGATTGCACTCATCTATGGTATATAGAATAACAGAGTGGGAGACTAACACCCAAGAACTGTAGAAATAAGTACCAGGAGGTTGACTCCATGGCTTCGAGGCTGGCCTCACGTTCCGGGGAAAGGGCAACTCAGAGAAGCGATCACCAACTACATTGTAGTCGAAGGCCATGTGGGGGAAGGGAGTTGTGGGCTGAATGAGGGCTAGAGACTGAGCACAGCGGCCACTCAACACCTTTATTGCAAACCACAACAGCTAATTAGAGAGAGAACAGAAGGGAATGCCCTGCCACAGTGGCAGGGTGGGGTGGGGGGGAGATGGGATTGGGGAGGGTGGGAGGGACGCTGGGTTTACGGGTGGTGGAGAATGGGCACTGGTGAAGGGATGGGTTCCCGAACTTTGTATGAGGGAAGTATAAGCACAAAAGTGTATAAATCTGTAACTGTACCCTCACGGTGATTCTCTAATTAAAAAGAAATAAATTTAATAAAAAAATAAATAAAGTATAGCAATTGATACCATATTTAAATAAAAGTAAAACTTCCAGAAAAAAAAAGTTGGACCTGCTGAAAAGGAAGCATTTGATAATATGTTTTCCATTGCTGAGAATGAAGAGATATGAGGTCGAGCGGCCACACTAGCCAATATCCCTGATGAACACAGATGCGAAGATTCTCAACAAAATATTAGCAAATAGAATTCAACAACTCATCAAAAAGATCATACACCATGACCAAGTGGGATTCATCTGGGGATGCAACGATGGTTTAACATCCGGAAATCAATAAACATAATCCATCATATCAACAAAAGAAAAGATAAAAATCATATAATCATATCAATAGATGCAGAGAAAGTATTTGACAAGATCCAGCACCCGTTTATGATGAAAACTCTCACCAAAATGGATATAGAAGGGACTTTCCTCAATATAGTCAAAGCCGTTTATCACAAGCCTACTACAAGCATCATCCTCAATGGGGAACAACTAAGAGCCCTCCCTCTAAGAACAGCCCTCCCTCTAAGAACAGCCCACTCTCTCCACTTCTGTTCAATATAGTACTGGAAGTACTTGCAATAGCGATTAGGCAAGAAAAAGATATTAAGGGCATTCAGGTAGGAAAGAAAGAAATCAAGCTCTCACTATTCGGAGATGATATGATAACATACTTAGAGAACCCTAAAACCTCTACCAAGAAACTCCTAGAAACAATAGATTCATATAGTAAAGCTGTAGGCTACAAAATCAATACCGAAAAATCCATGGCTTTCCTATATGCAAATAATGAGAGAGAAGAAAGCGGCATGATAAAAGCAATCCCGTTCACAATATTGCCTCAAAAAATCAAGTATCTTGGAATCAGATTAACTAAGGAGGTAAAGGACTTGTATAATGAAAACTACAAAACGCTACTTCAGGAAATAAAAGAGGACACGAGGAAATGGAAAGACATCCCCTGCTCATGGATTGGAAGAATTAATATTGTTAAAATGGCAATACTCCCCAAAGCATTGTACAAATTCAATGTGATCTCTATAGGGATATCCTTGACATTCTTCAAAGAAATGGAGCAAGCGATCCAGTAATTCATAATTTTTTATGGTAGCCTTAGTTTTAGAATAATTATATTCATAAATTTTCCAATATTATGCCTGAATTCTTGGGATAAACCCTTCTTAGTCATGGTAACTAATTCTTTTGTACTAATGAATTCAGTTTTAAGTATTTATATTAACAATTAAAATTATTTTTTCTTGTTTTTTCCCCCATGACATTTATATGTAGTTTTACTTTGTAGGGTTTTTTTTATAAAAATGAAGTGATTTCTTCATAAATATGAAATAATTTTGTGCACAGGAACTGCTTATTTTCTGAAAATTTGCATAATTTGTACATATTTTAAAATGAGTATTAGAAAATACTTTTAGTAATTTCTCTGAGATAATCCTTTTCATATTTTTGCAGTTTTCAACTTCAGAATATTTATTTACTTAAGTATTCTATTTTCATTGAAGCACCACTATTTAAAATGTTAGTTAAATAGCTTTATGTGTTGTTTCAACACCATATCCACTTCCAGAGGTTCCAGTTACATCCACCAATGTCCAGGGACCACTCCCATCCACTCACCACTGATTCCCACAAGTAAGCTCAGTCACTTAAACTAAATCTCCAGTTCTGATAGTTTTGGTCAACTTTTGCTCCCTTACTATGTTATTTATATCCCACATATGAGAAAGATCATTCTGTATCTGTTTCTTTTCTGATTGAATTTACTTAGCATGAGATGCCCTAGTTTCAACCATGTTGTAGAAAACTGCTTGATTTTAATTTTTCTTAGTCAAGTAATATTCCATTGTGTAAATATACACCACAATTTCTTTTCCAACCACCTATTCTTGGGGACTTGTATTATCTCTAGATCGTGGCTATTTTGAATAGTATGGAAATGAACATAAGGATACAATTGTCTTTTGAAATACTGCCTTTGAGTCCTGGGGATAGATGCTGAGAAGTGAAATTACATTTCCCACCTGCTCCCTTCACAGCGTGTTTTCTGTCTTGTAATCAAGTGCAAAGACTTGTTATCATTTTCTGTTCATTTGTTTTGATTTTGGGGCCATGCCAAAACCAGAACGTACCAGCTGATCGCTGACTCCGCACTCATGGATCACTCCCGGTAGATTCAAGAGACCATATGCTGTGCTGGGTATTGAACCTGGGTTGGCTGCATGCAAGGCAAGCATCCTACTCATTTTACTATCACTCCAGTCTGACTTGTCATTATTCGATGTTTTATACACCCTTGTTTTGTTTCTCTGTAGATGACAGATGAATAAGGTGGCTTTGTGTTTGAATTTCTCTGACTTACTTCACTTTATGTGATACTCTCCAGGTTCATTCAATTTTCATTGAACTGATTACAATTTTTCTTATAGTTGTATAATATTCCATTATGTATATATACTACAACTTCTTTATTCATTCAGGTGTCAGAAGTCATTTAATTGTTTATATATACCAGGTTTTGCAGTTAGCATTGCCACTGAACATAGTTGTGAATATATACATATATATAAATGCACAATATTTGTGTGCATAAATAATTTCAGATTTTGTTTTAAAGCATTGTATCAATTGTAATTCACCTTTCCTTTATGTTTTGTTTGACTACTAAAGCCCAGATAATATTGCTCCACTTGATTTGTTAATAATTATGTCCAATTTAGAACAAATTAGACATTTCCTTTCCCCGCCCCCACCCCCGGTGTATGTCATTGTGATTTTTCCCCTTTATTATAGAAAGTTTCCACTGCTGATGGCAGTCATAGTGCTTAACAGATCAGAGCTGATTTTGTTTGGGGCCACACACTGTGGTCTCAGGGCCTATTTCTAACTCTCCTCGGAAGGGATTCCTCATAGCACTCAAGGGAATCTACGTGCTGGTGGCATGCAAGGCTTGTACTTCTTCTCTGGTCCGTGTTTTGTTTGTATGACTTTACTAAGACTTGATTTTAGTAATTTTCTGTTGAGGCTTTAAAATATCTATTCTCTTTAACATGAGATGATAAAAATAAGTACTTTTTGTGTTTTCTGGAAAATGTTTATTATGTTCTGTTTAAGAAGCAAACTAAAGATTTCCAACATTTTCACAAGAGTTTAGAAAAGGAAGTTGGTAAAAACATGTGCAATTACAGTGAAGTTCATATTTAGAATTAGAAAGTGTCAGATTTTTTAGAGAAGTTGTATTTATTGTTCATTCTTAATATTTTTAAAATCTTAGTGACTGTGATTTAGATTTTGATAATTCTGTCAACGATGGAGTTTCATACACTACACCCCACCAGAGAGTCTATTTCCCTTCAACACTGACTGAGTCTGCCTTCCTCGCCCCGTCTCACTGCCACGGGAAACTGAGTTTCATCATTCTATAGACCTGCACTTTTGTTTGTTTGTTTGTTTGTTTTGGGTCACACAAAGTGGTGCTCAGGGGTTATTCCTCGCTCTTCAGTCAGGAATTACTCGAGGTGGTGTTCAGAGGGTCGTATGGGATGCCGGGGATGGAACCGGGTCCCTTCTCGCTGTACTGTCACTACTATCACTCTGACCCCTGGACGAGTCCTTAGATTCTGTTGCTTTGTTTTCTTGCTACACTTTTTCATGCTCCATGCATGGAAGTTCATTCTGTATCTATCTGCATGCCTTTTAAAACTTCAGACAGATTACTTCTCCTTAGCTCTTTTGTTTTCATTTTTATACTTAAAATTTGTTTTGTTTGGCAATTACATAGAAATTTTTAGTTTTTCTTTCTGTTTATTTTTTTGTTTGGGGGGCCACACCCTGTAAGGCTCAGGGGCCACTCCTGGCTGTGCACTCAGAAATTACTCTTGGCCATGCTCAGGGTCCAGATGGGATGCTAGGAATTGAATCCAGGTGGGCCATGAGCAAGGCAGACATCCTACCTGCTGTACTGTCTCTCTGGCCCCGCTTTTACTGGTTTTAATTTTAAATTGCTTCCTAAAGCACGTGGTGCACATTCTTTTCACCACCCACCCTATCCCCCAGCCCCTTTCACTACATGATAACCACTTGAATGTGTCCTCAGTTTTGTTTCGTGTGCTATATATATTTTTTAATTATGGCAGACCTACATATAATATTGACATCCACAATCCTGCTTGACTAAAGCTTTCTCCCTTGTTCCCCCCCCACCACTATCATTCTTGTTGATTTTTTTATTTCTATTAGATGACTACTTAGGATCTCATATGAATGGAACAGTGCATTTTTTCTCATTTTGTGACTGGGTTGGAGGGATAGCACAGCGGGCAGGGCATTTGCCTTGCACGTGGCTGACCCAGGTTCCCAGGTTCGATCCTTCTCAGAAAGCCCGACAAGCTACCAATAGTATCCCGCCCACATGGCAGATTCTGGCAAGCTACTGTGGTGTATTTGATATGCCAAAAACAGTAGCAACAAGTCTCACAACAGAGATGTTACTGGTGCCTGCTCGAGCAAATCGATGAACAACAGGACGACAGTGCTATATAAATGCATGATATATATATATATATATATATATATATATAGATAGATATATATATAAATGCACACATATATACATATATATATCTGTGTCACTGTATCACTGCCATCCCATTGTTCATCAATTTACTCGAGCAGGCACCAGTAATGTCTCTATTACACTTAGTTCTGAGATTTTAGCAGCCTCTCCTTACTCGTCTTTCCCAACAAATGGAGGCTCATTCAGGGTAAGGGGAATGAGACCTATCATTACTGTTTTTGGCATATTGAATATGCCATTGTAGGATAACATAGCCTCAGGTAGTTTAGGTTTATTGGGTTACTCCCGTTACAGTGCTCCCATTCCTCTTTGTTTATTTGTAGCTTCTTTCTTAGTGTTCTGTTGACTTGTAAGTATTGTTTTTCTCTTCTCCTTGAGTCTTTTGTATAGTTTATTCAGAGCCATGTCCTTTTTGTATGGACACAGGAAGACTTAGCAAATGCTATGCTTTTGTAACCTAGGAGTCATTTGACTCTAAGTGATATTTTGCTCCTGGGCATCTGTTCTCTCGACCTAAGCCTCAGCTGCCCTTACTTCCTAGCACCCCCAAAAGCAGGGTCCCGACGAGGGACGAGACGGACCCAGGGCAAGCGGTGAGTTGTGTGCTACCCTGGCATCCAGATGGACCTGGCCAAAGTGCCTAATGCTTAACTATAAGTTAAGAGCTTGATCATGGACAAATGTTGTCACGATACAAACAGTGATAACTAGATTTGGACCCTGCTAGAGTTAGAAGTGATTAATCTGGCCTGAGTGCTACAGTCTGAGCCTGTGGCAAGATGTTGTCAGGAGAGCTGCGTTGCAAGCCTCAATGTATCTCTTGCTATGTCCATACAAAAATAACTAACATTAAGATGTTAATAAGTGTTTGGACTAAGGAGAGGAAAAAAACCTTAAGAGTCAGGAAGGGCTTTGGAATGCCCTTCCCTCAGGAAGGGCTTTCTTATGTTGATTTTGCTACCTGGCTGGGTGTAGCCTAGAGGGCAAGGTGGGAGAGACAAGGGAGGGAAGAGACGAGAGAAGCCAGAGATGCTGCAGTTGATCCAGAGAGAGGACGGAGCCGGGAGTGCGGGAGATGAGAAAGATGGAAGATTGAATAAACAGTAACTAATCAGCAACCAGCTTGGTCCTCGTTCTTCCTTCGCCTGTCCTTGGCCAACGGCTATCTTGATCCAGTCCACACACAGCAGTTCCAGAGCACCGAATGTGGGCGGTGAGTCAGAGCTGCCCTGAGAGCCCGAGAGTGCACACACCCCTCGGCGTGCCTTAGTTTTTTACATGCCATGGGTAGCTTGCCAGGCTCTGCCATGCAGGCAGAATACTCTTGGTAGCTTTCCAGGCTCTCCGAGAGGAATGCATATGTATTTTACTGTATTTTGGGATATGAATACACCAAGAGGATCTTGCAAGGCTCTCTCGTAAGGGCAATAGACTCTTGGTAGCTTCTCAGGTTCTTCAAGAGGGAGAACAAGGCTATTACAAGCTTCCGGGAGCTTGGTCTTATAGTCTCTGATGTTGGCCATTGATGGGATTACACTGTGCCAGGGGCAGTTTGTGGGCGTGGCTGCCAAGCTACTGGAAAATGGGGGGTCTGGCTATATATATATATATGTATATATATATACACACATATATGTATATATGTACATATATACACTTTTAACTTAATATTTTTGTGTCTTGGGTGAATGCCAAAATGTGGAATATCTATGCAACATTGAAGCTCCATTCTAGCTTTTCTAAGGTCTCTATTCTGTTTTCCATTTACTAAACAGTAAACGAGGGATCCCTTTTCACCGTATCCCCACCAACAGTAGCTATTTCTAGTGTTTTGGTATATGTGTGTGTATGCCAGTTTCTAAAAAAATAATCATTCTATTTTTTTTAATATAAAACATTCTCACTGGTTTGAGGTGATTAATAACTCACTGTTGTTTCAATTTGCATTTCTCTGGTAATAAGTGACTATGAACGCTTTTTCATATGCCTACTGGTCATCCATAAATTTTCTTTGAAGAAGTCCTATTCATCTCCTCTCCTCATTTTTATGGGGTTATTGTTTTATT
Organism: Sorex araneus; assembly: GCF_027595985.1. Taxonomy (NCBI): domain Eukaryota; kingdom Metazoa; phylum Chordata; class Mammalia; order Eulipotyphla; family Soricidae; genus Sorex; species Sorex araneus. The sequence goes on along the minus strand of NC_073302.1, from coordinate 85,835,290 downwards.
GGCATTGAACTTTGTGAGTGCCATATAAAACTTAGAAATAGCCCTTTATCTGATTTACGGTGTGCAAATATATTCTGATTCAGTTGGATGTCTTATTTTAGGCACAGTTTCTTTTGCAATGTAGAATATTTTTTGTTTGATACATTGTGGAATTGTAGCACTGTCATCCTGCTGTTCATCAATTTGCTCGAGCAGGCACCAGTAACATCTCCATTGTGAGACTTATTACTGTTTTTGGCATATCAAATATGCCGTGGGTAGCATTCCAGGCTCTGTCGTGCGGGCAGGATACTCTCGGTAGCTTGCCGAGTTCATTATTTTTTTTGTTTGTTTTCTTTCCAGTGGATTTAAATTATTTAAAACAACTCTGAGAATTTCCGTATAAGGTGGTGATGGCAGATTATTGAAGTAGGCTATGCAGGGTCTACAAGTTTTTCTTTCTGTGTGCTTTTAATGTTCAACTTTTTATTTTGAAATTACTTTGGAGTTAAGAAATGTTGGAAAAACAATAAAATAAGTTCATCTAAACTCTTATGAGTTTTCCTACATATTGATATATTTAATAAAAATCATAGTATAATTATGAAAATCAAGATATTGACATTTTCAGTGTACATTTATCTAATCTTCAGGCCCTTAAATTTCTTTCCATATGAGTTGTTTGAATAGTGTTCTTTCTCTAGACCATAATATAATACTGGAATCCACATATCACCAAACGACATCTCTCGAATTGCCTTTTACTTATGATAATTCCTTAGTTATGTGGTTCTTTCATGACTTTGTCACTTTTGAAGATTACTGATGAGATTCAGTTTGTATAATGTTTCCATGTGATTACAATCCAAATCTGATTTTTGGCAATAAGCCATCAAAATGATATTGTGCTCATTTCGGAATATCATAATCAGGATGTCTGTGCTTTTTGAATCAATCTTATCATTGGTGATGATTAAGATAACTTGGTAAAATTATGTCTTCCAGATTTATCTACCAGAAAGTAATGATTGTTAAAGGAAACAAGACTTGGGTTAGGGAAATTGGTGTCCTACACAATCACAAATCCACGTATAGGGATTGGCGATGTACTTGGTGGCAGAGTGCTTGCCTCATTGAAGCCCTGGTTTTGTAAGCTGCCAAAACCCCCAGAGCAATACATGCATAGCTATTTGTTTTTAATGCAGAGCAAGAAAGCAAACCCAAGGCTTCACACACTCACACAGAGCAAATGCTACACCACTGAGATCCCTGGCCCTATGTGTAACTTTCGATCACTCCAAAATGTACTACCATTAGTCAGACATTGATCAGAAGCACTAACGACAACCACTAATTCCCACAAATTCTACATGTTAACTTACATACCATATTACATCTGTATTATATCCTGTATTCTTACAATGACATTAGAAAAAAATCTTTAAAAGTTGTAAGATTTGTTTCTATAAATGACCTTAAGTTATTCATTTTACTCAGAATATTTTATAAAGGAATGCAAATCAAGAGGTTGAAATCTTTATGTTCACTTAAAGTGAACATTTGTAGGGGCTGGAGTGATAGCACTGAGGGTAGGGCATTTGCCTTGCACACGGCCAACCTGGGTTTGATTCCCAGCATCCCATATGGTCCCCCAAGCACCCCCAGGGGTAATTCCTGAGAGCAGAGCCAGGAGTAGCCCCTGAGCATCGCCGAGAGTGACCCATAAAGCAAAAAAAAAAAAAAGAACATTTGTAAAAGTGCCCAGCCTATCAAATCTGTGCATATTCAAAAAGTCACAAGGTATGGTATGTGAAAGATGTCCCTAGGAGGACACAATGTATATCATCTTTCATTACAATGGTGGAGTTGGTAGGTTTGTGGGGTCCAGACAGTTGGCTGGGGCTGGCCACACTGTTGAAGGGTCATATAGAAAGTTCAAATTTTACTGTGCTTGCTTAAAATTGCAGAGAGTAATGATGAACATAAGGTATATGTAGATTCTCTAGCATTGCACATATCCAGAGGAACAAAATGACAGATGTGTAGCAAAATTTTCAGAGCTCACAGTCGGAATCATCCTGAGTTCTTCCTGCTATGTTTGTATGATCCTTTTCTGACTGGAGTTTGATCCCAACCACTGCACATGGTCCCCCTAACCCTACCAAAAGTGATTCACGAGCACAGAGCCAGGTGTAAAGAAGAACATATTGCTTGAGCACTGCTGGGTGTGACCCAATAAATAACAACACAAAGCAGATTGACCTTAGGCCAGAAGAAGAGATTTCACAGGAGCAAAAATATTACAGGAAAATTGAAGGAGTCAAAACTTAAGGCCTGAAAATAAAGTAGACAGAAAATAATTAGAAGTTAAAAAAAGTCACAAGAGAAAATGATTTCCAATATTGTACTTTATTGGAAAAAGATCCACATACAATAGTCCTGCACACTTCCAATCCATGTTGTTTGTAGGTAACTTTATTTTTGTCTCTATAATTGAGTATGTGGCTTATAAGGAGAATACTTGGAACAGTATAAATATCTTGTCATATTTGCTCACTAACTTTAGCATTTATTGCTGATGATGCTGATATTAATTTAAATATTTACTGATTATTATTGAAAAAAGTAATTATTGTTGTGGTGGCTGCCAAATTGATAATGTTTCTATTTGCATCTTTTCATCTGTATATGTTAAATGAAATTCTATTGTGGGAAGAGATTTCATTTGTTTTCCATTTGTTTATGGGAGGCCTTCCTTATAAAGCATAAATTTGTGAATAACAATCATATATTTTGTGATACAGATAAAAATAACATATTTGGTACTTGGGTCTCTGCACTTGTGTTATTTAATAGTACTTCAAATTAGATATCTCAGGTTATTCTCAATGCTTTATTATTAAGACTTTCAAATGCAAGAAAATTAATCAGATTAGTCAGTCAGGTAATAGTACTGTAGCACAGTTGTCCTGTTGTTCATCGATTTGCTCGAGCGGGCATCTGTAACGTCTCCATTGTGAGACTTGTTGTTACTGGTTTTGGCATATTGAATACATCACGGATAGCTTGCCAGGCTCTGCCATGCGGGTGGATACTCTTGGTAGCTTGCCAGGCTCTCTGAGAAGGAAGGAGGAATTGAACCTGGGTCGGCTGTGTGCAAGGCAAACGCCCTACCCACTGTGCTATCTCTCCAGTCCAGTCAGTCAGATAATAGTTTGCTACAAATACTTGGGTCAGAAAATTTCCTTTGAGCACGTGAGGAGTAGAGAATTTCAAATGTTTGGAATATTGGGATTTCTATCTGAGGAAGGGTTTTCTTCCTATGAAATAAAACAATAAATTGAGAAAAACCAACCAATGCTGATTAGCCTTAATGGTGCAAGCTGCCATTTCTGAATGTATTTCATAGTTTTCTTAGGAGCAAGCTAAAGGAACAGGGTCGGGAAATGTTGGAACCAGGAATATGCTCCTCCCTTTGCTCTGAAATGGTTTGATCTGATTTTCTCTGCAGTGAAAAGTTCGCCAGAGACAGACAGCACTCAAATAAAATGAGTTGCCTGGGTTTCCATCATTCCAGCCTACATTGGAAATGTGTCTGTTTTCTGAGAAACATTGAACTCAATCTACATTTCTCATTACCATTTAGTAAAAGTGGAACTGCAGTTGACTGTAACAGATAAAGGGCAATTGCTTATTTTTCAATCAATTCTTATTGATTTGGGAGACCTAGGGTCCTTAATTGTATGTGTGCTTCATCTTTCCATTGGAAATTTCTGCTTCGTCTGATAAATAGATTCTAGTTTAAATTACAATGCAATATTCTCTTGTGCACTGTAGGAAGAGGCTTTAAGTCTTTCAAATGTGTGAGAGGAGAATTTATAGGACAAGCAAATCTTTTTCTTGCCAATATTTGCTGTCTTGACTTGTGGTGCAGGCTAGAAAACCAGAGTGCTTGGGTTTGAATCTCTACTTAGTCATCTTCTTTAAAATTGCATGAGCTGCTTTTCTTCCCAACCTCTCATTCTCACTATCTGTCAAGTGGGTGGAACAGTAGCACTATCCACTTTTTAGAACTATTGTAAAGATAAAATACTAATTTAAGCATTTGATCTTTAGCTCATATATCTTGTTTTTCTCTCTCTGGGATCAAGTGTTTGTTACCTCACTTTCTCATTTCACCTGAACTCCCTTGAAAAATATGTGTTGAATCAGATATTCTATAAATCCATCATTCAGCACTTAATGTTATTATAAATAGTAACGTGTACAGCTTTTATTTGCATATGCTGTGACGTATTTTCAAGTGATGTAGACTATTTCCATATTTGCCTCATATACATTTCTTATGAATTATGTATTCATATGTTGCACAACATATGTATATAAACTTTTGGTAATCCATTCATAAAAATAGGAATACAATATCAAAGGCATAAAATATTTGGGGGATTATGATAGTTTTTTTTGATGGTGTCAATGCTGCCCGAACCCCTCACGCTCTCCTGAGCCCGGCTCACCATCTCGCCTTAGAGAGCGCACGGCTCAACACACCAGGCAGGGAACTCTGCGTGTGACCCCTGCTGAACATCACAGGCTGTTTTGTAAAATTTTGTAAGATTCGGATGGAGTGGCTCGGCGAGGCATGGAGGGACAGTGCACACAGTGGCTCATCCACTACAGGGTGCTGCCTGCTGGCCACCGGGTGAGCTGGGTCTCAGCGTGGGTGTTTGACCTGGCACAGACCCTCTGTCAAAGGGTTCTGCTGAGCCAGCTGCTCAATACCTTCAACAACCTCCTGCGCTTTCCATCAACCTCAAGGAGAGCAACCTGAGGCCGCAGATGTCCCAGGTGCTGCCCAGAGATGCAGGCAGGTGCGTGTTTATCAGTGTGCGGATCATTACAACATGCCAGCCGACCAAAACTTGCTTTCGGTAGACTGGGAACACCTGTAAAGGCGATTAGAGGCGGCCTCAAAAGCCTCCATTCCTCTCGGAGAGCCTGGCAAGCTACCCAGGATATCCTGCCCCCGAGGCAGATCCTGGCAAGCTACCTGTGAGGTATTTAATATGACAAAAACAGTAACAGTAACAATAACCTGCTCTTCCTGTTCCTGGAGCGAGCAAACACCATTGGGCTGAGGTAGCACATGACAAGGACGAATGAAAATGTTACTGGTGCCTACTCAAGCAATTAATGAACAATGGGATGACAGTGATACAGTGATACAGTGATGATAGTTTTTTGTACTTTGGTAGACACCTAAATTTAGTAATTTTCTTTAGTTCCTTCTTAAAAAAATCTGATGCAGGTATATCGTGTAAAAGCAGTATTTACATTTTTTTCTTGCCAAATATTTCTTGCCAATATTTCTAAATGATTTCATTCACAAGTAACTCAAATTTGTCTCTAAAATTAAAATATTTTTCACATAACCAAAATAGTAATATCACATTTATGCTTTTAGGAAAAATTTAAATTTGAGGTAATTACACATTCATATGCAATTGTACAATGACATTGTTTATATTCCTTGCCCAGTTTTCCCCTGTAATAATATCTTGTATAATAATAGTGCAGTATCACAATCAGGAAATTTACATTAATATAATCCATTGCACATTTAAATTTGTTGTAATAATTCTTTAAATATGATTAAAATACAGTATTCAAATTCATGTTATCTCATAGTCTGTTCAGACTTAATTTGTTTTAATGTAGTAGATCCTCATATTATTTTAATTAATTTTCTTTGGGGTTAGGGGTTACATATGGCAGTGCTCAAGACTGATTCCTGGCTCAGAGATACCTCTGTGCTCAGGTATCTCTCCTAATGGTGCTCGGACGACCATATATGGGTGCTAGGGAGTGGGAATCCAGGTCTGCCACGTGCAAGGAAAATTCCCTAGTACTATCAATCAGGTCCCAATCCTCACATTCTTTGGAGTCAAAATAAAAAGCCTTTGAAACAAATATATAGTGTTTTACCCAGCCTTGTTTGGATATGTATATTTCCAGACCCTCTCTGCACCAGGAATTAAAAAAAAGAAAAGAAACTTGAAGAAGACCCTACTAGTTAGAGTTTTAATACCATATAAAGGTAGCCAAACTGAAATTTGATGCAGGCTTCCCTGAATGACCAGTACTAGAGCTGGAATTCTAACTGGAGGCTTTTCATGTCTTCTGTGACAGCATGAGAGATCCACGAGTGCTCTGGGGACAATTCGGGACAATTTACGGCACAAAGGACTGATAGAATTCAAATGTTGTGCTGCTGATACGTTGAGTGCACTGAGCTTGAGATGTGGCCTACTTGGGCCACAGATGAACTGACCTGGAGCTTGGCTATAAAGATGCAGGTTCCACGCTGAATTCCACAACTGCTAGCTCTCAGCTGTGGACAGGTCATTCAGTCTTCATGAGTTTCTACATTTTGTCTACACAGCAGAGAAGGAATAATATTTTATAGATTCATTGGCTGATGACACAGATAATATTTATGAAGTTGTCTACCACATTGTGGTGCTCACTCAATAAATGCTAGTTCAATAGGGATGTCTGACAAAAAAAGCTAATGTTTCAGAAAATGTTATTAGATGTGAACAATGAAACTAATAATTTAAAGTTGGTTCTTTTTTTTACTTCCACGGATAGTTAATTTTTCTAGAGGCAAGTACAAGTTTTGTTTTATTATTTTCTTTTTGGTATTTGGGCCACTTCTACTGGTACTCAGCGGTTAGTCCCAGTTCTGCACCCTGGGATCACTTCTGGTGGTCTCAGGGACCATATGGGGTGCTGGGGACCAAACTCAGATAGACCACATGCACAGCAGCACCCTGCCATTGTACTATCTCTCCAGCCCTAGGTAGGAGCAAGGATTAGCGCAGGGCACCTCTACTGTAGAGAGGCTTATTACAAGGGGTTTCCTTTCATTTGCTACTCTCTTTTGGTCAAAATTCCATTATAGATTGGTGCTGGTACATGGTCAGGAAGTCATTTGAAAGAGAGCAATGTGAGTCAATGGCTAGGCACCAGATTTGGCAAACCAGTGGGAAAATCTTTCACATTCTGGAATCTCTAGGCCTGAAGTTCTTCCGAGCCAGAGACACAGCTGCCTAGGAACAGAATGTCTTTAATGCATATATTTTGTCTCTGTTCTGCCACTGGTAGTAGAGCATTGCAAATCAATCCTATTATTTGTTCCCTTCATCTTTTCTTATTCCAATACTCATGATTTTTAAACAACTTTCTCCACACTTGTGATTTGAGATGTTACTTCCAAATTTTAGATATCAAGTTAAAATTTCTTCTGTGACACCAGCTATGAGGATGTAATTTTATTTCTTCTTAAAGGAAAAATTCCTTTACTATAAACAAGAACATAAAACCATCCACTTCTATTACAAGTTCAATTTCTCAGTGAGTGTGCCTTCTCTCACTTTTAACCCCATTATATTTAGGTTTATTAAATAAGCAAAAGAGCATGATATTGGGTTTGATTTTGGGAACTGCAGTCCAGTTTGGGGAAAGGTTTTAGAATACTTTTTAAATATTTTGAGAATAAAGAGCTAAAAACTGGGGCCAGTCTTGTGGAGGTAAATACCTTACCCCTGTGCTATCTTTTTGACACATAAGATATTTTAAAGAATGCTAAAATTTCTTGGTAATATCAGGGAGAGTCTCTAGCGATTTTTCTAATTTATATATTTCAATGAGTACAAAATATTTTTCTGTGGAAAGAGCACAAGAATTCCTTCAACAGATTCCCATTTCCTATTTTAGTGATAATGTATGTGATTAGAAGAGTCCACTTACCAAATATCACACAGTATAAAAGTAGTAGCATGTTTTATACTATCCATTCACTTATATTAATCTAACTTCTGTAATGCCCTATAGATGTCTGTTGAAAGAAGACTCATAATCATTCAAATATTTAAGAAAATATCAGACTTTTAAAAACGTAGATGATATAGAATTCTAGATAAATATTGCTCAAGCTGGAGACCAGCTTCCTTGTCAATAATACTAGATGAACAAGAATACAAAAAATTTCTATTCCCTACGGTTCCTGAGATTATGCAACCAGAAATAACTGCTGTAGCTTCTTGGCCATACAGAAGGAGAATACTGGGGGCCATTTCTGGATCTGCTGGTAATTATCTCATTTGAGAAAAAACTTCCATAAGCAATCACACCATTCTTATTGCATTTCTTTGCACCTGATTTATGGTCTGTCTGTCCTTAAATGAGGGAGTTAAATAGAATAGCTATTTGATAAATACCTACGTGTTCAATTGAATGGCTCTAAAATTCTCACATTGTTGCTTTCCTCTACCTTTATTTTTCCTCAGGTCTGGGAGGGAGAGCAAAGGAGGTGAAGAAAAGATAGGAAAGTGGGGCCAACTCTTTCATGCCACTATCAGCTTAATGCTCTAATTAAGGAATTAATATAATTAATTTAGTAATTAACTCAATAAATTAATAGTTAAATAAATAATTATTATTTCTAAATAATTAGAGATTTAGCTCCAACATCTTCACAGATTTATGGCTCAGTTCACAATCTGAAGGCAAAGCTTTTGACTCAGGTGGGAGGGCCTCCATTACTAAATCGTGGACTAACAATCCACATTTTAATAATTTAACAAAATCTTGACTGTCACAGAAAATTCTGGTTAAAGCAGGCAATTTCAAACTTTAGGGATGTATAGTAGGTTAGGAAAATATAGATTTATATAGAAAGGAAGATACTCTTCTAGTCTAGTAGAGAAAGGGAAGATCTTTGAAAGATCCTCTGAAAAGTCCCTGGGAAATGAAGCAGAGACTGAGAACCCGGTAATTCATTATATTTAATTAAATGCATTCTTTGGTTTTTTGGTCTTTATTTTGTATTTTTTTAGGCATTAACTGTTTTTTCCTCAGGTCTTCAATTGTTACACAGGTCCAAAAAAGTATTCAAAGATTCTTGTCATGGTTCTTACAGTGACTGTTGGACAAGGTAACTGAGAGCACTGTAAGGAAGACAGTTGTTAAGCCAGTTTAGAAAGTTGGGTAAAAATAGAAAGGAAAGATATTTTCCAAGATGTGACAAATGATCTGTTATCTTAACTTCTAACTTAGAATGGCACAATATTGTTATGGTTCACTTAATTTCTTTCCCAAGAAGAGAAACAATGGATTGAATGTATTCTGATAATTGGAAAAACAAATTTTGATCCTAATAAGGATTTGGAAATTCAGGACACTAACTTGACAAGACAAGAAGGGCATTCAGTTTGCCTGTCCTACACCTCATTAAGCACAAAATTGAGGTTATTTGTCACAAGTGCTCAAGTAACAGTGAAGATACTCTTCTAGTCTAGTAGAGAAAGGGAAGATCTTTGTTTGAAAGATCCTCTGAAAAGTCCCTGGGAAATGAAGCAGAGACTGAGAACCGGTAATGTTTCAGTTTTGGAGATGAAGAATAGGGGTGGGATTAGGCTGCCTTATATAATAGAAAAGGGAAAAATTGGAAGCCCCTACTGGAACATTCAGTAGTAGAGTAGATAGCAGGAAAACTAGACCTAGCAAATGAAGTCTAGTTTGGTTAAGAGATAGGAGGAATAGAATTTAAATAGAATATACCAATTGCTAGTGGCAAGTTCACACTGGTAAGCTTAAGGAAATTGAAATCTGATTATCATAAATCACATCGTGCATTCCTGCAAATGTACATATAAAATGCATAGAAACATAGCTAAAATTAATCTGTGGATGGCCCTGCTATATGTTTTCTAAGATCTCAAAGTGCTTATAAGCTTTGTAATAAGATGAATAATGTGAGTTACTCAGTTTAGTGTCAGTCATAGAGTGAGATCGGGACATTGGTTCCTCTTTGAGACATCTGTCAACCACTTTCCAAAGACTAATGAATCATTGTCCAAGGTTCTGTAATAAGCAAATTCCCCTTCTAACTTCTTTTTATTCTTTTATTATATTATTATTAATATATATTATTTTATTATCTTTTATTATTCTATTCATTTTATTCTTTTATCTCCTCTACTCTGCAAAAATTATTCTTATATTTATTGCTAATTAATGTTAACAATGATTTACTGTCATAATCACTTTACATTCTGCTTTTTTCTCCACATCTAATCTGCTTCTAAGTAAAGCCAATACTATTTGGGAAATAAGTCTCAAATTGTATTGGTTTCCTGTAGCCATAATACAAATGATCAAACTTTTGCAGCTTGGTACACCCAATTACCGTGCTGTAGTTCTAGAGATCAGATGTTCAAAATAAGTCTAACTGGACAAAAATCAGTGAGCAATACTTGGTACTTTCTGGACGCTCTAAGGGAAAACTTCTAGTTTTCTTTTTCTAATTTCTCATTTGTATGCATGGCTGAGCTCATAACCTCTTCAACTCCAAAACCATAGTTGGAGTTGAAGATTTTTTTTTATCTTCTGTCCTTTTATGATCTTTGTGTTCAGAGTTACACTTTTTTCCTCTGTGACCTTAATCCTTAATCTTCATTATGTAAGGAATCCTGTGATTCATTTGCATTCACATCGATAATCTGGGATAATTTCCCCATTTTTAATTCCTCAGTAACATTTTCAGAGACCCATTTGCTACATAAGGTAACATATATAGAGGTTCTAAGGATTAGCAGGTGAACTTCTCTCAAAAGCCATGATTAAGCCTACCACATATCCCCTGATCAATTACCTCCCTCTTGTTATCATCATATTTGCTCTATCTCATGTCTGGAGTATTATAATAGCCTAAAGTCATCTTTCTATAGCACCTCACCCCCTTATTCCAAACTAGCATTGCTTCCCATTATCATTTGATAGCTAGGAGCTGGTCACCTCTTCCCTTCTTCAAAACCATTAGTTGGTTTCTTATTGCACACAGAAGACATGACCAAATTCTCTAACTTTAAAACTGATATTACATTGGGGTTGGAGCTATAGTACAGTGGTTAGGGCATTTGCTTTGCATTCAACTGACTGAGGTTCGATCTCCAGCACCACCCATTGTCCCCTCAGCAATGTCAGGAGTAATTCTTAAGTGCAGAGCCAGGAGTAATTCCTGAGAATCACCAGGTGTGACCCCAAAATCCAATCCCCCCAAAAGTGGTATTACTTTCTCTCTCTCAATTTCTATACCACCAGACATTTCTGCCACACATGTAACAATTCTGCCCACTATTGTATAAGCCTTATAATTTCTCAGATACTTCCTTAGTCTTTCCAATTTTGCATTATTTTTGTAGGTGCGTTGTGATTTCTCAGTTATTTCCTCACATATATGACTTCCCTGTACAATTTTCTTCATTTTTCCTACCTGTTGACTGAAGCTTAAATGAAGGGTCAGTTTGACTCATATCGAATCTCCCTCTTTCATAAAAATCAAATCCTTTTAGTTTTTGCATATTTTAACACCTCTAAATTTTCCAAAGGCCTAAGTATGCAATTTTATAATGGCATGACTGTCTCCACAGACTATAAAATTTGAACGAGCAGAGACTGTAATTCACTGATTTCTTGAGACCTCATACCACTTAACACAGTGTCATTGAAGAATGTTAACAGATATTTATTTTATGGACTATGAAAGATATTTTTTAAGAAGTTGGTCAAGGAAATTATAGTGATTCACTTTAAGAATCATTTTGAAAGGAGTATTGTGAGTCAATCACAAACATTTTGCATATTTTGACATCTTAGCTTTTTGGCTGAAGAAAGATTCCTCCCTTTGCTGGACTGGACTCTCAGGGAGTTTAGTCTTATGGGAAAGATCCCTCAGTCCTTTCCCAATCCATTTGTCCCCAGCAGTGTTTCATATTTGCTTTGTCATTTGTGAGCCTCAGGTATGGTGCTAAGGGGCCCCTATTCTCCAACAGATACTTCTGTTAAACTCTCTTTGCAGTAAATTATTCCTCTTAGTTCCTTATCCAGTATTCAATTTCCCATTTCTGAGCTTCATTTAAGGTGAGGAAGGCCTATCTGATCTCCCAGGAGGCCCCTTGCCAGTAGAGTAATTAGGTGGGCATCATGCCAATTCAGAGCTTTGATCTGGAGACCCTTAACCTTCAGTTTTAATATAGTAGTAGATGGTGCTGGACTCGGGGAAAATTCTCTAGGCTCTTCTTTCAAAACTGTGCTATTGTTATCCCAGAAATATTGAGAATTGGGCCTCATAAAGTAGGGAAACAGATATTTATTTGTTCCTTTGACAAATCAAAACTTGACAATATGTCGGTGACCTTACACAAAATTTACACAAAGACAATAAAGCAGATACAGTTATCAACAATGGCATTTCCCTAGGCACTAGAAGGCTCAGTGTGAACAGATCTGCTTCTGTGAGGATGTTTGTGACTGTAACAAAAGTGGCATCAGGAGAAGCCAATTACATTTTTTATCTTATAAAATAAATAAATCAGTGAAAAGAAACGTGACATGCCGTATAAAAGGCACATTTGACCAGAAGACACATCCTGGTTTTGTGACCACTAGCTTAAATACAAAAGATCTCTGTTGGAGTGAGGCTAAAAAGGCTGACAAGAAGCAAAGCAGTCTCAGAAAGCTCTCTGTATATGCAAAACGGTTTACTGGCTTCTATAGAGAATGTGGCAAATGCATTTGGTATCCAACTGGTAGCTGTAGATTTTTACTAATATTCTTGGAGACTGAGATTGGCAAGTACTCTTTTAGAGGTATGATCAGAAGGTTTATTTGGCTGCCAGAGAAGCATGTGGAACCCAGAGGATGCTGGCTGACTTTTCTAACACCTTTCTCAATCATGGTTTGACTATAGCTTTTAAACTTGAGAGTAAATCATAATGAAATTGCAAAGTGGTCTCATTATAAAAGATGGATTGAACAATTTAACATATGTGACAATGATAATATGGGTGAGGTGTTATTTGTATTTGGTAGCCTGCTTGGCCCATTATCATTTGATGAATGCAGTGGTCTTTGTGTGGGACTGGCAGAGCTTCTGGGAGAGAAACCTTATCTAAAAATACTCATTCTGATGACCAATTTTATGTCTGCCTCCAAACACCCATTGAGCAAAGCTTAGAGGTCTTTAGCAATCAATAAGATGGCTGAATTTCTGGAAAGAGTCACAATAAACTGATAGTACTTGAGAGAATTCCCCTCAAACTTTTCTCTTTCCTATGTTTCTAGTCTATTCCCTCCTTAACCACTATAACAATTTCCTCATTCTTCCATGATTTATCTCACTTCCTCACCAGCACATCTAATTGGAAAGTGACATATCCACCTCTAAACTGAATTACTCCAGCCCAGCGCATAACCTTTATCCTCTCTGGTCTATGTCTATGTCACTTATTCAGAACCCACTAGGTCAGCTTGATCACCTAACCATATTAGGCCAATAGTCCATTTATCCCTACTCAAAGCAACAGTTTCCCCAAAATACAAAAGCAAGTTTGAGCATAAGAATCCAAACTGCAAAGGTCATGATGGTAAAGCAACTCAGAAGCCCATCAGACTTAATGAGTGAAGAAGCTGACCCAGGTGACCCAATGAGTAATAACACGCTATATAACCTCTTTGGTAAGGAACTTAGAATAGAACTATTAAGGATGCAAACATTGCTCAAAGAAACAATGGAATGGACCACCAATAAAACACAAGAGAATATAATAGCAGAAATGAGGAAATTGCAAATGAAAATACAATCAGAAATGACATATCTGAAAACCCTGGTAGATAAAATAAAAAACTCACTGGAAGGCCTCAGCAGCAGACTAGCAATTGCTGAGGACAGAATCAGTGAGCACTAAGATGTGGTGCAGAGAAACTCTAGACGACAGCAAAATATAGAAAAGACCCTCAAAATAAACCAAGAGATAACAGGAGAAAATTGGGATAATGCCAAGAGGATCATGAGAATCACTGGAGTAGCAGAGGGGAAGGAAGAGAACCCTGATGAATAAGCAACCAGCAAAGCTATCATTGCTGAGAAATTTCTGGAGCTGAAGAGTGCATGCATCTGAATCCAGCAGGCTCACAGTGTACCAGCTAAAAGAAATTCAAATAAAAATATTCCAAAACACGTCCTAATGAGAATAATGGAAACCACAGATAGAGGTAGAATACTGAAAATAGCATGATCAAAAAAGGAAATTGCTTATAAAGGAGCATCCCTGAGATTCACAGCAGACTAATCAGATGAAACACACCAGCCATGAAGACAGTGATGGTATAGTGAAAAACTCAATGAAATGGCTGCCTCACCAAGAATACATTACCCAGCCAGACTCTCATTCAGATTTAAAGGAACATTACACAATTTCACAGAAAAGAACAACCCTGGAACTTCATAGACTCAAAACCATTGTTACAAGAAGACTAAATGGGCTACTTCAAGATAAAACAAACCTCATTAGTATACCAAACTCCTATATAAAGATGGCACAAGTTTCCATCACAATCATCTCTCCAACGTCAATGAACTTAATGCACCAATGGAGAGGCACAGAGTGGCAGGACGGATTATAAAAGTGAACACAACATTCTACTGCCTACAAGAAACAGTATCAAAGCAAACAGAGACTCAATGTCAAAGCCTGGAAAATAGTTCTTTAAGCACACGGCATCCTCAAAAAAAAGCTGACATGTCCATACTAGTATCATACTTCATGGATTTCAAGCTGAAGAATGTTATATGAGACAGTGGAGGCCATTTCTTAATGATCAAAGGATCTGCATATCAGGAAGAAATCACACTCACAAATGTATATGCACCTATGGGGCTGGAGTGATAGCACAGCGGGTAGGGCGTTTGCCTTGCATGTGACCAACCCGGGTTCGATTCCCAGCATCCCATATGGTCCCCTGAGCATGGCAAGGGGTAATTCCTGAGTGCAGAGCCAGGAATGACCCCTGAGCATCGCTGGGTGTGACCCAAAAAGCAAAAAAATATGTATATGCACCTAATAAGGGACCAGCATAATACTAAAAACAACTGCTAATACAGTTGAAAAAAACAATGATAGCAACACAATAATAGTTGGAGATTTTAACATTGCTTGTCACTTTTTGATAAATCAACCAGACTAAAACTCATCAAGGAAATCTTTATTTGAGTGAAAAAATGTAAGAGGACGGTTTATTAGATATATATAGGACTTTCTATGCCCTCAAAGCTGAATACACATTCTTCGTTATTACACCTGGGACATTCTCCACAGGCTGGGTCACAAACATACCTCACTAAAATCAAGAAGATAGAAATTGTATCAACTGTTTTTTTCAGATCATGATGCACTAAAAATACAAGTCAATCACATACAAAAACAAATAAGCAAATCAAACAAATTTAAAATCAGGATATTAAAAGACTCAGTATTGAGCAATTAGTGGATTAGAGAGGAAATCAAAAGATTCCTGAAAACAAATGATGATGAGGACAGGAGTTACCAGAACTTGTGGGACGCAGCAAAAGCAGTACTGAGAGGAAAGTTTATAGCTCTGCAAGCATTCTTCAGGAAAAAATAAAGGGCCCACAAAAATAAATTAACCTCACAGCTTAAGATCTTGAAAAATGAACAACAAAAGAAGCCCAAATCAGGCAGGAAGAAGGAAATCTTAAAATCTAGAGTAGAAATCAACAACCTGGATTTCCATTAACAGTTTAAAAGATCAATGAAACTGAGAGCTGGTTCTTTGAGAAAATAAACAAGATTGATAAACCACTAATGAGTCTCACAAAGGAACAGAAGGAGATAAACCTAATAAAATGGATCTGAAACACAAAGGGGGAACATCACAAAAAAAATCCTACAGAAATTCATGGCATCATCACTGGTGAAGGGATGGGTGTTCGAACATTGTATAACTGAGACTTAAACCTGAAAACTTTGTAACTTTCCACATGGTGACTCAATAAAAAATTTAAAAAAATAAAGAAATTCATGGCATCATCAAGATTACTTTGGAAATCTTTATGGCACAAAACAAGAGAAACTTGAAGAAATGGATAAATTCTTGGATTCACATCACAGGGTTTAACCAAGAAGATTTGAAATAACTGAATAGACCTATCACTATTGAGGAAATTGAAACTGTATCAAAAGTCTTTCAAAGAACAAAAAGTTCAGGCCTAGATGGGTTCACCAGTAAATTCTTTTAAACTTGTAAGGAGGATCTACCTCCAATTCTTTTCAAGCTTTTCTAGGAAATTGAAGAAACAGAAATATTCCCAAATAGTTTCAATGAGGTTTAATACCACCTTGATACAAGACAGAGACACCACAAAAAAAGAGAATTACAGACAGATATCCCAGACGAATACAGATGAAAAGATCCTCAACAAAATACTAGCAAATAGAATCCAACAACTCATCAGAAAGATCATACAACGTGACCAAATAGTATTCATCCTGGCAATGCAAGAATGATTTTACATTTGCAGGTCACTCAACATAATATACCATATCAATAAAATAAAAGATAAAAACCATATGATCATATCAATAGATATAGAGAAAACATCTGACAAGATCTAGCATCTGTTCATGATTAAAAAAACTCAACAAAATGGGAGTTGATGATACTGGGAGCATTCAGGATGGTATGGCCGTAATTTTGGAAAACAATATGGATGTTTCTCAAAAAATTAGAAATTGTGCTCCCATTTGACCCAGCAATTCCACTTCTGGGAATATATCCCAGAGATGCAAAAAATTACAGTAGAATTACATCTGCATTTGTATGCCCATTGCAGCACTGTTGACTATAGCCAAAATCTGGAAAAAAACAAAGTGCCCCAAACAGATGACTGGTTAAAGAAACTTTGGTACATCTACACAATGGAATACTATGCAGCTGTTAGAAAAGATGAAGTCATGAAATTTGCATATAAGTAGGTTGACATGGAGAGTTTCATGCTAAGTGAAATGAGTCAGAGAGAGAGGGACAGACATAAAATGACTGCACTCATTTGAAAGTAACATAATGGGAGATTAACACCCAAGGATAGTAGAGATAGGGGCTAGGAGATTTGGTACATGGCTTGTAATCTGGCCTCACATACTGGGGGAAAGGCAACTGAGATAGAGAAGGGACCACCAAGTTAATGGTGTTTGGAGGTTTCGCTCAGCATGAGAGTTGTGTGCTAAAAGTAAACTATGGACTGAGCATGATGGCCACTTAGTACCCATATTGAAAACCATAATACACAAAAAAAGAGAGAGAGTTAAAGGGAATGTGCCTGACACAGAGGCAGGGGGGTGGGGGGTGGCGGAAGGGTTACTGGGAACATTGGTGGTAAAGAATGGGCACTGGTAGAGGAATGGTATTTTATTATTGTATGACTCAAATGTAATCACAAAAATTTGTAAATCTGTAACTATCTCATGGTGATTCATTAAAAATTTTTCAAAAATGGGAGTTGAAAGGACTTTCTTTATATAGTCAATGCCAACTACCACAAGCCCACAACAAGCATTACTCTCAATGGGGAAAACTAAAAGCTTTCCCTCTAAGATCGGGAATAAGACAAGGCTGCACATTCTCACCACTTCTATTCAGGTAAGTACTGGAAGTACTTGCCATTGTAATTAGGTAAGAAAACGATATCAAGGGCATCCAGATAGGAAAAGAAGATGTCAAGCTCTCCCAATTTGCAGAAGACATCATACTTAGAGAATTTTAAATACTCCATGAAAAAGTTCCTGGAAACAATAGATTTATGTAGCAGGTGGCAGGTTATGAAATCAATACCCAGAAGTCCATGACTTTCCTTATAAAAATAATGGAAGTGAAAAAGAAAGTGATACTTAAAAAAAAATCCCATTGAGAATTGTGTCTAAGAAAATCAAGTACTTCAGAATCAGTTTAACTAAAGAGGTGAAGGACCCGTACAAAGGAAACTACAATAAACCACTTCAGGAAATAAAAGAGGACATGAGAAAATGGAAAACAGTTCCCCTGTTCATGGATCTGGAGTTATCAAAATGGCAGTACTCCCAAAGCATTATATAGATTCAATGCCGTCCTTATAAAGGTACTTATGACACTTTTCACAGTAATAGATTAAATACTCCTGAAACTCATATCGAACCAAAGACCCCCACAAATGGCTAAACAACCCTTGGGGAAAAGAAGATGAGAGGCATCACCTTCCCCAACTTCAAACTCTACTACAAAGCGATAATAATTAAAACAGTAAGGTATTGGAATAAAGACAAACCCGCAGATTCATGGAACAGAGTCAAGTATCCTGACACTGAACCTCAAATATATGATCAGCTAATCTTTTTTAAAAGAAGCATGAAATATGAAGTGCAGCAAGAAAAACTTCTTCAGCAAGTGGTGCTCAGAAAACTGAGCAGTTGTGTACAAGAAAATGAACTCAGACCTATTTTCTAATTCTAGGCACAAAAGTCAGATCAAAATGAATTAAAGACTTCAATATCAGACTTGAATCCATAAGATTCACGGAGGAAAATGTGGGCAGAACCTTCCATGACATTGAAGCTAAAGGCATTTTCAAAGATGAAACACCACAGACCAAGCAAGGGAAAGCAAAGATAAACAAATGTTTAAACTACATTAAACTAAGTTTAAACTATGTTAAACTAAGAGGCTTCTGCACCTCAAGATCAAAGATATCCAGATTGGGGAAAATATTTACCAATACTTGTCAGTTAAGGGGTATATATCTAACATATTAAGGCACTGGAGAATTCATAAAACAAATAAGAAGCCCGTGGCTCTTTCTTGCTGTCTGTGTTTGGTGGTCTCGGGTTGCTTCCCCACTGGGATGGCTGGCATCAAGGGTGGATGAAGGAGGAAATGGGGGCCAGGCCGGTTAGTGATCAGTTGCTGTTTACTCCATACTCCCTACATGCCTGTTCCAGTCTCACTAAGCTCCCTTTCCAGTCTCACCCTGTCCCTCATCCCCACCTCCTTCTTCCCCCCTTGCTAGTCTCTTTGTGCTCCTTTGCTAGTAGCTCTGGGCTCCGACTCACCACCCTTGTCTCTCTAGTCTCTCCCAACCTCCAAACATTGGCAGTAGCAATCATACCCATGTCCAGCCAGGTAGCACAATCAACATATGAAAGCCCTTTCTGTAGCCAGGAGATCAGTTGAAGGGCAAAATACCACCAAGGTTTTTTTTTTCTCCTTTCCTTAGTCCTATAACCATTTAAATATTCATCTGAATTCTACTTCTTAATATTAGTTGCTTTGTATGTACACAGTAAGAGATGCATTAAGCTTGTAGGGTGGCTCTCCTGGGGACATCTCACTATAGACTACAGTGCTCAGGCCAGATTAATCTTTCCTAACCCTAGCAGGGCCCTAATATAGTTGTTACTTTTTGGATCTTGACAGAATTTGTCCATGACCATGCTCTTAACTTATAGTTAAGTATTATGGCACTTGGCCTGGCTCATTACCATGCCAGGTAGCTCACAACTTGCTCTGGGTCCATCCAGTCCCTCATCGGGACCCTGATTTTGGGGTGCTAGGAACTAAGGGCAACTGAGGTTTAAGTTGAGAGAACAAGAAGAGATGATGGGAAAGTTCAATCTGTGCTCTGCTTCTGTGTGTGCCGCTGTTCTCTCTTCTGTCTGTCTCTCTATCTCTGTCTCTGTTTCTGTAATCGTTCCTCTGGTCTCTTCTGACCTCTGTCTCTGCTTCTGTGTCTTCCCTTTTGCTTCTGTGTCTTTTCCTTTGTCTTCTGTCTTGCCTCTCTTTTCTCCCTCGCTTCTGTGTCTTCTCTCTCTGCTTCTGTGTCTTTTCTCCCACTTCGGTCTTGCCTTTGTCTTTCTGTGTCTTCTCTCCTCTTTCTGTTACAGTCTTAGTTTATATAGCAATCACATAGGGCGGTAACACAAAGGTGGGTTGAACATTAACAAATCAACAAAGAGGGGCAAGTCCATTTCTCCAGGAGATTAACAAAATCTCATTTAAGGAGATTACTCTAGATTACTAGGAGATCTGCTCAAGTGTGGGATCCAAACAAGGGTGTATTACTTTCTTCTTTCCTCAGCTAGTGATCCACTTAAATAGTTATAGTAAATTTACTTCTAATATTCCTAGGAATGTCATTCTGTATGAGCACAGTAAGAGATATATAAGACTTAAACTTTGTTTTTTCCTGAGGCCATCTCACTATATATTCCAGACCACAGTCCTCAGGTCAGGTTAGTCTTCCTAACCCCCGCAGGGTCCTAGTCTCAATGTTACTTTTGGATCATGACAGCATTTGCCTATGGTCATGTTCTCAAATTATAGTTGAGTATTGTGTCGCTTTGGCCTGGCCCATTTCGATGCCAGGGTAGCTCACAGCTAGTCTTGGGTCCATTCTGTCCCTCATTGGGACCCTGCATTTGGGGTACTAGGAACTAAGGGCAACTGAGTCGAGAAAGCAGTTGCCTAGGAGTAATTATTATTGGAGTCAATCAGCTCCCAACTACCAAGTTACAAAGCATAATATTAACTGTTTTCCATACAGAAAGGTCATTGTTTTAAGGTAAACTAAATTCCCTGCGGCAAGGCTAAAAGGACAAACCCAATGTTATCCTATATCATTGAAACTAGGAAAGAGAAAATCTTTAAACGTTAATCTCTGGGAGAGGATTTTTTCTAAACCCAAAGCAAATGGCGAGAAGGAAAGAAGGTTCTAACTCTGAAGACATGATCTGGGTGAGGATGGAGCAGGACGAAGAGTGCTGTGAACAGACGACCCAGTCACAGCCAAGGAAAAAAAGGTGGTGGCATTTGGGAAGGAAAAAAGACTCCTGTGGATGAAGAAAAACTTTTTTTGAAGGGAGAAGATACGAGATGGATTATGAGATACAGTCAATGAGAGACGCTACAGACCTGGCTGATACGATGCTCTGATCATATGGGGAAATCCTTGGCAGGAAAGCACCAACCTGAGTCTGGAAATCAGTGGCATCTTCAAGGCTTTGTTTGTGTAATGCTTTTGGAATATCACTGGGCACCTTCCTCCCTTGGCCATTTTATTCTTATTTTGATTTAGTTTTCTATTCTCTATCGTCTCTCTTTTACTGCTTTTGGGAACTCTGGGGCATGGTTTTAAAAAAAAAAGCAATTACAGGATGTCTCTTTTTCTTTGTTATATCTAACATTTTATCTTCATTACATGTTTTGCACATTTTATTACATGTCATGTACAATCTTTATTATATTTATATTTGTCTTTCTTATGCTTCAGGAAGATCCACTGGGTTAATCTTGTAGTTTGTCAATTCTCTCATACAGTCCTAACATGCTCAAATTTAAGAAGTACTGGGATATGAGATAGATTTACTTGCATTGTACAGGATGAATTTGGTTCAACATGAGTTGTGAATTGACTATGTTTGACCGGCGCCTCTTGGAAGAAAAGATGGAGACAATTTTTGGCAGTAAAAGAGTAAAGGGAGGAGCACAGGACCAAAACGAAAATTTGAAGGAAGGAAACAATGAGAATCTCAATGAAAAACTTTATTTACTCTCTGTACTTCAGCAATTGGGCTTTCACCTTTCACACGGCCGACCCGTGTTCGATTCCTCACCCTTCTCAGAGAGCCCGGCAAGCTACTGAGAGTATCGAGCCTGCGCAGCAGAGCCTGGCAGGTGTATTGGATATGCCAAAAACAGTAGCAGTAAGTCTCTCAATGAGAGACGTTACTGGTGCCTGCTCGAACAAATTGATGAGCAATGGGATGACAGTATACAGTATTTCTAATACATCCAGATATATTATAATATGTTATATTATAATACACTCTTCACCTGCATTTCAACCAAAAGGTAATTTATATAAACATAAATTTGCCTATCTGACCTGTTCACTGTATTTTTGTTTGTGTGGACAGAGCTCCACCATGCACATTGTATATGTTCTATACCTATTTATGGAGTGAGTGAATGAGTGTGGAAAGTAGCAAGGTCTGCAGCCATTCTGTTAACCTGAGTCTCTAAATTCACCATGAGTGTATATTTACACATGTTGCCAGCATATTATCATTTATAGTTGGGAAGGATATTAGATAAGAAGGATGTAGGAAGGAAAGAGAATAAAAGGGAGAGGGGGGAATCCATTAAAATAAAATTGCATAGGTGAAAGAAAAAAGAAAATTAGAAATAATGGGTATACTTAAAGATAAGTATAAAAGGAACAAGGATTGAGAATATTTAATCAGACTATAAAAGTCTTTCATAATTACTAACATGACAAAGAAACCCCTTGAAAGGAAGTTTATGAAATACCATCCCAATCAAGTTCAAGTCTTTTGGGATCATTTGAGTGATAACTGTGTGGGTGTTACTCCCTGTAGATTATCATTTTCTTTCTGAATTCATTTCCTTCAGCAGAAATGAGAGCCTGCGTCACTCACTGGGAGTTCTTGTGTGATGTGTGGGTTTCCCTACCTGAAACCCACACATCACAAGGCTATTAGCAGGTCACAGAAGACTTAGCCTGGCCCTAGAGGAGAAGACCCAGTTATCTTCTGGAATGAAAGGCCTGAAGGTGTCTGGAAATAATGTTCAGAGTTGTATTGAAGTGCCATTATCTTGTCCAAAGAGTAGAACCTTGTTCCTTTCCATCCTAAAGGAAGGTGCTCTCTTTATCTGATTTCCTTCCCATTTTCTCTCACTGGGTACAAATATTAATTAGATTTAGTTAATAAGAATTCACTCTGTACTACAGTTTATGCATGTATCCCTTTATGGCATCAGTTATTTGTTATAGAACAATAGCACTTTTCTTCTTTAAAATTTGGCGAAGGGAGGGCATTTTTGAAACATGGAATACTAAGCTAAATGGGTTGTGGAGATAGTACCATTGTTAAGGGGCTTGTCTTTCACACACAGACCAAGGTTGAATCTCTGGTACAATATACGGTCTCCTGAGTGCCACCAGGAGTTAACTCTGAGAACAGAACCAATAGCAAGTTCTTAGAACCACCAGGATTAAACCAATGCACCCCACCCCCCTAACTAAAATCAATACTGTGCTAGATAAATCTTTGGAACTTCAAGACAGTAAAATATGGCATTGAATTTAGGAAACTTAGTGCCTAGTGAAATATCCAAATACCATGCGCTGCTGGCTACTATGTTTTTTTACAGGATTGAGATATAGGGCACCTCACCATCATTGTTAATTTCATTACAAATGTGTAACCAACAACAGACACTCAGATTGTCTCAAAGCTGCATGGTTAAAAAAATGATAGCATCAAGATTAAAATTTAGGTCTTTTTGACTTCCAACTAATATTTTTTCATCTAAATTATTTTTTTTGGGCCTAGAGAGATAATACATCAGGTAGGGCACTTGCTTTGCCTATGACCAACCCAGATTTCATCCCTGGAACCCCACATGGCCTCTGTGTCTGACAGGAGTGATACCTGAGGGTAGAGCCAGGAGTAAGCCCTGAGTACAACCTGATATGTCTCCCACCCCTTCCCATACAAAAACACCCAAATTATATTGCTGTTATTATTATTTGCTTGTTAATTTTCCATAAATGGAAGCTGAAGTTCTTTATACCCTCATAACCTCTTCTTACAATAGAAGATGTATGGTTGCCCTCATTTCCTGCACATCTATTACTAGTCTCCACCAAGGGGTTTTAGTAATGTAGGTGCTTGATTAGGATTTGTTGAAATAGGCTCCCCACAGTAATTTAGGAGACATTATTCAGCATGTTCTGACTTCAGTTATTTAAGCTCTCTTTCTTGAGTAGGTAGAGATTAACCAGTGATATGATACATGAAATATTTTAGCATGGGAAGATATAGACCTATGTTTCTGGGATGTGGTCTAAGAGACCACATAAGAGAATTCATAAGAGAATTGGTGGGAATTTTGAAGGCCAATGCATCTTTGAAAGAAGAAAGCAAAGGGAACGCATGGCATTAGCATGACTTGGGGCTCAGGGGTTGCTCCTGATAGTGCTCTGAAGGGAATGTCATCCTGGGGACTAAACTTGGGAGTTCAAACTTAGAATTTAAACTCCAACAGTCATTTTGTCCATTCCTTTAAGTAATCTCCCTCATCTCTCAAGGTGACTGGGGTGGGTAGTGTTTGGGTTACACCCATTTGGGTTCAGGGCTTACTCCCCTCTCTGGATCAGGGGCTACTCCTTGTGATGCTGGGGGGTGGCATTTGTGGTGCCAGAGATCAAACCAGGGTTCACTTTGCACAAGACAAGTGCCTTTATCCTTGTGCTATCTCTCTGACCTCCAAAATGATTTTCAATAGGAGAGCCGACTTTTTCAGCTGAGAGACATAGCTTCTCTCTAGATGCCAAATCCTGATATATAAACCTTTTGCTGGAAGTGGCTAACCCAGGATTTGGGTGGTAGGTAATCCTGCAAAATATCATTACCATGGGAAAGTGTCAAAAGAGCAAAGAATGATTCTGTATGGACAATATGGCTTTTGCTGAATTTACATTCATTTTCACTTCTTAGATAAGGTTTCTTTCTCATGCTCTCAACCTGGTTATACTTGTGTACTTTTCAAAGCCAACTGGTTTCTCAAGCCATGCTAACACAGTAACAGCACATGATTCATTGGTAGCAATAAAAGGTCCGTCTCTCTCTTCCTCTTTCTCTCTCTTCTATTTTCCAAAGGAGACTACATTATGAGGTCTAAATCTGGGTGAGGATTTCAAATAGAGCCTTGACTAGTACTAAAGCACTGTGAAGAATGAAGGACTGGCTTCTCTCACTCAGCAGCTGTGAGTTTGGTCAGCATTTTTTGCAAAGTAAGAGGAAATTTAATGAACCCAAATAAGACATGATTCTTTGTGGCTCTAAAAGTTGCACTTTGAAAAAGCTCAGCTGGTGAAGAGCCACTTGAAAATGATGTTCCCTGCTGGGGAACTCTGTCAAAAGTCCACTCTTCTGGGTGAGTTTCCTTCTCTTTCAGGGAAAACAAAGAGAGGTTTTACAAGCTTGAGAAGAGTGATTTCCCGACTTGAAAGAGCGCATTCAAAAATTGAGGTCTGGTGCGACTGGGAGACATCCATAGTCACTACTTGTTTATTTGTCCAGCTTTACACCATGTAAGTGATTCCGAATCCTTTCCGCCTCTAATAATAACAACACCAGGGCTCTGAGTTAATGGAAAGCTGGAATGGCCAAGAAAGGCTGGTGTTCAGATTAACCACTGTGGGTCAGACAAGTTCATAGCTGCGGTTGGGGTCGGAGGCAAGAGAGTGGGGGAGGAAAGGCAGAGGCAGCCTGTCTCAAAATATTTTTTGTCGAATCAACAATTTAAAGCCTGGTATTTTACCACCAAATTCATAAACTGGAGGATTTTCGAAAGCATCTGGGGGAAACAGGCACCTAGTTAATATTCAGTGGCTTCCAGTTGTACAAGCAACACATTTTAGAAATCTTTTGTACTGCGGTGTCTTCATTTGTAGAGCACTTAGTTTGCTTATCCAGGAGGCAACAGTTCTTAAATGGTGTAATTATTATGTGTTTCTAGTTTGCCTCAAATTTTGATTCACTCAGAATCCCTACATCTGACAGCCTATAATCAAACAAAGGGAGCTCTCTGGAAGCGAGGGATTAACAGAGGGGAATTAAACTGTCGTTTTTAAAACAGCACAAACCAATATGAAAGCCCATTTAGGACTCTCTCCATAAATATCCCTTTTGTTTTGTCTAATTGCCGGTTTGAATGTATCAGACTCATCAATGGGATTAGGGTTAATAGATGTTTGGTCACGCAGAACATGCAGAGGAGGAATCTGATACACACACACAAAAATTGCACTTAATGAGCTTAGCAAATGTTTGCCATATTTTTAATGAACCCTGGGGCTGTCATTTAGAAATGCTTAGCAACTGCTTTTCCATCCTTGAAAACAGAGCAACTGAAGGACGTTAACACTCTGTACACCAGTAAATAAGAAGAACTATTTAAAGACATCAGCCAGGAGGAGGGGATGATGACAATTTTCTGTCTAAGAGCCAGTGATACTTAACACTTTGAGAGTGGGTTCAATGTGTGACAACATAGTTGGGAGGTTCAAGTTTCCCAAAGGGCACTGCTCTGGTGTGAGGTTTTTGCAAAGGGTCAAGTAACAGTTTTCTTTTTTTAAGTCAAACCTGTTTAGCATCAGATCTCTGAGCCTCTTACCCCAGGCCTTGCTTCTGTTTTCACACCTTCCTCCTGGCCTCTCTAAGGATCTGCAGATAGGCTTTCAAAAGAGGTTATGTGTGTAGGGTTGCTGCCCCACTTCCAGCCCGCCCTGGTCAGGAAAGCAGTGGCTCCCTCTGTCAATCGACTGAGGCCACATCAGCAAGCTCTCAGAATCGATTACTCAGAGGGTTGAATGATCCATCCTGGAGCCCTCGGGATTCGGCCCTGAAACCAATGCAGTCGGCAGTAATGGGACCTTGTTACAGTAGGGCCATGCAGCTTGTCGCTCTGAGCACAAACTGAGCCTTAAAAAAAAAATCAAGTTTTCCTCAGGGAAGGTTTGATTTGATAAACAGAGCAGAAGATGCAGGTCCAATGGATTATGGTTAGAACAAATGAAGGATGTCTTAGATCTCTGGTTTTTATAGAGCCAATTGATTTCAAGGACTTCCTCCTCCTTGCTCTCTCCTCTCAAGAAGGCAAAAATAGATACCGCCTGACTTAAAAAAAATATTATGAACTAAACACAACCCCGTTTCAGCTTTGCTTAAAATGAACCAGCCTCCCGTGAGAGCGTCTATCCTTTTGTGTTGAATGATGGCATCATAATTCTTATTAAGAGGGAACAAAAACTATTTCTGGCATTGTTGAAAGAGCTAAGACAGGAGCTCTCTACAGTATACAAAGTTGTAAAGTTTTCTTTAGAGAAAGTTGGATGCAGACAATTAGTATTATAAGGGAAAGGATCTCTATATTTTCTTCTTGCTCTTATGCTGCTGATGATAAGGATGATAGTGATGGGGGTGTGTGGAGTGTGTGTCTATGTGTTTATGTGTTTTGTGAGTCATTTGTCATCAAATGCTCCTTGCCCTCAAGCAACTATTAGGATGCCTGGTTTGATAAATGAAGCTAGAGATATTTCCAAAGGCTTTATGACTTTGCGGTTTGAAAACATTATCAGTAATAAGCATTTTTTTTAGAAGCGTTTAAATTTTTGGCACTCAAGCTAGTGGTTCAGATGTGTTTCCTCAAAATCATTTGTTAAATAGATACCTTAGGTCATAGGTCTAAGACCAATAGAATCTAGATTGGTAATATAATTGAGTGAATCTAGGTAGATGATGTATTATGAATGGAACTGCAGATAATTGAAAATCATGCATGTGTCATGAGAAGAGGACAAATGATTACTTGATTAAGTTCTTAATTGTTAAACTCTCAATCCAACCCTGCCTTATGCCTCTTCACTTCACTACCTTTTAGTTTCCTGATGTAAAGCTTAGTTTTGACATTGACACATGTGATTTACTGAGTCAAAATTATCTTTTGGCTTTAAGACTCCAAAACGCATTTTTTCCCCTCAATTTCTCAAGTGCCAGTTTTGGCCAAATCTCTTAGGAGAATGAAATATACTCTTTTTTAACGCAGAATAACCAAGTAAAATTTGGACACAATCCAAAGCACCTTTGGCTTTGAAATGTTACAGTGTCCTAAAAAAATTGTACTTATTATCATTATTCAAGATTACAAAGTAGGTACTTTGTGATGACAAGATTTGAACCCAGGGAAGTTCACTGACTCCATGGCTCCTGTTTTGGCATAAGACTATAGAGACTATTGCTTTGGGTGGGAGAGAAAGTATGGTCTCTAAGGCACTTGCCTTGTACCTCGCCAACCTGGGTTCAATCCCTGGTCCTTTTATTTTTAAATTTTTAAAATTTTTTAGCTAATTAATTATTTTTTATCCCTGGTCCTGTTATGGTCTCCTGAGCAATCCCAGGAGTTATCCCTATGAGCACAGGACCAAAAGTAAATTAGCCCTGAGCACCATTGAATGTGGCATAATTCCCCCCTATCAAAAATAATAATAAATGATAATTATAAAGCTTTAGTCTCTTTCATATTTTGTCTTTAACCCAGAGTGATTTGCAAAGGTACATTTAACACATTAACACACATAATCCTAGCCATTTAGTATATTACACACATAGGTGTTCATCTGTGAGTAAATTACGAGCAAAAATGCATATAAAACATAAATATATTGATTATATTCCTTTAGAATTCTATATTATGAAAAACTCAATCCACTTATATTTACACATGTAATCCCTTTGAAACTTGCTATATAAAAATTAATATTGAAATTAAATTTTCATTCAATCCACAATTATCTATAAAAATACCTATAATTAATATATGCACAAAATGTTTTATTTCTTAAAAATTAAGTATCTGTGGCACTTTAGATAGCACTGTGTGCATGTTTCCCTTTTATGTTTGTTTAGTTCTCCCAAACAGTGATTATTGGGACTGAGGATTACTCCTGGTGATGCTCAGCAACTGCACTGGGTAGTTCCGTGCTAGAAACCAAGGGTGCAGCACTGCTTGGGACCTGTGGTGCCCAGGATCATGAGGGCCACCCCTGATGGTGCTTGGTGCTTGGGGGACATGTGACACTGGGGATTGAGTCGGGGCCTTCGAGTGCAGAGCAAGCACTCTGAGACTTCTGGTATCTCCCCAACCCTCTTAATTTCCTTTCAGAAAATGTGTTCAAAGTTAATTTAACAAAATGCAAAAGTGAGTGTTGACGTAAAGATTATTCTTAAAAGTCAGTTTCAGGACATAGAATGGTTCCGTTTTGCTCCATGCATTCCTTTTCTTTCTTTCTTTTTTCTATTTTTGAACTGACAAGTAATTTACTATTCTGACTTAAGACGTGCTTTCTGTTTCTTTTCTCCCGCCTCGTCCCCCTAAGGTGCTGCTGTGCAAACCTTGTCCTTTCAACAGAAAAGCAGTTTGTTGTCCTGGTCAAAGGGAAGGCTGCAGCACATCCCTCAAATGGCTGGAGCTTTCTCTGAAATGAAATATAGGAACCATAACTCAGTTTCTCTGTCAATGAACCACAGAGGCCATTTATCAGGATGCAGCAGACATTTATCTCTTCAACTACTCCAAGGCAGATGGAAATAGCATCTAGCCTTCTGTCAGAATAAATAATCCAAATAGTGCTCCTCCCCCATGAAAAGACCATACAGATCAACGGCCAACGATCAGTGGAGGCAAACCAAACCAGTCAACTGAAAACCTTTGCTCTGTGTCCAAATTTCATTCAGATACTCCATGTGAAACTCACGCTCTCCCGCGTCCTATCAAATGCTGTTATGCAGGCTCCTGTGAATTTATTCAGCAGTCCCTCTACATAAGAACGCGATTCATTAACAACATGATTCCAATGAATAATTTTTTATCTCTTTGTCAATATGTGACACTTGTGCTTCTTTGGTGCCTCCCCCCTCACTCCAACCATATTCCACCCCTGCCTTCTGTTGACAAAAAAGGACTCCAAGGTAATACAGTGGAGGAAACTCCCGATCTCAGGAACTGAGATGTGTTTTCCAGTTTTTAGATCTGCATCATTCTTTCAACCTGGTTGGTTAGCCTCTGAAGTCATCCTTATTCTAGAGAATGGGGAGCTGGGTCTGATTCGGAAGAATGGCAAGGCAGATGCAATTGCCTCTTTAAACTGCATTTAAATAGCCTAGACACTGTCCATAGTTTTCAGGGCCGGAAGGTGCCTGATTTGAATATCTCAAAGTCAGAATGCATCCTGAAAATATTGCTTTATGTCTTTCCTATGAATTGGTACAGATTTGCCAAAAAACCTTTAAGTATGGATACCACAGTAAAGTAGAATTTGTTGTAACTTCCCCAAACTGTCTCTAGGTTCAGGAGCCAATTCACTACATCCTTCCTAATTCTTTGATATTCTGTGATATTCGGTTCTTTGCTTACAATGCTGATATCACAATAATAGATAATCATTTTGCTTTGAAATTATTTTTTAATATTTGATGTTTTATATTTGTAAATGATTAAGTTGAATACTAAAATTTTGTTTTTTTAAAATTTTACATGCAGGTCAATTTGGGAATATCTGTATTCCTTGTTTTTGTTTGTCATAAGACCTGTAGAACATCAATAATCACAATATTTATTAAAAAAAGCAAAGCATTAGATTTTATTCTTTTTTTTAAGTGTAGAGTTTATCAGTATCCATTTCAGTTAGACTGATTTAGTAGTTGATCAAGGGTTGGATGAGATTTCAGTTGAGTAATAAAAGTATAGAAACTGGAGCCAGGCCGACATGATATGATTTGAGTGTCAGGGCGCTATACCTAATTATTGTGACCTGACCGGAGATGTGACAATGCCTTGTATTTTCAAACCTGCTAAAGTGAAAAGTAGCACACTGACAAGAGGGAAAGCTAGTGTGGCCTTACATGCCCTAAACTTGCCGTCTAGGCTGATTCGGTGGAAAGAACATGGACCTTGTCGACAAACCTCAGATTGGATTCCGGCTGTTGCACTTATAACCTTGGGGCCTTGAGCATATTACTTAACCTCTCTGAGTCTCGGTTTCCTTCCCCATAAAACAGGGATTATATCTCCCCTGCAGTGCTGTTTGTAAAGATAAAATGAAACACAATAACTCATGTCTCATTGCTGGGCTAGCACACAGCAGTTACTCCAGAACTATCCATTTCTTTGATCCTTTTCCTTTCTGAGAATGTCAAATTAATAGCAGGCAATGCCTTTAGTAAGTTATTAAAAATGCCCACTTCTGCATCATGATGCTGGAATTCTCTGGGTCTTTAATGCTTGAAATAGACTTGCCTTAGGAGAGTTACCAAAAGTGTGTGGATCAGAGCAACATACTTTCTTATAACATTTGTCTTTATTTTTTCTCTTTAATTTAAATTGAACAAGAAATATTAGCCTACAGAAAAGAAGTATGCTTTTATTTATTTCCCTTGTTTTTATTTTTATTTCAGTTTGTTGACTTCGTTTTCATTTATTTTTTAAATTTAGAACAGAAAACTTAAATAACAGCTTTAAAGAAAACAAATTTGTCATCTTCCTTTGCTAGCCCAATCAAAATCTCAAATTCATTTGGGCAAATCTCCCACGTCCTTCATGACAATCTCCAGTGAATCAGGGAGAGGAATGCAGTTGCATTGGTCAGCATGTAAAATAACATGCTGTCCTTATAGAACGCAATGTGCAAAGTACTAGTGTAACTTGACATTCAAGGCACTTTAACACCTGTTTCCATAGCTACACTGTAATCCAGACATTTGAGAGGCAGGTCTGTCTCTGCCAGACCTGTCATTTCAGGGAAATAAATTAAGAAAGCTGATGACAAGGACTAAATTATACAATGTTTGAAAGTACAATGCAGTCCTGAAATCTAACCAGGAAGGAACAGAGTTCAAACCAAATGGATAAAATCCATTTCCGGTAACCTTTGTAAGAAAATTTGAATGCAACCTCTTTCCTGCAATTTGTTCTCCAATTCACAGAAGCAGCATCATATGTTACACCTGGCAGTGATATTTGTGGCACCATATTTTTCTTATTTTTAAGAGGTGATACCATATTTTTAAAAATGGAAGTTTGGAAAAAATAAGCAGATGGGAAGATACTGGTGGGGTGGGTGTGGTAGAGAGAGCAGCCGAGAGGAAGATGAAGTTAGGCAAGTGCTAAAGGGCAAAGCTTTGGTAGCAGACATGAAGATATTTGCATTTTCACAATGTGTTTCTGGCCCAGAGCACGTGTTTTTTTTTTTCTTCCTGGAACTCTGTATGTATTTCTAGGTCTCTATATTTATCTATGTCTCTGGCTACATATGTAAGACTGAGTTAGAGTCGGTGTGTTTGCTGGATGCTTTGCAGTGGTACTTAGAGAACTTCTTGTTAAATATGCACTGGCAGCAAAGGAAGCTGCCCTTCCAGGGAGGGTGTATCTGCGGAGGGCACAGAAGCTCTGGGATGAGTTCTGCAGCACAGCACCCAGCCGTGGACCAGGCCTGTTTTCATCTCATATTTCTGACTTGACACTCAGTTCGTCTTGGGTTCCTCTTAATTCCAAATGAAATAATACTGATAATCAAAACAGACTATGCTGCAAGAGACCAATTAGGCTGCTGGAGAAGACCCTAACTAGACAATGTTTGACCTCGTGTACAGTTATATGAGAGTTGGATAATTGTGATGAAAATGGGGGGATGTCCAAATTGTCGCCTGCATGTATGAAGGAAAATAGTTCTATTGAGAGAAACTTACTTAGAAAAGTATGAGAGGAAAGAGAAAGAAAAAGACACACACACACATACACTCACACACACACACATTCAAAAAAGAGCACAGGGCAAAATGCCAAATGATTGCCTATTTACTTTTGTAAATATGTAGAGGAGAAGGTTTTTGGATTTGTTCATTTACTTTTGGTCAAGCAAAAACAGTTTTATTGAAAGATATTAGAGACTATAAGGAGAGAGAGAATGAGTAACAAAGAAGTTTAAGAGAGAACACTTGTTCTTCTAGAGTGAAAAAAACAGAGAATGACCTTTGGGAGAAGGTCATATGCAGTTTCTCCAAATATTCTTGGCTTGGAGTTCTCTGCATTCATAAAATTCAATCTGGGTGTTGTCAGAGGGAAAGAGCCTTGAACTCTTGAAGGTCCTTTTATATGCTTATCATGACCTTTAGATTCTCCTCTGGTTACTGCATCATGGGTGATGCCTCAGACTGCATCCTTCTAAGTGTCTTGTTCTCAAAGAGCTCAAAATTTGCATCCTGAACAAATGCTTCCCTCATGCCTTTAGGCTACTTCAGGCTTAGGCAATTTTTTTTTCTTTTTGTGTCACACAGCTATGCACAGGGGTTACTCCTGGCTCTGCACTCAGGTATTACCCCTGGCAGTGCTCAGGGGACCATATGAGATGCTGGGAATCGAATCCGGATCAGCTGCATGCATGGCAAATGCTCTACCCGCTGTGCTATCGCTCCATTCCCCGGCATTAGACAATTTCTTAAATTTTGTTTTTCAAAAGCTCATTATCAACTCTCTCCCCATCTGCCTGCAACATTCCCTCATATAAATTTTTCCTCCTTAAGTCTTTGAGAAGTACATAGGTGAAATTGCTTCCTGCTGACAAAAGGGTGCAGACCCTGCCTAGCTAAGGGAGTGAAATCTAAGGCAAGGGTTGTTTGGGAAGGGAAGAAGATAAGAACATAGAGGATGGAAGATGGGATGATGTTTGTAAGATAGTAGACGTGGAAGGGGCAAGAGAGCACAGCAGTCAGGATGCGTGCACTGACCTGCATTCCATCCCTGGCACCACGTGTAATCCCTGTGCACAAATTTAGGAGTAACCCCTGAGCACAGTCAAGTGTGGCCCCTAAACTAAACCAAACAATAACATATATAAAGTAGGTCTTGGTGTGGGGGGGTTTGAGATCACACCCAGAAGTGTTCAGGACGAGTCTCAAGCCTTACTTAATATTCAGGGGTCACTCTTGGAGGTGCCACGGTAGAACTGAATGAGGTGCAAAGCAATTATAAATGTGTACAATGGAAAGAATATTACAGTATAATTGGTCCAAGGGATGGGACACAGTGTGTACGTGTCTCCCTCCAAGCTTTTATGTGTATCTGGCATTCATCTCCCTCTCACCACAGTCCTTGTCAAGAAGGATCCTTGAGTGGGGCAGGATCAATAGCCTGCACTCGCAAAGGTGAATCACTTTGGCTCAACACTAACATTTCAAAATGTGACATCTATTACATTAGCTTAAAATTTGTTGTATGTAACAAACTTTAGTATATGTTCCCAAATGACAAATTTGTATATGTGTGTGCTCAGTGGACTATATAGGTTATAGATCATTGCTTTAGGCTCGATAGTAATTTTTTTGTCTGCTCATTGGTGGATAGATATTTGGGGGAACAAACCAAATTAGTCTTAATAAAGAAATTACATTTGTCTTTATACCAGCATTACTTTATGTGTTCAACTAAGTGACTTTATTGCACTAAAAATTTTGTTTAAATTGTGAGAAAATAATCATCGTTTTATAGGGAAAAGATCATTATCATTTTATACCCCCAAACTTCTTTTTTCTTTTAGCTACTGTCTAAAAATTAGAAAATGCTGCCACTAGAGGATGGTGTTTTCCTGTGCACACAGAATTCAAAATTTTACACATATCCTAAACATAAAACTCTTTTAAGACTAGGTAAAATAAACAAGTTGGTAGATAGTCTCTGAACTTGATCACTAGCAACCTCTCTTCTTTATAAGGACAAGATGATTTGGTCATGGGTCAAAATTCCAGGGTGCAGAAGTTTTCCTTTATTTTAGAAAAAATTGGGGCAGGCCCCATGATTTCCTTTAATAGATAGAATGCAGAAAAAGGTTACACCACAGTGCCTTAACACAAGCACACACACAGACACATACAGACACACACACATCTATATCTATATCTATATCTATATCTATATCTATATCTATATCTATATCTATATCTATATCTATATCTATATCTATATCTATCAATATCTATATTTATATCTATATATGTAACTGTCTTACAACTTTATGAGGTCTTCTCTTGTTTGTAAGAAAGTCTGTGCCATGTATGATGTGGCACTACCCCTAGGTCTCCAAGCTGTGAATATGTCTAGTTAGGCATGAGGTGGCCAAGCCACTGGAAGGAGCATTGAGAAGTTGTGCTACCTTGGTGAAAGATGACATTTAGAGCCCCATCTAGCTGTCTGTTCATCCCAGCCATTTCAGTCATCCTTGCTGTGACAACATTTATCCTGATTTACACATTCATATACAGATAAATGGTTGTTATTTGAATTTGATAAATTTCAGAATACTTTTTTAGGCATCAGTTAATTAATTGAACAAATCATGAATTAGTATACAATTTCCTGACAGAATTCTAACCTGCAGAAAAAAGCAACAAAGAAGTTCTTTATTGCCTGCACCATACTTGTAATTAAGATTTTGGGGGTAAAGATACCCTCCAAAATAGCCTATGATTATTAAATCTTTCAAATAATTTTGACTTCAAACTTTTATGGCTTTTGATGATAAAAATGGTAATGAGAACATTTTACTGTCCTTTCAAACTATTTTCAAATTGAAAGTAGGAAAGCCACACTAATTAAGTTTTTTAGGTTTTTGGTATTCAAAAATTATTTGGCAAACTGATGGTGGTCTGTTGCCATAAGATACATATTTTATATATTTTACAAAAAAATTATTATAAACTTTTCCAAAAGTATAGAGAAATAGTCCCTGCCCAAATTATTACCTTCAATAAAGTTTAACAATATAAATACTTAATTAGTTTTGCTTTAAGAATCAGTGTAGAGCAGTTCTTTCTCTCATTACTTTTTAGGGCCTTTTGTCTGAATATTGTTGCAGAAATAGAAAAATAACAAGTAAGAAAAGAAGAGAGGGAATAGGAGAAAACAGAATGTGTTACATTCCCCCCTTGATATGAAAACATCTCAATTCACACCAAGTTTTCATTCTTTTTTATCAGAAGATTTGTTTTCCATTTAGAGCTCTAATAAGTACATAAGATATTTCAAAATTGAAATAAAGCAATTATCTTTACTAAACTATTTACAATGGCTGTTGTTCAGGTTTTAATAAGTGTCTTTGATAAAAACCTTTCCAGAACTCATTCTTCTAAAATGGCATTCTCCTGCAGATATATTAAATAAAAATTAAACAAGATTTTGAATATGGGTTTATAATAGTTTTATGACAAAAGCTATGGCTTCAAATATTTTAGGAGTTAACTGTAAGTTTTTGAAAAAGGGCATTGTATATGCTAGCTATTTAATAAGTTCAGCTATTAAATCCAAAATTATCTGGAATTTTGGTTTAAAATGTTAAAAATAAGAAATGAACATTAGTGAACATTCTTAAGGTCTTTAAGAAATCAAAGCAAATCTAATGGAAGGCAGGTTATATAAACATTTTTCAAATGGCCAATAAAGATGTCCAAGACCTGGTTTTAGTATTATATTTAAGTGGTAATCTTTATAATTACATCTAGGTTACAAAATATAATTCTATGTATACTTTCCTCAATGAAAACTGAATTTTTTTTCATATTCCTTATTCTGATAATCTGACCAGGAGGTTTAATGAGAATCAGGAAACAGGCCAAATGGCAATTTAACAGAAACATTTTCCTTGCTTTTGGGAATCTGTGTCAGAGTTGCATTTGTTTTGGGGTTAGAGTTTTCTCTATCATTTTATGGATATGTAATGGGAAAGAGTAGGAAAATTGGAAAAATATTAGTAGGAGAAATAAGAATTTTCTGATAGAAGATTGGTCAGCATTTTGGCAGACCTAACCCAATATCTTACTTGCTTTGTATGAGGAATGAGAATGGAAACAATAAAATAAGTACTTTCCTCCTGATAAAATTATTTTAAAGAAATAAATCACTTTAGAAAATTGCTTAAAAACATGTTGAAGTTTTTATTTCAGATTTGAGTATGAAGAACTGATTTTCAACACGTGTTTTATTTACACAATGCCTCCTTCATGCAGAGCAAAGCCCTGGAACAAGAGTTTCAAGGACATCTGCTTAAAACTAATACCTATATATGCCATCTGTAAATAAGATTTTGTCATCCTGAAATAACTAACTTGTTTCTGAGACTAGGAATTTAGACAATGTGAAATAAACACATACATTTTATCATCACAAAATGTCTTGCTATTAGCATCAGCTGTTATCTACAGGTATTCAATGTACAGGTATTTGATCATTCCTCAAGCTCTTATATCTTAAACACATGCCTACAAACATGCACACACGCATACACATGCACATTGAAGAGTCTTATATCTTGCATCAGAAAACAGAGAGTTCTATAAAAGACTAAGCACTACCAGGGGAAATATATAACTTGAAGAACTTACTCAACCTGCTGTTTCTGTTTTCTATTACTACATAAAAAAACACCCCACAATTGAATAGCATAAAACAGTAATTGTTTTATTGTTTGCTCTTCTGTGTGTGTGAGGGATTATGGCGGATTAAGAGTTAAAAATGTGGGTGCTCAATGCATGTGTTGGCTGACCAGGGGCTGCCTCCCCACATTAGCCTGCTTATGGTCATGGCTGAATGAAGGAGGGAACAGGGACCGCCAGGCTGTTTGGTAATTAGTTGCCGTTTATTCCAGTTTCACTGCCCTCTGTTCCAGTCTCATTATCTGTTTAAACAGTCATCTTAAATCTACTTCCTAAAACTATTTCTAGTCATTTTCTATGGACATAGTAAGAGATATATTAAGCTTAAAGGCTGCCACTCCCTGCCCCTCAGGCCATCTTTCTCTATATCCCAGACTACAGTTCTCAGGCCAAGTCAGTCACTCCTAACCCCAGCAGGGTCCCTTTTTGATGCCTGGGTCCATTCAAGTCTCTAAAATAAACTAGCAGAGGACATAAAGGAAAGAGAAAAGCAATATTTCCCTTACATATACAAAATCCAGAGTCCTCAGAAGAGTCTGACTCTACAAGTCAAAGGATCTGATTTAGGGCTGTCATGATTAACAGGGAAAGCAGAGTTAAAAAAGAGACATTAAAGATAAACACAGAGGAATGGGAGTACCTCTGGAGCACTGTGATGGGTGTTATTCAATAAATCCAAGCTCCCTACAGTGGGAGAAAAAGGACAAACCAGATGCTATCCAACAGTGGGGTTGAGTAGAGTTGGGTCATTCCTGCTTCACATAGAACTAACTGATAATCACTTAGCTAATCCTCGGTATTCAAAATGGCCTCACAGGAGAGATTTGATCTTAGCTCAGGCTTCTCAGTTCCTCTCTGTGCATTCTTTTCCCAAACATTTTCTTTTCCACTATTGACTCTTTACTCCTGTGGCCTCATCTCTAGCAGTAGACAGAACTTTTGGACATAACTTTTAGCATAGAAAAGTGCAAAATGGAAGCTGA
This sequence comes from Sorex araneus, assembly GCF_027595985.1. Lineage (NCBI taxonomy): Eukaryota > Metazoa > Chordata > Mammalia > Eulipotyphla > Soricidae > Sorex > Sorex araneus. The sequence goes on along the minus strand of NC_073302.1, from coordinate 85,797,312 downwards.
AATATTTCATAAGCCAAGGCCGGAATCAATAGCAGCCATTACTGACCTCCTAGGTTAAATTTTACAAGAGAAAAATAAACTTCTAAATTTGTAAGCAATTCAGGTGGAATATTCTATTCTGTGCTGAATAATTCCTTTGGGCTACCACATTAGAACCTGGCTTATCAGAAGATTGAGCCTATCTTTCAATACCTGCTTTGTTATTAAAATCAAATGGAAAAGCTGTTCGAGAAGCCCACAATATCTGTCTGAATTACTATTTTGAGGAAGAAAGCAGGATTTGATCTTTGTTTTGAGTTAATAAGAGAAAATTCAATTAATCAAAACATTCCTGGGAGAGCCTGCCTCAGCGCGGAGAAGCCCCCTCCCCGCCCCCTGCCCGCCGCAGCTCGGGGCTTCTCCTGAAGCCCCTGCCTGGCACCTTTCCGCCGCCGCCGTCGGATCCTGACCAATCTCCATCCTGCAGAATTCATTCCTTCAAAGAACTCCCTGAGGCCCTCCCTTTCCCCCACTTCCTGCTGCCGTCTGCGTCTCCCGAGTTTCTGAAGTCACTCCCTGCTCGCCCGGCGCACCCCGTCTCCCGAACCGGCTTGTAACTGCGCACGTCCCCCCCATCAACAGGAAGACACTGGGGGCGTGGCCTGTGTCTTAGTGGGCGTGGTCTAAAGTGGGCGTGGCCTCCTCTCAGAGCGGCCAACGCTAACGCGGCCGCAGTTATTCTTTGCTACCTCAGCTCAATCCGTACTGTGTATTCCTTTGAAAACTCACTTTTGCGATCTCAAACATTTACGCAAAATAGCCATTAGCTTAGGCTGACAGTAGAAAAGCTATCAGTGAATAAGGGAAGTTTAGCACAATCGGAGCCCCTTCTTCCCACAAAAAGGAAGAGGAATAAATAACTACAAGGTTCCAACTCTGCACTTCCGGGACAATATGAAGAAGCAGCGAAAATCCCCTCCACGAAGAGAGGGAGAAGAAAAGATACTAGAAACCTCAAAAGAGTCTCCCAACATCTACGACCTCTCAGATAAACAATTCAGAGAGGAAATCTGGAGGAGAGTCGACCTACTCCAAGCAACTATGGAACAGACATCCAATAAATTAAGGGAGGAGATGAATGAAGCGCTGGAACGGTCTACCAAGAAAATACAGGAAGAAATGAGAGCAGAAATGAGAGCAGAAATTTCAAACCTTCGAACGGAAGTCTCACAAATAAAGCAATCGGTAGATGAAATAAAAATCTCACTAGATGCCCTCAACAGCAGAATGACTACAGCCGAAGACAGAATCAGCGAGCTTGAGGATGAGCTGCAGAAAGCTTACAGACAGCAACAAATAATGGCCAAAGACCTCAAAATGGCTATAGAGCGAATCAGAGCCCTGGGGGATGACTTCAAGAGGAACAACATAAGAATCATTGGAGTACCAGAACCACAGGGAAGTAACCCCAATGAAAAAAACATAGTCAAAGACATCATCACTAAGAAATTCCCAGAGCTGGAGAAGGCAGGCGTCCAGATACAAGAAGTCCGAAGAGTGCCAGCAAAAAGAGACCCAAATAAAAAGACTCCAAGGCATATCATAGTCAGAATGGCGGATGCTGTAGATAGAGACACAACTCTACAAGTAGCAAGGTCAAAGAGGGAAATCACATACAAAGGAGCACCCCTCAGATTTATGGCCGATCTGTCAGAAGAAACCCTCCGAGCCCGAAGACAATGGTGGGACATAGTGAAAAAACTCAACGAAATGAATGCCTCACCAAGAATACTTTATCCGGCTAAACTCTCACTCAAACTCGAAGGAACCATACACTACTTGTCGGATAAACAACAGCTCAGGTCCTTCATAGACTCAAAACCAATCTTGAAAGAAGGTCTAAAGGGGCTACTGTAAGACAAGGAGGAGCCCCATAAGAATAACAAATCCCACAGAAAGATGACACAAAACCACATCACAATAATCTCTCTCAATGTCAATGGCCTAAATGCACCTATCAAGAGACACAGAGTGGCTAAATGGATCCGGAAATTAAACCCAACATTCTGTTGCCTGCAAGAAACACACCTGAACAAACAGAGTAAACATAGACTCAAAGTCAAAGGATGGAAAACAATCCTCCAAGCAAACAACCCCCTGAAAAAAGCTGGAGTGGCCATCCTGGTATCCGACAACATAGATTTCAGGATGAAAAAGATCAAAAGGGACAGCGAAGGTCATTTTCTGTTTATCAAGGGATATGTACAACAGGAAGAAATCACACTCTTAAACGTATATGCTCCTAACAAACGACCGGCTAAATATTTAAAACGACTCCTAACAGACTTCAAAGAGGACATCACTAACAGCACAATTGTAGTCGGAGACTTCAATACGGCCTTATCACCTCTAGATAGATCCACAAGAACAAAACTCAACAAGGAAACACTGACCCTGAATGAAGAAATTGAAGAGAGAGGCCTAATAGACCTATACAGGGCCTTACACCCCAAAAAGAAAGAATACACATTCTTTTCCAGTGCACATGGAACATTTTCAAAAATAGACCATGTACTGGGCCCCAGAACATACCTCAATCGAATCGGAAAAATAGAAATTGTATCAACCATCTTTTCAGACCACGATGCGCTGAAGATAGAAGCTAACCACCCACAAATGCGGAAAATCAAATCAAACACCTGGAAATTAAACAATTCCATGTTGAACAATGAGTGGGTCAAGAAGGAAATCAAGGAAGAAATCAAAAGATACTTAGAAAGAAATGAGAATGAAGACACGAGCTACCAAAACCTATGGGACGCAGCTAAAGCCGTGTTAAGGGGAAAATTTATAGCTCTCCAAGCATTCCTCAGGAAGGAAGAAAGGACCCACATAGATAGCTTGACTTCACGACTCAAGACCCTAGAAAAGGACCAGAAAAAGGACCCCAAACCAGACCGAAGGAAAGAAATAATAAAAATTAGAGCAGAAATTAATGACATCGAAACCAAAAAAACAATCCGAAAGATCAATGAAACAAAGAGTTGGTTCTTTGAGAAAATAAATAAGATTGATAAACCGCTAGCAAGTCTCACAAAGAAAGAAAGAGAGAAAACTCTAATAAATCGAATCAGAAATGAAAAGGGGGACATCATAACAGAAACCAGTGAGATTCAAAAGATCATTAGAGACTACTTTGAAAGTCTTTACGCCACAAAAAAGGAGAACCTAAAAGAAATGGATGGATTCCTTGATTCCTACAATCTCCCAAGACTGAAGAAAGAAGACCTGGAATACCTGAATAGACCCATCAATGTTAAGGAAATTGAAACGGTAATCAAAAACCTCCCCAAAAACAAAAGCCCAGGCCCAGAAGGTTTCACTGGCGAATTCTTCCAAACATTTAAAGAGGACCTATTGCCTGTTTTCCTCAAACTTTTCCAGGAAATTGAAAAACCAGGAACTCTCCCAAACAGTTTCTATGAAGCACATATCTCCCTAATACCAAAAGCAAACAAAGACACCACTAAGAAAGAAAATTACAGACCAATTTCCCTGATGAACACCGATGCGAAGATCCTCAACAAAATACTAGCAAATAGGATCCAACAACTCATCAAAAAGATCATACATCACGACCAAGTGGGATTCATCCCAGGGATGCAAGGATGGTTTAACATTCGGAAATCAATCAACATAATCCAGCATATCAACAAAATAAAGATAAAAACCATATGATCATATCAATAGATGCAGAGAAAGCATTTGACAAGATCCAACATCCTTTCATGATGAAAACCCTCGCCAAAATGGGGTTTGGAGGAACTTTCCTCAAGATAGTCGAAGCCATCTATCACAAGCCTACGGCAAGCATTATCCTCAACGGGGAAAAACTAAGGGCCTTTCCTCTGAGATCAGGCACAAGACAAGGTTGCCCACTCTCACCGCTCCTCTTCAATATAGTACTGGAAGTACTTGCGATAGCTATTAGACAAGAAAAAGAGATTAAGGGCATCCAGATAGGAAGGGAAGAAATCAAACTCTCACTATTTGCAGACGACATGATACTATATCTAGAGAAGCCTAAAACCTCTACTAAGAAACTCTTAGAAACAATAGACTTATACAGTAAAGTTGCAGGCTACAAAATCAATACCCAAAAATCCATGGCCTTCATATATGCAAACAATGAGGCTGAGGAAAGGGACATGAAAAAAGCAATCCCATTCACAATCGTGCCCCAGAAAATCAGGTACCTCGGAATCAGCTTAACCAAGGAAGTAAAAGACCTTTACAAAGAAAACTACATAACGCTACTCCATGAAATGAAAGAGGACATGAGGAAATGGAAACATATACCCTGCTCGTGGATAGGGAGGATCAATGTTGTCAAAATGGCAATACTCCCTAAAGCATTATACAGATTCAATGCGATCCCTATAAATATACCCATGACATTCTTCAAAGAAATGGATCAAGCAATCCTAAAATTCATATGGAATAACAAACGTCCAAGGATAGCTAAAACAATTCTTGGGAAAAAGATGATGGGAGGCATCACCATCCCCAACCTCAAACTTTACTACAAAGCAGTAACAATTAAAACAGCATGGTACTAGAACAAAGGCAGAGCCGTAGACCAATGGAACAGGGTGGAATATCCCTACACACAACCCCAAATGTATGACCATCTAATCTTTGATAAGGGAGCAAGAGATGTGAAGTGGAGCAAGGAAAGCCTCTTTAACAAATGGTGCTGGCACAACTGGACAACCACATGCAAAAAAATGGGTTTAGACCTTGACCTGACACCATGCACAAAAGTCAGATCAAAATGGATTAAAGACCTCAACATTAGACCACAAACCATAAGGTACATTGAAGACAAGGTCGGCGAAACCCTCCACGATATTGAAGATAAAGGTATCTTCAAAGGTGACACGGAACTAAGCAATCTAGTAAAAACAGAGATCAACAAATGGGACTACATTAAACTAAAAAGCTTCTGCACCGCAAGAGATACAGTGACCAGAATACAAAGACTATCCACAGAATGGGAAAGGATATTTACACAATACCCATCAGATAAGGGGTTGATATCAATGGTATATAAAGTACTGGTTGAGCTCTACAAGAAGAAAACATCCAACCCCATCAAAAAATGGGGCAAAGAAATGAACAGAAACTTTACCAAGGAAGAAATACGAATGGCCAAAAGACACATGAAAAAGTGCTCTACATCACTAATCATCAGAGAGATGCAGATCAAAACAACCATGAGATACCACCTCACACCACAGAGACTAGCACACATCCAAAAGAACAAAAGCAACCGCTGTTGGAGAGGATGTGGGGAGAAAGGGACCCTTCTTCACTGCTGGTGGGAATGCCGACTGGTTCAGCCCTTCTGGAAAACAATTTGGACGACTCTCAAAAAATTAGATATTGAATTCCCATTTGACCCAGCAATACCACTGCTGTGAATATATCCCAGAGAGGCAAAAAAGTACAATCGAAACAACATCTGCACATGTATGTTCATCGCAGCACTGTTTACAATAGCCAGAATCTGGAAAAAACCCGAATGCCCCAGAACGGATGACTGGTTGAGGAAACTTTGGTACATCTATACAATGGAATACTATGCAGCTGTTAGAAAAAAGGAGGTCAAGAATTTTGTAGTCAAGTGGATGGGCATGAAAAGTTTCATGCTGAGTGAAATGAGTCAGAAAGAGAGAGACAGACATAGAAAGATTGCACTCATCTATGGTATATAGAATAACAGAGTGGGAGACTAACACTCAAGTACTGTAGAAATAAGTACCAGGAGGTTGACTCCATGGCTTCGAGGCTGGCCTCACGTTCCGGGGAAAGGTCAACTCAGAGAAGCGATCACCAACTACATTGTAGTCTAAGGCCATGTGGGGGAAGGGAGTTGCGGGCTGAATGAGGGCTAGAGACTGAGCACAGCGGCCACTCAACACCTTTATTGCAAACCACAACAGCTAATTAGAGAGAGAAAACAGAAGGGAATGCCTTGCCACAGTGGCAGGGTGGGGTGGGGGGGAGATGGGATTGGGGAGAGTGGGAGGGACACTGGGTTTACGGGTGGTGGAGAATGGGCACTGGTGAAGGGATGGGTTCCCAAACTTTGTATGAGGGAAGTATAAGCACAAAAGTGTATAAATCTGTAACTGTACCCTCACGGTGATTCTCTAATTAAAAATAAATAAATTAAAAAAAAACATTCCTTAATGTTTTGTTTGAGGAAACATCTCAATGTTTCCCTGATAATTAGAAATTTTTTTAAGTAAACTGGTAAGAAGGGACTTCCCTATGAATTTCAAAAGAGATACTACAAAAAAAGAGATGATATATGAAACAGAATTAAGTGGAAACATCAATTGCTAATATTCATGACACTTTTCCAAGAACTTTAAAGAAAAGGGAGGCAATCAAAGCTAATGTGACCTCAATAAAGAGTTGCAGAGAATTAATATGGTACCGGATGATTATAAGACTGTAGTCACACAAAATTCCTCAAATTCATAATTTAGAGCAAGAGTAAGTATGGCCATTGTCTGAATATTTTCCAGTTACATTACATCTTAGTGCATGTATTGATAGAAAAGTAGCAAATGTATGTGCTGAAAATAAATAGCAGAGATCAACTACTTTACTCTAACTTGGCCTTACTAAAACTCTCCCCAAAACTTCTGAACATTGATAGGGATATTAATTAACAAGGCTATTAATTACTTATTAGAAAAATAGATCCCAAGTTGCTATAATGTAAAGAAATGCACAAGAGACCTCATTAAAATGAGAGTCTGGAGAGATGGGCTGGAGAGATAGTACGGCAGTCAGGGAACTTGCTCAGGTTTGATCTCTGACAATGCATATGGTCCCCTCAGCAGCTTCAAAAGTGATTCCTGAGTGTAGAATGACATTACTTTGTCCTCTCCCCCCTTACCACGAGGAGCTTGTCCTGGTTTTTCCTGGAGTTTAGGCTTACCCCAGTCTCACCCATCAAGGTGTTCCGGAATCTCTCCCATCCCTTTGTTTAGCTGTAATCACTTCTCTATGCTCTCTTCCCCAAAAAGAGTTAATCAGTTTATCCCCCTAATCTGACTCTGCTAATTTGTAAGGTCAGACCTTCCTAGGATACTGAATTTCTAAGTTATATTGCCTTTCTCCTCTCCTTATGCCTTTTGAATAATTTACTTTAAAGCAATGTCCTTTTTGTATAGACACAAGACGACAATATTATGCTTTTGTAACTTGGGAATTAATTGGCCTCAAATATTATTCCCTCCCAGGCATCTGCTTTCTCCACTTAAGCCTCAGTTGCCCTCAGTTCCTAGCACCCCAAAAGCAGGGTCCCTATGAGGGACGGGACGGATCCAGGGCAAGCGGTGAGTTATGTGCTACCCTGGCATCGAGATGGGCCTGGCCAAGGTGCCTAATTCTTAACAATAAGTTAAGAGCTTGATCATAGACAAATGCTGTCATGATCCAAAAGTAATGATGAGACTAGGACTCTGCTAGGGATAGGAAAGACTGATCTGGCCTGAGCACTGTAGTCTGAGATTGAGATGGCCCCAGGAGAGCAATTCTATAAGCTTTAATGCATTTCTTATTGTGTCCATACAAAATGATTAATATTATGAGTGCTTATATGTTTGCTGGATGAGGAGAGGAGAAACACACTCATGGGACTCCGCCCTTGGGTGGATCCTCCTGCTGAAAGAGAATCAGTCCTAGGAGAAGCATCCCCTGAGGGAAAAGAACCTTACCCTATTGATTGTGGCCACACTTATGGGTACGCCCCAACCCTCTCATGCTGGGGGGATTTAACTAGGCTGTAAGAGTGGGTTGGGGGGCCAGATCCACAGATCCAGAAAGAGATCCAGAGCCGGGAGAGAAGCAGAGAGAGAGAACGAAATAAACTGATCGAGCAAGCAGTTTGGCCTTCTTCCTTCCGTCGCCTGCCCTTGACCAACAGCCACACACAGAGGTTCCAGGGCACCGAACACGGGCGGTGAGACAGAGCCCCCCGGAGATCCCGAGAGTGCACACACCCGTCGACGTGCCTTAGGTTTTTAACACCTGAGTACAGAGCTAGGGATAAGTCTGAGAACAGTTGGGGTGAAGGAAAAGAAGGAAGGAAGGAAGGAAGGAAGGAAGGAAGGAAGGAAGGAAGGAAGGAAGGAAGGAAGGAAGGAAGGAAGGAAGGAAGGAAGGAAGGAAGGAAGGAAGGAAGGAAGGAAGGAAGGAAATATTTTATGGTTTCTCTTTTAGTATAATGATCCTTCTATGACACAGGTTAAGTTTTGCCCAGTAGAAGGGCAGAAGAGATTATTTAATGGTCTACAGCACATGCTTTGTGTGCAGGATGCTATGATTCAATCCCTAGCACTGCATAGTTCAATCCCTGAGCACTGCTGGGCATGACTCTGCAGCACTGAGAGAGGAATAGCTCCTTAGGACTGGTCAGTGTGGCCAAAAGGAAACAAAAAGGAAAGAAACAGCATCCACAGATCAAGGCAGAGTGGGAAGAAGTCTGATGTATTTAAAAAGGAACAATCCAGTGAAATTTTCTAACCTTGACTGCTCAAGGTCACCTTTGTAAACCCCTTCCTTCCCCCCACTGTCACTATCACTGTCATCCCGTTGCTCATCAATTCGTTTGAGTGGGCACTAGTAACATCTCTCATTGAGAGACTTATTTACTGTTTTTGGCATATCCAATATGCACGGGTACCTTGCCAGGCTCTTTCATGCGGGCTCAATACTCTCCGTAGCTTGCCCAGCTCTCCGAGAGGGGTGGAGGAATCGAACTCGGGTGGGCCGCGTGAAAGGCGAAAGCCCAACCGCTGTGCTATCGCTCCAGCCCCTATTCTTTAAAAATTCGATCACTTTGGTGTTTTTGTTCAGGTAAAAATAGGACATGTTTAACTGTTTAGTCTGCTAAACAAAATAGTCACTTTTGTTCAGGTAGAAATAGGAGATGTTTAATTGTTTAGTCTGCTTTGGATTGGTCCATGGGTTTTCATTTAACATACTCTTTATTCTATTCTATTCATCTAATGTATTCTTTATGATAATAAATATGTAATATGTAAATGAATGCATAATATGTAAATAACTATGTAATAAATAAATAACAAAATTACTCCTCCAGAGAGCAGCTGAAGGATTGCTTGTAGAAAAACACATATAATGCTACAAAAATCGGGGAGGTGAAGCCCACTTTCAGTTGGCTGCTGAATGAACTTTCCACTCATAATCACAGAGGTGTACACAATAAGATTGTTTTTCAGCTTTCTATATTGTTTTTCCCTAATTGTGATTGCTCAAAAGTTTTGGTGCTCTAGGGCTTAGATTGAAGCCATCTTGCCTTAATACTATTGAGTGAATACTTTAAAGTATGGCTTTATGGTCCCGCAAGCACCGCCAGGAGTAATTCCTAAGTGTAAAGCCAGGAGTAACCCCTGTGCATTACCGGGTGTGGCTCAAAAACAAAAAAAAAAATCTATGGCTTTAACTAATTTATCTTTATTCTAATAACTTTTAAATTTATATCTCAAAATCATACTTCCTCATAATGCCAGGATCCTAGATCTGAGTGCCACTTGACATCTTCATTTAAATGTTGATAGGCATCTTAAACTTAACATATTAAAAATTACTAGATAAAAAATCTATTTTCTTTCTCTCACTTTCTCTCCTCACACCCCTCCACCCGTCACCCCCACACACCCCTCTTTCTCATTTTATCATTCAGTCTAGCCTGCATCTGAGAAAGAGTCCCAGTCTCATCCACACAGTTGTTTTAAGCAAGTTTTCTATTCATAACACCTGCAAGGTGTTATTATTTAATCTCATCTCACTCTTAACCAAATTGGTTTTCAACATATCCAGGTAATTCACTCTTTAAAATACACCCAGAATCCATCTTCTTTGGCACATTTTTACTATTAAAAATTTCTTCACTAGGTCTCTAAACTCTATTTAAGATGAACTATGCCAATGACTTCTTAACTTTACCCTGCTACTTGCCATATACAATTGATTTCTTATTCAATTATCTTGAAGATAAATTTGATCATGCCATACCTTTTTATTAGACATAAACATTCTATTATTTATAGCCTGGCATTATCTGATCTTCCTTGCCTCACACTCATTCCTGAACCTCCTCCTTTCCACTCACTGTGCCTCTATTATGGTTTTTTCCTATACCTTAAACACATTATGTGTGTACTTACGTCTAGAGATGTTGGGTGTGTACTTGCTAGACAAATGAGTGAGGTTGGCTGTTAGTACTATATTGAGAAAGTCTTATTCATTTCCATATGTTTAGTCTCACTATATTGAATCACTTTATTCACTATCTGGATATCTCTGAACTATGGAATTTATATACATACAAGCACACATGTGCGTGAGTGTGCTCACGTGTGCACGTGTGCACACACACACACACAACACATACAGATTCCAGAACAAATAGGTAATATGGGGGTTTGTTGTTGAAATATTTTCTTGAACATATTTTACTAGATCTCCTTGGTGCTTGTATCTTAATGGTAGTACTCTTATCAAGATGTCAAATGTTTCCTTTGGTGGAGGAGAATGGGCACTGGTGGAGGGATGTAAACCAAATGCAAAGATGAAAGTTCATAAGTTTGTAACTGTACCTCACGGTGATTCACTAATAAAAATTTTTAAAAAAAGATGTTGAATGTTCCCAAATGACCCCACTTAAAGTCCCCTGAGCTCTACCAGGAGTTATCCTTGAGCACAGAATTAGTTCTGAGTACCGCCAGGTGTGACCCAAAAAAATCTGAAAAAAACTCACTGTGTCACTGTAATCCCGTGGATCATTGATTTGCTTGAGCCAGTGCCAGTAATGTCTCCATTCGCCAAAGCCCTGAGATTTTAGCAGCCTCTCTTTACTCTTTCTTCCCAGTGGTGCCAAATTGGAGGCTCTTTCAGGGTAAGGGGAATGAGACCATCATTGTAGTCATATTTGTCATATCAAATACACCATGGAGAGCTTGCCAGGCTCTGCCATGTGGGCAGAGTGCTCTTGGTAACTTGCCAGGTTCTCTGAGAGGGAGAACTAGGCTATAAGAGGTCGTGCGGCTGTGTACTTCCAGAAATGTTGTTTTATAGTCTCTGGATCTTGGCTGTTGATGGGATTACACAGCACCGTGGAGCAGTTGTGTGTGTGGCTGCCCAGCACTGGAAAATGCGGGATCTGGGTGGAGGAGGCCCAATCCCTATCGAGCAGGTTTGGAGATCTCAGCCCTGGGTTCCACACACCTGGGTTCCTCTGCCGGTTCCTTCACACGTGAGGCTCATGCGAACATGTGGAGAGGGGCCTTGAGCATGTCTGTGGCTGGGTTCTGGATGTCTTCAGCTGCTGGGGCTCTGCTCAGGGCAGGGAGGGAAACTCAACCCACCCTACTCCAAGGGTCCCCAGTGAAGACAGCCAGCACGGGGGCAAGAGACTCTGTGTTGCTCTCTTCCAGGAGTGTGGGACCTGGGGCTGAGATCTGCAAGCCTGCTCGGATTGGGACTGGGCCTTCTCATCATGTTAGAATTCTGTGAAGTTCTGTTCTATATGTTTTATTTCTTTTACAAAATTGGAGGAGTTGCCAGTGGTACACATGTAAACTCTCTCTATGTTCAAGTGTAGTCAAAGGCTAAGGCAGAGTGGGGATCTTAGATGACTCCTCTGTAGGAGTAGGGATCTTAGATGACTCCTCTGTGGTCATAAAAGCAGTGCTGGATTAATTTGTGATTAAATACTTTGATATTTCTCTTTAAATATGCAAAAAGATTCTTCTATTTATTAGTCATAGCCTCTAAGTATTTTGGCATTGCAAATATAATCCTGCTTTCTCCCCCACTATTTTTGGCAATAAGCCACCATAATTTCCTTTTGTAAATATTCACATTTGGTAAATTTGATGCAAATTCAAGTATATAGTATTAAGGCACTTCAAACTACATGCATAGTTGAAGCCAAAGTTTGGCCTCAAGTTTGTTTGTCTTCAAAGGATATTTTTTAAAAAATTATAAATTAATTAGTTATCAAGTACAACATAATGAGAAATGATAAACAAATCTGTGTGATATTGGAAATGTCACATAATTTCTTATTTGGTTTTGAAATTGGCAATTTTAATTAGTAGATAAAATATCGAATAAATAATTTTTAAATATCAATATAAAACAAATAATTTGTATTCTCTTACAAATAGGAATAGATTAAGTTTATGAGCCTCATGCATATATAAGCATATATTACTTTTAGTATTTTTTTTGGCTTTTTCCTTTGCTATAATTCATTTACCCAAAATTTAATGAGACTTAATTAAAATTTTAATGTCTTTGCTTAAAGTGAATTGATATACATGTAGCACATGGGTGTTTTTACTTCATTTATTTTATTAAGGTTTTGTGTTTTACAAAGTTATTTGTAGTTGAGTTTCAGGCATGTAATATTCCAACACCAATCCTACAATCAGTGTCAATTGACCTGCACAAGTGTCCCCAGATTTCATCCCTGCACCAGGCATGCATCCATAAAAGGTACTTTCTTTTAAGTTTGAACGTTCTAGTTTGGGTCTCATGACTAAAGTGTGGTATCTAACACTTTAGATATATACACATACCATACTTCTACACCCATGTGAGTGGAATCACTAACTCCTGATCCTGTTACTTCCCATCAGTCTCTCCTTACTCCCCACTCCATTTCTTTCCTTACCTATTCTCACCCGATAATTTGGGGTCAAGGGTAATTTTAGGCATCCACCTTTTGATAGCCTGAATTCTCTCTCCCTGTATGTATCCTATATGCCACAGATAAGTGAGATCCTCTTGTGTTTGCCCTTCTGATTTATTTCAATAAACAGTTCCATCCATGCTGTTGTGAACTACATGATTTAATAATTTTTTTGTAGATGCATAATATTCTATTTGTTATAGTCTTACACCATTATATATTTTAATTTTTTATTTTTTAATGAATCACTGTGAGATACAATTACTGACTTACAAACTTTTGTGCTTACTTTTCAGTCATACAATGATTGAGTACCCATCCCTCCACCAGTGCCCATTCTCTACCACCAATGTTCCCAGTATCCCTCCCCCAACATCTGTTGCAGGCAGATTCCCTTTTTACTCACTCTCTCCTTTAGGGTGTTGTCTGCAATGCAGGTATTAAGTGGCCATCATGTTCAGTCTATAGTCAACTCTTAGTACACATTTCCCATCCTGAACGGGTCCTCCAAGCATCCTTTACTTGGTAGTCCCTTCTGTATCTGAACTGCCTTTCCCCCCAGCATGTAAGGTCAGTTTCTAGGTCTCGGAGCAATTGTCCTGTTCCTTGTCTACTATCGTCAGGTTACACCGTTATATTGATGCTGTCTGTGAGGTTCTTATACTTTCAAACCATAATTTTTTGCAAGATTTCTTCCACCTCTATTTTGTTGAAGAATTTTTGAAAATCATAAATGGATGTTGAAACTTGTCAAAAGCTTTCTCAACATCAATTGATAGATGATTTTATATTTCCTTTTATTGATGTGCATTATGCTAATTTGCCTATGCTCAACCATCTTTGGATCCCTGGAATAAATCCTATTATGATTGTGAGGTACCGTCTTTTTAATATGCTGTTGGACTTGGTTTGCAAAGATTTTGTTGACGATTTTTGTATCAATATTCATCAGGAATTTGTCTGAAATTCTTTTAATAGTGTCTCTATCTGCTTTGGTTATTAGTGTAATGTTGACCTCTGAGGAGCTGTTAGGAAAGATTTTGTATCTTCTTTTTTTTAAATGCTTGAGCAGTAAAGGTAGTGTTTCTACTTTGAAGGTATGATAGAAGTCACCAGTGAACTCATCCAGACAAGCGTTTCCGTTCTTAGGGAGATCTTAATTTCTATTCAATTTCCTGGCTTGTGATTGGCCTGTTCAGATATCCTCTTTCCTCCTTGTTCACTTAGCAAAGGATAACTGATTTTAAGAATGTGTCCATTACTTTTAGATTCTCCAGTTTAACAGAATAAAGTTTTTCAAAGTAACATCACTTGACATTTTGAGGTTCTGAGGGGTCCATTGCAATTTCTCCCCTTTTATCTCAGACTCAGTTTATTTGTTTATTTGAGCATTTTGTGTCTTTTTTTTATTGTGAGCTTAGTCAAAAATGTCTTTGTTGTTTATTCTTTTGGAAAACCAATTTCTGATTTCATTAGCTTTTTGTATTTCTTTATTTCTATATCACTGATTTCAGTTTTAATTTGTTATTTTCTTACTTTTACTATTTTAAGTATTATTTAATATTTCTTCTCCAGGTTTTTAAAACATGTGTTTATGAAATTTATTTGAGCCTGTTCTTCATTCCTAGTATTACTGTGATTTTTCCTCTTAGTATTGCTTATGATGTGTCTCACAATTTCTAATAGCTTGTTTCTTCGTTAGTTTCAAAGAATATTTTATTTATTCCTTAATTTC